>NC_081431.1:44671252-44998752 GCF_949786415.1 Peromyscus eremicus
TTCTGTGCTCTCTGCTCAGTCTTGGCATACTCTCCCAGAGGCTAGGTCAAAGCATTCAGGAAAACATGGAAAGAAGAGAGGCTCTGTGTCTGGGTATCCTTGGAACTGACCATGGTAACCTGGGTGGGGTCACTGACATGGTTAGGAGTTTGACTATGTGTGCTGACACTCCCTTTTGCCACATCTGTTCTTTAACCCCAGCAAAGGCATATCACCTTTTGGATTTGTTGAATCTAGACTTCTTGACACTGGGAGCAGTTGAATGGTTTCGTAAATCATTGATGTTCTAGTGTAAGCAGCCTGCTCTCACAGTTAAGGTAGAAGTGATGGTCTTATTGAATTCTTGCTCTCTGTCCAGAAGACTAGTTCAAAATCTACTCTCACCCTCATATTATGAATGAAGAAACAGAGCTCCAGGTCTCAAAGCTTGTAGCTGGTAAACATGGAATTTAATCCTTACCCAACTCCATTACCTATTCTTATCAGATTATACAGAGTCCATACTCGTTACTTTGTATTTGTAAAAGATATAAAGAGCAAAATATCACATTTTTTTGGGGGGGAGGGCAATGACTTGTGCCTCTGATTTCACCCATTCTTGAATCATCCTTGTGATACCAGGCAAGAACTTTCTCAATGAACTCTGCATTGGCTTTCACAGATCTCCACAACTTGAAAAATTGTTCCCACGAGAGTCACTATTACTTCCTACTGAACAAATACAGGAAAGAGTTAGTGCCCACTCTGTCTGTTCCTGTTAGAATAAACTAAGTTCTTGTACAGCTTGACGTATGGACCCCAGAAGTAGTCATTCGAAAGGGAAGACAAGCTCTTCTTGTCTCTTCTTTGCCAGAAAGTTAAAATGTCCAGAGCATCTATTTGTACGCATCAATACAGTTAGAAAACTTTTGTCCAAAATAATGAGTACAAAATACAATGCTGGCATATTTTATATGGAAGACAAATTATTAACATGACAAGATGATATGCTGTGAAGATCTGTGCTGCTTGCTCTGCGTTGTCTCTGTGAGAGGTCAAGCAAGGGACTGTTTTCTTCTTCTCATTATAAAGGACCCCTGAGTAATTTTGTCACAGTCATTGAAGCCTCTTTTTCATGTTAGTTGAGCCACTACTTTTTATCTTACGTTCCACAAAAATAGGCTTCTTGGCACTAATTTCTAGTGTGAGAATTCTAAAGTAATTGTTTTAGTTTTCTAAGTTTCGCAGAAGAACAGAGGCTAGAAAAAAAATGGGGCTTTGGAGGGATGCCTTGGTTGGAGACTGGATAAAATTAGGGAATTTAGGCAGCTAAGGGAATATGAAATTTACTTCAGTTGGAAAGAGATGGAAAGATTTAAGATGAGTAAATGCTGTGGAAGTTTCCCTAGTTTACAATTTGTCATACGAGCAATCTGGAATTGCCAGTAGGATGAGTATTGTAGGTGTTTTTATTAACTTCCTCTCCAAAAGCTGGCACCATTAGTTAGTTCTTTACTGCTACGTTCATGTCCTTAATCTCCTGCTCCTTCTCTCTGGCTCCATCACCTTTTCTGCCTTTCTCTTTAAAACAAAGGAGTCATTACAGACTAGCTCAGTTTTGTATGCATGACCTCAAAGACCACCCCCGTTTTTTCCCTTGGGACAGTCTTATCCACTACAACTGTGGTAATTTTGATCATTCAAACTTGGTTTCATTCAAACTTGGTTTCATTCTTTGATACAATTCATGCAAAAGACCAAACCTATTCATAATAATGGGACAGAAGATTTGTCACCGACTTTAAAGTTAATACAGCAGCAGCATATCAATCCATTTCTAGTTGTGAAATGCTTTTCCAAGAGTTGGACACAGGCAATCTATTAGAAGGATATTCTTCAAAGTTTATTATTTTTAGTAGTCTCTTCCTCCTCTTGATCCTTTCCACTATTGTATGCAACTTTCTTAATCTGATATAATCCTATTGGTCTCTTTTTTTTTTGCTTTTGTTGCCTGTTCATTTGGGGTCTTATCTACAGAATCATTGCATATATTGATATTTTAGTGTTTGCCCTATGCTTTCTTTGAGCAGTTTTGCAGTTTGAGGCCTCAGGTTTATATCTTTGATCTATTTTGAGTTGATTTTTATGCATGTTGAGAGATAAGAGCTTATTTTTTTCTGAATATAAATATAGATCTTCCTAGGATCATGTATTGAAGAAGCTGTCTTTTATGCATGGTGTATTTTGATGTGTTTCTCAAGAATCAATTACTGATAGTTACATGGATTTATTTCTGAGTTTCTTTGTCTAGCATTTTTGCTTTTTCACAGCTAATTATGTAATTACTTTCCCAGTTCCAAAATATTAAAACATTTTTGCTAGCTTCAAATCTTTAGAAAAACTCTACCAGGAAGGCTTTGAATATTGACTGCCTGTGTTAGACCAAGACTTTACATCATAGGCAGCTTGACTCAAAGTAGTACTTCCTTCTAGTATGTGACTTTCATGTCCTTTCATATTCAGACTAACCTTGGGCTTCCAAGCTCTTCAGAGATTGGATGCTCAGGTATGTTGAAATAGGGAAGGCATTCAGATATTAGAGAGTTGTTTGCACTGGTGCCATAGTGGTTTGGCAATACTCATGTGAACTGAGAATGAATACCGTCTCATGATTAGCTAATGTTCTGAGCAAAGCAAAGCTATGGACTAGACCACTTTTACTTATTTAGAAAAAAATCCACTCTTTTATCCTCACATCTCTTTTTCTTCCCCTCTATTTCTTTACCTCTCCTTGTCTTCCAAAGAACATATAGTATCTATTTAAAATATGACAATTAGTGTGAACATTATTTTATTTGCTTGACAAAATATTGACAAGACATCATAGCACATGTATTCTTTTCCTTATAAGTCAGATTCAATATATAAATTAGGAATAACAGCACAAGACAAACATTCATGCACATCAATTAATGTAATAGTATGTAAAATGGATCATTACCTAATTGGTCTCTTCTACTTTTTATGTAGATTACATTTTCTGTTAGTACATGTTTTTTCTCATGCAACAAGATCTGAAAGGCATAGAATCAGCAGTAAGAGTATAGACAAATCAGTTTGTTGTTTGAAAAGAGGACAAAAATGAAATTTTGAAATAAGGCAAAAACATCACACCCACCCCCCTCCACTGCCACCAAACTCAGAATACTGTCAGGTTAAAAGTCTGTAGCCTAAGTCAGAAAACACTGAAGAGTATGTGAAATTAAGAGTTCTCCTCTATAATAGTGGAAATCAAACAAACAACCCCCTGAGAACAGTACCTTACAGTTGCATATAGTGTATTTTCTTCATAAGAATATGTTTTGTGGGGGCCACTAAACAGTGCAGGGATTTCAAGATCAGAAAATGGAGATAAATTAGAAAGGGCTCATAAGCTGAAAGATAAAGGTCTGTGGAGTTTATCCATTAGGAAACATAATTGAGTGAAAAATACAGTTTTATTCACCACTAATGTAAGATAGATCCTCCAAGAGTTTGATAAATGTGAGTAACTCAGACCCACGGAATTGTGAGTATATGTTAGATGCATGGCCGCGTGAATGGATTTTCTATTTAATGGGCAGGAGTGACTTTATTTGACAGCATTGCCAGTTGGGTGTATGCCCTTAAGCTTCCGCGAAGGTGACCAGAATAGTTCAGCCTATATTTTTAGCCCTAGAATACAAACAAATCCTTGAGGATCATAAACATTCTTATTATAAAAGCCCTCTGACAATGCTTGGGTAAGAGAGTTGGTGTGTGCCTGTTGACACTGGGAGTGGGAGAGAAAGAGGATCTCTCCAATAATGTCATCTTCTTCAGTGTAGGAAGAAATCAACTCAAGACAAATGTCATTTTCTCCTGTGTAGGAGGTGATATGTTGTAGACAATGTTGTGAAGACCAGAGAGAGCAAGGATTTCCTGTGGGCCTTTCCAAAATTGCTATGTTACAGAAACAAACCATTTGCTTTCTAGCCAAGCAGTGACTCCATGTGAGGATCATGATGAAACAGTTGGGAATTTCAAACCTCCAGTTTCAAAACAAAGAGAAGTTGTGTTATCACCAAGAGGCAGAAGTGTTGGTGGTGTAAGTACCAACCTGGAGGATGTTAGAATCCAGGAGCATGGTGGGCATGGAGTTTGTGGGATAAAATTCTAGAGCCAGAAGGAAATTTGGAGCAAAGTGAAACAGCAGTCAGTACATTCTACTCCTTTCCTAGGAGATGCTGCAGACTGCCAGCCATAATAGACCTGCAGTGGAATTAGTTATGGAACTTTGGGGTAGAGTAACACAGAAACTTCCAGAAAACTTAATTTGGTCATGAGGGGAGTAATCACATTGCCTGACCCTTTACTGGAGCTACGAACAAAAACTTGGCTTGGAATCTTACATGCCAAAACATGCCTGATTTAGGCAGGCTTCTGTCTTCAGGGAGATGGTTCTGTCTACTTTCAGGTTTGTAAGTGGAGAACAAAAGGCCCCTTTACCAGCTTCATGCAATGTGGTTCAAGTAGGTTGGTGTAGAATAATGTGCTAGTCTCAAATAGTGCATGTTACATACGTTTACATGATCTATGTATTCTATCTATACACAGAGTTTTGTTTTGTTTTGAGACAGGCTTTTAGTACATAGCTCTAGCTGGCTTGGAACTCATGATGAAGAACAGACTGGCCTCAAATTCACAGAGATTCATCTGCTTCTGCTTCCTAAATTCTGGGGTTAAAGATTTTTGCCACCATAACCAGCCTAGGGAGATATTTAAATATTTAACATCCTAATTTTCTAAGAGGTCATATTATTGTGTTAAGAACATAATAGTCTGTATAGCCTGTGTGTACAGTGTAACATGTAAATTAATAAGGATAATATTTGCTATTACAAGATAGTAGCTCTAAGAGTCTTTGTTTGCATCTTTAGCTCTGAATTATGGTGTGTTTGTTTGCACATATGAAATCTTTGGTTATTAGAGTACAGTGATGATGACTTATATACAAGATGAAAATGATGTAATTAAAAGATCATTTTAAAAATATAAAAACAAAAATTATGGCCTGATTTATAATTTTCTATACATTGATATTTCCCTATGTAAAACCAGTGTGTCCAAGAATTTGGAAGTCCTTCTAGTGATAGGAGCACACTGATAGGGACATTGCATATTCTGTGTTATGTTAACACATTGGTACTGTGTGCTGTGGGAAGGAATCTGTTCGTAGATATTAGAAGCACCTAAGCATGTATGCTGCTGCTAACAGTTTATTTGTTCTGAGTTAACTTTAAACCTAAATGCCATCCAAATGACAGAATGCAAGACTCAACAGTTATGGACATTATGGACCCTCCCCACGTAACACATGTGGGAGAATACAGACACACACACACACACACACACACACACACACACACACACGCACGCACACACTCGCACACACAGACACAGACAGAGAGAGAAAGACAGACAGAGACAGAGACAGAGAAACACAGAGAGACAGAGAGGGAGACAGAGACAAAGAGAGAGACAACACACGGGAGAGAGACAGAGAGAGAGAGAGACAGAGAGACAGACAGAGAGACAGAGAGAAATGAAGAAAATCTAATGAATCTCTGAGACAAGTTCCACCTGACCAGAGGAGTAAGAAAGAACTTTGAATTGGTTTATAGCCTTTGTTTTGTTCCCTATAGAATTCCAATTAAAAAGAAGACAGGGAAGGCAGCTTTGCTCTGGCTTCCCACATTGCTGTCTCTCTAAACAAAACACTGCAAGATTCCATTTCTGTTTGTATATATGCGAAAGTTGCAGGACCACTTGCACTGTTGGCAACCAAAGCAGAAGAGCTTCCAGACTGTCTGGTGAGTCACTGAATCACTCGGAGAGTGTGATGGCTGCCCACGACTAGAAAGTCTGGGGATCCCAGGTTGGGAGACTCTCAGGTGGCTGCTGAGTCATTTCATGTAGGGATGTTCCCTTTCCAGATTCCTCTAGCACTTCCCATTGCCTTCATAGAAATCGAATTGTTGTATTTTCTGATTTGATTCCCAGCTTAGGAAAAATTAAGACTTCTTGGACTTCATATTTACAGTAATATCCTCTTGGATTTTGTCTTCTTAGGAAGTGACCAATGTGTCTCATTTGTTCTTTGCTGTGCTGTATGTCTTATATAAGAGTATGATCTATTATATTGGGTGGCATACCCTTTTCCTAGAGTCAGCCTCCTAGGGTAGGGTCTTGCAAATTGGTACAGCTGTGCTAATGGCTATATGAAAAAGAACAAGATAGTATATTGTTTAACGTGGTTTGGAATTCTTTACATTGGGTTTCGGGAAAAGATGGCCATTGAATGGTTTCCTAAATCATGTCATTGTCTTAGTTAGAGTCTCTATTGCTGTGATACGACACCACAACCAAAAACAAATTGGGAGGAAAAGATTTATTTTACAAGTATCAGGTCACACTCCATCATTGAGGGAAGTTGGGGTAGTAACTCAAGGTAGGAACCTGGAGGAAGAAACTGAAGCAGAAACCATGAAAGAATACTGTTTATTGGCTTGCTCTTCGTGGCTTGCTCAGCCCGCTTTCTGTACCATCCAGGACCACTTGCCCAGAAATGGCACTGCCCAAGAGAAGTGGATCCCTTCCACATAAATCATTCATGAAAATTAAAAAGAAATGACCTAAAGATTTGTCTACAGACTAATTTTATGGAGCCATTTTTTTTTCAATCATAATGCCTTCTTCGCAGATATGTCTAATTTGTGTCAATTTGACAAAAAACCAACCAGCACGATTGACTCCTTGTCAATTTGACACACACAATTACTAATTTTCTAACCTCTCCTTTCTTGTTTATCCCTGAGATCTCATACTAATATCAGTATCACAATATAAAAACATTCCAACTTTTAAAAGTCCCAATCTTTAAATATTCAAATACGTTAAAAGCTCAGTTTCTTTAAAATATCCAGTCTCCTTCAAGTTCCAAAGTGTCTCTAAATATCTAAATTATGTCTCTCTAAATTATGTAAAGTCTCTCTAAAATATCCAAAATCTCTTTAACTTTCAAGTCTCTTTAAATGTCCAAAGTCTTTCAACTGTAGGTTCCTGTGAAATCGAAACAAGTTATTTCTAATTCCAAGAGGGAAGGAACAGGGCATGGTCTCCATCATATCTAAGCAAAACTTCAGTTTACCAGTGTAAAACTCAGAGTTAGACTTCTGGGACTCATGATCATCTACGCTCCAAAGGGCTTTCCATAGCACACAGTGCATCACATGGGCTCAGGCTGGTTCTGTTGGCCTAGGTGGTTGTCCCATGGTACTTGTATCTTTAATATGTTGGAGTATCCATTGCAATGAAGTGCAATAGCCTCTCCTGGGCTCTCTTAAAAAATACTAACCTTGAAACATGGTGCCAAAGCCTCAGCTTCTCTCTGTGACTCCTTCTATCCTGAGGCTTCTAATGCAGCAGAGGCAGCACCTTCACCAGTGGTCTCTCCTGGCCTCTCACAGTGCCAAGCCTCAGCTGCAATCCATGACTACTTCATGCCTTCAAAATTGGCACCACCTGAGAGCCTCTGACACATTTCCAAGTTCTGCTGCCAGCATAAGGTACAGCGTTGACCCCTCTGGACTAAAGGTTCTGTACTGAATCTGAGGAACTACTCCGAGATTTATGATCCCCAATGATACTAGTCTCTTCTTAATCACCACTGGTTCTTCAGATGACCAGTATCAATTGACCCAGAAAACCAAAGGTTTCACTTCATTAGTTTTTTATTTAAGGGACTCTCAAACTTCACAAGCCAAATCCCTATCATCTTCATTGCTCTCAGGATTTTTATTTCTCACACTCCTAGAGAAGAGCTCACAGAACTTTGAGCACTCAAGGGCTTTTCCAGCCCAAAGTTCAAGTGCTGTAACAATACCTCCAAATTTGGATGGTCAAAGTAATACCCCATGATTTGGTACCAATTTCTTGGGGTTTCTAGTGCTGTAATGAAACACCATAACAAAAATGGGCATGAAAGGGTTTACTTCATCTTATATCTTTCATTTCACACTCCATCACCAAGGGATGTCATGGAAGAAACTCAAGGCAAGACTCTGGAGGAAAGAACTGAAGTAGGAAGGATGAAAGAATGGTGCTTTCTGACTTGCTCCTTATGGCTTGCTCGGCCTGCTTTCTCATACCACCCAGAACCACCTACCCAGCAATGGCACCCACAGAGGGTGGGGCCCTTTCACATTAACCATTAATGAAGAAAATGTCCTATAGACTTACCTACAGGCCAATCTTATGAGTCATTTTCCCAGTCAAGATTCATTAGTTCCAGATATGTCTAGGTTTACATCCAGTTGACCCAGAGTGCTGCTCACTATTTCTCAGTAGGAGTTGTTTTGAAAAGGAAAAAGGGAAATAGAGGAGAGTCCCCATGTACAGGCTTTTGTGGCCGTACACAATCAGGATTCAGCTCTGACTGGAGAAAAAGCCAGAAGTTGTTCCAGAAAGTCAGAGCCTGGTGAAGGACAAGGAAGAAACAGATACTGTCCAGCTGGCAGGTATAAGACTCTCCATGACAGCACAGCTAGCAGACACACCAGCTCTCCCAACTGAAGGGAGACTGGGGAAAATGAGAGGAAAGAGACAAGGTCCAGAATGATGGCCCCATCTTGAGTTCTGTAGGGAGCTCCTGTTGGTGTGGCTTCTACTTAGCCTCAGACTGAATAACACTCAGAACACTTTCTTTGGTACAGGGGATAATGGCCAGTTGGTGACATACTACTGGGATCATTTTCCCTTTTCTACCTTGCGTTTTCTTAAACAAAATATTGTAGGACCATTCTATTGAGGTGAACACTGGAGAGTGGCTAATTTAGCAGTCTCTATCTTTGCCACTCAGCTCCAAAACTGGACAAACATTCAGGCCTTGCTAACTATCCTGATTGGGAATACAAATAGGATAGCATAGATTAAAGGAGAAGGAAGGAGGATGAATAAAGGGAGGAAAGAGGGCAGATGCCTTGGACAGTCCAGCAAAAACTCACCCCAGTGAGGCTACTACTTATGGAGACTCTAGTTAAGCTATCAATGAGACTAGATTAGTACATCTGGAGAGATGTGGGAGATGCAGTTTGGAAGGTCTTAGGAAAGGAGTTCAGAAAGAAAGAACCCAAATATGGTTCAGGTAGTACTACAAAGGGATGGTGACAATCCATCTGAATTCTATAATGAACCTACCAGGAATGTAAAAAAAGACGAATACAGACCCAAATGCTACAGAAAATGTCAGCATGACTCATATTTCATGGAGTGTCCCTCTCACTACACCCCTATGACTAAACCTAAGGAATTACTCTCTGCTACAGAATTATGCTCCACCCACCACTCCACATGCATCAGCAAAGAGAGCTAATCTTGTAAGTGAAGAGGACATTGAACATGAACCCTTAGAATAGTTTTTAGGAGCTATTTGGCAGGAGGATAAGTTGAGAGTAGGACACTTGAACATTTCTTTTGGGAAGTTAAAAATGGGAAGGATAACAGCACGAAGCTTATACGCTTAAAGCACTTCCCCCCAAAGTAGAATATATGAAAGGGAATGAGAAGATGGAGCTAGCGCCTCACCAATGTGCCAGTTCAGCTTATAAGACGAAGGGATTTTGATGACTGATATGAGGCTTACAGAATACTTACTGCTTCTTGTGCTTTTGTGGAGGATTTCTTTGGAATGTATCTTGAAGCCTAAAAATATTTTGCAAGAAAAGCAAAGGGGACTTTCAAGGTCTTCCACAGTCAGACTCGAGTGATATTGGCATATACATAATGCTTTAGGCAGAGCATTTGATAGGTGGCAATATATTATTCTTATTAAGTTAACCTCACAGCTAATGGAGAAATTGGAACCAAGATAGACAGATGTTTAACATCAAATTGTCTTTTAAAGCTGATCTTAGGAAGCAGAGGTTTGGGGATATCATGACCCTTTCCACATGTTCCTGGGGAAGAAGGTGAGATATGAGGAAAGGTTCATTTCTGGCTGGAAACAGATTCGCTCTTGGTAATAAACCAGTATCTTTAATAAAGGAAAAATCTATCTGGCTAAAGAAAAGGAATTGCTTTTCCTAAAGGGTACCACAACATTATTTCCATTGTTTTATTTATTTTGCAAACAAAAGAAAGGACATATTCAAGTTGGGGTTATGAAAGTAAGGATTATTATATAATTCTGTGCTTCTGTATTTTTTTTCAAATCTTTGCAATTGTAAAACACATGGTTGCTCACCAAAACTGTTGTATTAATGTTTCATACATGTCACACCTGCACTTCACGTTTGCATGTTTGGATGCCGAAGAAAGAAGGAGCAGAACCCATCAAGGAAAGTATAGAAAGGGACTTAATATAACATTTCTATTCATGCTTTGTGCCACTCAGATGATAGTCAAATATTTACAGTATCTGACTTTGCTATCTGGCACCTATAATTATTTTAGGATTTTTGTATTATATTGAAGTAAATTTCAGTGAGTGCTCATACAATGTATATTATATTGCTGAGAAGGGTGTGCATTCCATGTGGGAAGCAGGATGGCTCAGTGGGTAACCTTGGGGAACTGTTGCTGCCTGGCTTTAAAGCCTGGCTCAGATTTCAGTTAACTCTGTTGCTCATGTGTGGTAGCTCAGTTCGTTATCTATGAAACATGTGGGTGTAAAAATAGCACTTACCTTCAAAACTGCATGGCTTGAGTTGTTAGGAAGTGTGATAGTGCTAATGTGTATTTAGTTATAAGGGAAAGGCCTGACCCATAAGTGTTCATATTATTATCATTATGGAACAGGCGCCTATTCCTAAGGAGATGCATCTAACAGCTTTGGTGGTACGCAACCCTTTTCGCACAGAAACTGTTTTGCTTAAAGAATTTACATTCCTTCAATAAACTCAAAAAGTAAATAAGAAAAAGCCTCAGCAGGAATCTCTCTTAGATTGGCCTCTTTGAGAGTGTTGGAGGCCAGAGTGGTTGAAAACAGTAAAACATTACAAAGAACTCGAGACCGTAATGGAATTAAAAACATTAAAGAACACTGAGAAGTGGACTAATCTGTTACATGTCAGAAAGTGGCAGCATCGTGCACTAGGAAAGGGACCAAGTGGTTACCGTGAATAACAATTAAGCATTTTAAAGGACTTCATATTTCTTAGAAGCTAGTAAGGAAGAATAGGGCATGCAACATCCTAGAGGCTGGTTTTGGAAGAGGGAAAAGAGAGAAATACAGTTGAAGGAAGAGAAGAAAGAAAGAAAAAAATTTGAATCAGTTTTGATTCTCTTCTTAAGGGAAAAGTTGAATAATATATTTTTTAAAAAGTTGCAATAATCACTTAATATTTTGGCTATGGAGTAGAGAATAACAAAATGTGATCTGCCCAGTCTGAACTACTGAGTAAACAAATACATTTATTAATATATCATGAAAATATGGTCCTGGAATATATTTTACTCTATTTACCAGGCCCCTGAGGTCTTCCCTCTCTTTAGCTATAACCTCAAGCCTATAGGGAAGGTGATAACAGAGCTGGGACCAGAGGCAGGTTGCCTGTGTATACACTGCATGTACAGTGGTGACTAGGTAAACACACCTCTTCTAAGGCCCCCTTCCTCCCCGAAATGCTGGTCAGTATTCAGCATAACGTCACAGAGAGTAGTGTTTTCATTGGAAATATTCTCATTTTAAGGGTTTACTGAAAATACATTAGAGACATTTTCCTTGATGGTGTCTCCTTTTCTTTCTTCTCCACTTCTCCTTTACCACACTGTGCACAAGTCTGTGGGTGTGATTTTTCCAGTTATGATTCTGTGTATGAAAAAATTATTTATTTTTGTTGGGCAGTGGTGGTGCACTTTAATCCCAGCACTTGGGAGGCAGAGGCAGGCAATTCTCTGTGAGTTTGAGGCCAGCTGGTCTACAGAGCAAGTTCCAGGACAGCCAGGGCTACACAGAGAAACCCTGTCTTGAAAAACCAAATATATACTCACTTTAGTCTAAATGTCATGTTCTTAATCTGTTTTCTCATATTATTATTAAATGTCTGATTTTTTCTGACACTATAAATTTCACCTTACACAGATACCATGATCATCTAAAATGATGCAAGTATTGCTCCTGGGAAGCAAGTTTTCTCATTCTAAACAATCAAATAACTTTATCTTTCATAGCTATACATTCCTACATGATTCTATAAATATGTGCATTTGGATCCTAACCTTTTCATTCTTGCATACACCAAATAATGTTTGCATGACATATATTCCATAGAAATAATCAGTTTTAGTTTTGATAAATTTTCTCCAGTTCTTCTCCATGACATTATAGCAAAATTATCTATTAAGATCTTAAATCATTCTACCAGTTTAGCTATGTGTCAGTGGTATAAGGCGATACATAGTCAATCATTCTTCTAATGTAATTTTTTTTGTTTGATCCTTATCCATTTAATGAAGGAAACACAGTTTACTGACATTTTTATTTTTTATTATTTAAAATAATTTTTAAAGTTAAATATATATTTTTTCTGTTTTTTTTGTTGTTGTTTTGTTTTTGTTTTTTTCGAGACAAGGTTTCTCTGTGTAGCTTTGTGCCTTTCCTGAAACTCATTCTGTAGCCCAGGCTGACCTTGAACTCACAGAGATCCACCTGCCTCTGCCTCCCAAGCGCTGGGTTTAAAGGCGTGCACCACCACTGCCCAGCCCAAGTTAAATATATATTTTTTATTTTTATTTTGCAGTACAATTCAGTTCTACATATCAGCCACAGATTCCCTTGTTCTCCCCCCTCCAGCCCTCCTCACCTTCTCCCCAGCTCACCCCCTATTCCCACCTCCTCCAGGGCAAAGCCTCCCCCCGAGGACTGAGATCAACCTGGTAGACTCAGTCCTGGCAGGTCCAGTCCCCTCCTCCCAGGCCGAGCCAAGGGACCCTGCATAAGCCCCAGGTTTCAAACAGCCAACTCATGCACTGGGCACAGGATTTTTATCATATTCTTTCCCTCCCACAAGTTCATCCAGATCCTCTTCTCCGCCCTACATGCTGAACTTTAAATTCTTTAAAAAAATAAAAAAAACTCAATACAGGAACAAAACACCCCAAACCTAGAAAACAAAATACAACACTACCCTCCCAATACAAAATACTAAACTGTAACCAAATAAAAGCACACACACACACACACACACACACACACACACACACACACACAAAGAACAACAACAAAACCCACCAATATAAAAAATAAGCAAAAAAATGAACAGACAAACTGTGGAGTCCAATATATGTTGGTCAACTATTCCTGAACAACATGAGATCTGCCCTGGAATGGTTGATATTCCCCCTATGATTCCATTGGAGAAAACTGATCTTTTACTCTCCCAGCAGGTATAAATTCAGTTCAGTTGCTACCTTTTACCCCAGAGACTAGGTTTGCATTTTTTCATTCATTCACTCACTCACTCTTCATTCATTCATTCAAAAACATGTAACAAAATAGAATATCATACGATAAAAGATATCACATCAAAGTCAGAGAAGACAGACCAACAGAAGGAAAGAGCTCAAGTGAAGGTATAAGAGTCAGAAACCCACTCCTCACTGCTCAGGAATCCCATAAAACACTAAGTGGAAGCTATAATGTAAGTGCAGAGGACCTGGTGCAGACCTGTGCAGAATCCTGTGCATGCTGCTTCATTCTCTGTGCGTTCATATCAGCTTTTCTCACGTTGATTTTGAGGGTCTTGTTTCCTTGGTGTCTTCCATCTTCTCTGGCTCTTACATTCTTTCCACTTTTTCTTCTGTAGGGTTCCCTGAGCTCTGAGGGGGGGATTTCGTAGAGACGTCCCATTTAGGGCTGAATGTTCCAAGGTCTCTCATTCTCTGCCTAATGTGTGCGTCTGTGAGTCTTTATCTTTTCATCTATTGCAGGAGGAAGCATCTCTGATGATGGTTGAACAAGGCCCTGATCTATAAGTATAGCAGACTATCATTAGAAGTAATTTTAATCACTACATTTTTGTTGTTTGTTTTTGCTCTTTTTAGGGGCCTGCCACCCAAGTCCCGAATAAATCACACAGGGAGGCTTATTCTTTCTTATGAATGTCCAGCCTTAGCTTGGCTTGTTGCTACCCAGTTTTTCTTAACTTTAAATTATCCCCTCTACCTTTTGCCTCTGGGCTTTTACTTTTCTCTTCCTTCTGTATATCTTACCATTCTTACTCTGTGGCTGGCTGTGTGGCTCGTTGACTGGTCCGTGAGCATCCGCCTCTCCTTGTTCTCTTGCTCTTTCTTCCTCTTTCCCCCCAGATTTCTCCTTCTATTTATTCTTTCTGCCTGCCAGCCCCACCTATCCTTTCTCCTGCCTTGCTATTGGCCATTCAGCTCTTCATTAGACAATCAAGTGTTTTAGACAGGCAAAGTAACACAGCTTCACAGAATTAAACAAACGCAACATAAAAGAATACAACACATATTTGCATCATTAAAGAAATGTTTCACAGCATAAACAAATGTAACACACCTTAAAACAACATTGTACAACACATTTTTTTCTTTTCCTCCTTTCTTGCTTTTAGACCAGTATTATTTGGCTTTCTCCTAGGTCTCTGGGCTATCTAGTCTCAGGTTCTTGGTTATTCAAGCAGTGTTGGGTAGGAGTTCCATCTTGTGGAATGGAACTTAATATAGATCAGTTATTTGTAGTGGGTAGCCATTCCAGCTTTAATCTGGAAGTTCCAACCCCCATTGAGACTTCGGCAACTGTCATGCCTACAAGGCGGGGCCAAGGGAGGCACCTGGGGACCTGAGATCTGGATCGGCAGGTGCTCGCTGGGTTCTGGGACCCTGGATGGTGGAGGTGGATCAAGCAGAGCTCCAGAGAACACCGCTGGACTGTGACACACCTTACCTAGACCCTGCGACCTACCTATCCCTTAATTTGTAAGTTACGCCATTAAATAAATCTCCTTTTAACTACGTGGAGTGGCCTTAATATTTACACCAATAGTTATTCCCACAAGCTTTGTGCCACCATTGCCCTAGCATGTCTTGCATGTAGTGCACCACTGTAGGTAAAGGGTTTGTGGCTGGCTTGGTGTTTACATTTCTCTTACAGTAGCGTGAGGAGTACCTTCATGTAACAAAGACACTGGAACATAAGGGTGAAGGCGCTCTGTGGGTACCAGCTTTGCATCTTCATGTTCAGTGAGTTGTGTACGTGTTGTCTTTAGCAACCTTACTATCAGTTTGTAGAGATCAGTCTATAGTCTTGGGAACAGCCTGGGTTGTTTTGGGATTCCCTTAGGGCCCCTTTGGCCAACAACTCAATTATATGTAATCTAATTCCAGTACTGAAAGTTTCCTTTGGTGACAAGAGATGGCCAGTTGAGTCCTGTCTCCCTCATTATTTGGTGACTTCATTTAGATCGTCTTCATATATGCATGTATTTTAGGAGGTTTCTGCTATATTAGGTTTCTACACTACCCCTTAACTTTAGTTGTCTCTCTCCACATTCCCTCCTACTACTCCCTTACTCCTTCCCATCCCCACTTGATCCTCCCATTCTAGATGCCCTCATCCATCCATCTGTAAATATCCACTCTATTTCTTTTTCCTAATGAGAACTATCTGTTCTCTCTAGTTTCTTATTCTATACCTACCCTCTGTAGTTCTACAGGGCTGTGGCTTGGTTATCATTGACTTAACAGCTAATATCCACATATAAGTGAATACCGCCCTGAACAAGCCAGATCTCATCTGATCTCAGAAGCTACAGTGTTGGTCCTGGTTAGTAATTGGATGGGAGACATTTTGATTTTTAGGAATCATAAATGTACTGTTTATTTAGGCTCGTGATATATCCAGGCAATAGCTAAGGACACCTTTATGATAGGTCATGCGTGATGATTGTAATATCAAGTATGAATGTGAAAACCCTATTTGGTGAGTTTTCTAGATTTAATTCGCTTAGTCCTTAAGAACACCTTACAGTATCTGTACTGTTAATATCCTGATATCACAGAGGAAGTAAAAGAGATAAGAGAAGGTAAGTGATTTGTCTGCAATGACACAACCTATAAGGAGTGGAGACAGAGCCCATACCTCCTTCCTGCTTTGGTGCTGAAGCAAAGAGTGTTCAAAGCAGGAAGCATCTATAACTTTTCAGGCTCTGGCTACTTGCCACATTTAGTACACAAGCTCAGATCAGCACCAGTTCCCTCCCAGCCATCAAGGGGAAATCTGATTTATTAAAGTACCCATTGAAGCATTTTATGAGACAGACACCATTATTATTCAGGTTAATAAAATAATTCTTTGGAAATCATCCGGGCCTGGATTTTTGAAGATTTTGTGTGCCTTGGACTCATTATGAGTTTTTTCTGCTTTCACAGTAAGTCTAAGCTCAGACAATTTTTAAGAAGTTAGTTCTTAGGATGGATTTTCTTGGCAGTGAACATTATGTATATAACATGGATGAAAAAAACAGTCAGATCATCAGTATCTTAAAGCCATAGTGGCAAGAACTTCACAGCACTATTTCAGGGAAATCGCCTTCACATGTATGTTCTTAGACTAGCTTGGGTTTTTTTCAGATTTTCTTTCTGCTTCTAGGAATAAAAATTATACTGCTATTATTAGTAGATTTGGAGATCTTGTCTTGATGAATTATTAAATGTGATCAGGAGAAACAAGGGAAATACTGGTAAGAATAGACGATCTCAGGAGGGTTCCTTCTAATTCTTTCGGCCCACCCGCCAACATGAAAGAGGCAGGGAGCGCTGACTCAGAAGAGCGATTCGCAAGGCAACAGCTGTCTCTGTGATGGTAAAGCATTCCCTTTTCACCTTTTAACTTCTCTGATAAGTCGTCTTTTCCTCTCAGCATCTCAAGTGTGTCATCTTTTATGACACATGGGTCAGTCACTCTCCTCCTTTGTATTCGAGTGTCTCATCTTTCATCACCATCTGCTCTAGGAGGACGCTCCTCACTCTGCCCCACCAGGACATCTTTTCCTGTCTATGAGTCTGGTGTGTGACAGTCTTTCCCTTTAATGTGTTTAGGGAGGGACATCTTTTTCCAGCGTGCATTGCATTTGTGACATCTTTATATCCTTGGGGCATCCACATTTCATTTTTTTTCAGGACTGTGTACTTTTATTTATGGTTGTTGTTTTTTACTTAAGTTTACTGATTGCGTTTTTTCTAGGCTGCTGCATCTCCAGTGAACTCCCTTTATGTTTTCAAGTGCTAGTTTTTGTGTTGAGATGGTGGAGGCAAATTTGCCTTGTACTTTGGGGGTTGCGTATTGAGGATTTGGTGAAGGAAATTGGATGTCTACTTTTCTATTATTTTATTTTTATTTATTTATTTATTATTTTTGGGTTTTTCAAGACAGGGTTTCTCTGTGTAGTTTTGGTGCCTGTCCTGGATCTCACTCTGTAGACCAGGCTGGCCTCGAACTCACAAAGATCCACCTGGCTCTGCCTCCTGAGTGCTGGGATTAAAGGTGTGCGAGCGAGCGAGATTTTTATAAACCCATTCAATGCATTGGAATTTTCTGTTCTTGCATTTCTCCTAGTCTTAACCTTATTTGGAAAAACCATTCTGTTGGTAATCTCTTGTTTGGAGGGACAAATGTTTATGTGGTGTATGTGTGTGTGTGTGTGTGTGTGTGTGTATAAACAGGTTTATTCAATTACAATTAGAGAGGCAGAAAGAAAAGAGATTTCTTTAAACATCATCAGAGTGATAAGCATAGGAATATGTGTTTTCATATATTAATTCATATTTAACTGATACTCAGTATAGTGTAATTGATATAAAGCACAGAATGGGAGGCTGAATTTTTTGGGTTAAAATATACCATCTTCATCACTTACCACCTATCTGACTTTGGCAAAATCTCTTAATCTCACTGGGACTGGATTTCTTTATCTCATTTGTAAGATTTTTGTTGATTTGAAACAAGGTAAAATGGTTCAAATTTTGGCCCTCTTAATGTATTTTTATCACTCATTCCTGAATATTTAGATTTTAAAATAATTCCTAAAAGTGACACAGAGAAATACTAATTGGGTCCACTTCTGAAGATAAGTAGGCCACGTGAGGGAAAATTAAAGAATTTCTTTATCACAAAATATCCATTGTGGCAGTGATGGAATCAGGATCAAAGTCTGGGTTTTAGTTAAGGTATATGCTTGGTCTCTGTGCAGATGTAAAACACACTGGAAAAAGCCAGACTTTTGGGAACTTATATAAAGTCAGCTGGTTTGAGGACCCAGTATGATTTCAGGAATCCACAACTTTAACTTCTTCCTTCACCATTCTAATGTCTGTTCTTGTTCGCATAGCATAGTTCCCAATGGTGTGATAAACACGAAGGACACGTGTTTTCTTTAGGACAGAAGTTCCCAAGTCCAGACACTCAGTGGAATCCTTGGGAGGGCTTTCAAGATCTATCAACTCAGAGTTTAACATCTCAGAGTTTCTCTTATAATTGGCCAGGTAGAAAAATCAAGACACAGGTTTTGGTTTAATTGTTTGCTATTTACTGCACTAGTGAAGGATGTCTTGAGTCATGAAGACAGTCAAAAACAAACATCTGATCCCAGACAGACATGTATGTCTCTGGAAGAAATGGATGCCACATGTTACAAAGTTCCACATGGGGCTTGCTCTTTGGAACTGGAACAGAGTACGCAAGCAGGATCTGTGGGAAGCAGGCTTTGGGTAGTGAGATGGTAAGGCACTCACACAGGTAAGAATGTGGTTAACTTGTTTGAATAACTCTGCTCACTGAACGAGAATGGAGAAGCAGAGCATGCCTGCTCTCCGGTAAGGAGGTAGTTAGTTTAGGAGCTGACTGGGGATGAGGACTTACCTTCATACCCCTGAAGTCATCTCAATTTATACATCAATGCATCACAGATCATTGGCCTTAATTTAAGGTCTTAAACTGTGACAGCCCGCTGGGCGGTGGTGGCGCACGCCTTTAATCCCAGCATTCGGGAGGCAGAGCCAGGTGGATCTCTCTGAGTTCGAGGCCAGCCTGGTCTACAGAGTGAGTTCCAGGAAAGGCACAAAGCTACACAGAGAAACCCTGTCTCAAAAAACAACAAAACAAAACAAAACAAAACAAAACAAAACCAAAAAAAACCCAAACAAACTGTGACAGCCCCTTGCTGTGGGATGTTCTGTATGTCACATGTGTTGCTAATTAGTCAATAAATAAAACACTGATTGGCCATTGGCTAGGCAGAAAGTGTAGGCGGGACAAGGAGGAGAATAAAGCTGGGAAGTGGAAGGCTGAGTCAGAGAGACACTGCCAGCCGCCATGATGACAAACAGCATGAGAAGATGCTGGTAAGCCATGAGCCATGTGGCAAGGTATAGATTTATAGAAATGGATTAATTTAAGCTGTAAGAACAGTTAGCAAGAAGCCTGCCACGGCCATACAGTTTGTAACCAATATAAGTCTCTGTGTTTACTTGGTCGGGTCTGAGTGGCTGTGGGACTGGCAGGTGAGAGAGATTTGTCCTGACTGTGGACCAGGCAGGAAAACTCTAGATACAGCCCCTGTTGAATTTCAGGTTGGCAGGCCATTTTTTTCCATATGATGAAAAAGCAATCTATATTCTTTATCTCTTTATTAGATCCTCCTCTTCTAGGGTCATGGTGTAAATTACTTCTAATCATCCAAAGATACAAGGCAAAAGAGAGCACAGGGCAGGCACTTTTCCGTTTTTTTAAATCTCAGGTCTGAAGAGTCAAACTTGAACTTCTACTCCATGATCACTCCTACGGGTAAGGAGATCTGAGACATAGAGATGCCTTTGAAGTCCTTCCCTAGCTAAACTCTGTCACTGTGGAATCATGGTTGAGCTTGAGCTAACAGCTGTCTCTCACTGTTCAATGTCTTTCTTGAGTCCACATGCCCTTACTCATTAATGGGTTTGTTTTTAGGGTTATTCAGAGTTTAATCCTTCGTGAGTGTTGTCCTTCATCTAGGGACCTGTGGTGGTTTGAACAAGGTGTCGTTCCTAAGTCTAGAAAAGTTGAATACTTGGACCCTAGTTGCTGTCATTGAACAGTTGGACCGACACCCTGTACTATGCATTCAACAAAGGTCAGATCTTCATCTCTGTTGCTTGCTCCCATGTGTGCTGGCTTCCTTTGTTCACCTCTGGCCCCACTTCCTTTGGCTCCCCAGAAGCAGCACTTTTCCTTCAGGAGGTCATTTTATGTTATCTCTATCATTCATTGTGGGGACCCAGGACTAATTTTTTCATTTTATATTGAAATAGAGAATTTTCGTTCAGGTGTATTGAAGTTTAGAAAATAATTATTTTCTGTTCTGATTGTATGGAATCATGACCCCTTCCTTTTAATCACATATTATACCAACTTTTCCTCTTGTCCAGCAGATGAACTGCCATTTTAGTTAGGGTAAATAATATTTATCTTCTTTTCTTTGTATTATTTATAAATCCCATACTTAACATATATTGATATGTGTTTGCCACTTTAGTTGGTAGTGTGAACCTGGGAGAGCAGGGTCTAACAATGAGGTGGACTAAAGTCTCATGCAATAGTCAGCTTTATTGAGAGCATCAGGAAACTTATACTCTGAGGGTCAAGAATAGTCATGAGTAAATTGTTTCATCACAAGGACAATCCACACACAGCAAAAACATGTTTTTCCACAGAAAGCACATGAATAACAGCTGAAATAAACTCGCTCCTATCCACTATACCTGGGAGGAGCATGGAAACACATTCCAAGAACAATTCTGTGTTTGGAAGAAACTGAGTTCACAGGGTTCTTGTTTTGTTTTCTGGGAGCTTTCTCACAAGTAATCAGAATTCTCACATGATGCCACTCCTGGACTGTGTTCCAACAGGTGTGGTTGGGATTCTTCTTTATAACTTGAAGCTCACTTATGGACTTGGTGTGCTTAAGAGTTTCAGCATTTCATTTCTTCTGGGACCCTATAACCTCCTCTTTTGTGTTTGGTACATCAGGAAGAGTGCATTACTTGTTCCCATTCAAACAGTCAGCAGCTACTTAGCTATTCCCTATGATTTTGGCAGTCTATCATTGTTTATTCTGTAACACAGCAATATGCATATTGTTGAAAGTAAATATGCATAGGGATTTTCTCACAGGAGTCTTCATGATTTTTACGCATATTTTTAGATTCTTTTGCTTACTAAAATATGAACAAGTCATGACTTTGACATGATGGGAGGACTACTACATTTTGCTATTTCTACCTCATGACACAGTCACTACTATGATTCATTTTACTTTCGTCACAAGTATCATCTTCTACATTATTTTTATCCTTTTGCACTTTTTAGTACATTCCCATTTCTACCAGATTAATTTTACCAAACTAACTCATGCCATATGTGTCCAAAACTGAGTCTGAACAACATTTTAATATAAAAGGCAGCATTAAGACAGACAAGACAGAAATAAAATGATTACAATTCACTTTTACAAAAAGGAGATTCATTAAATTCCAGTTTGATATTTATAGAAGTAAGAATGTATAGGTAGATAGAGGAAGCAATGGTTAAGTGAAGATGTAGCGAGGATCCTGAGTAGGTGGTAAATCAAATGATAGGTTATTGTACACAGGAGGGAAGAGGTTCCTAACAGATGCTATGACATGTATCTGTAGAGTATTAAGTCATGGGGCAATAAACCTTAACAATAATTTGGCATTGTTGAAGAAGCACAAGCTGGATAATTACATATGAGTTGTAGATGGGAAGTGGATAAAAGGAGGTTGTGAGCCCATTACCTGTGGTGGGACACCTTACACAGCCTTGATGCAGGAAGGAGGGGCTTGGAATTGCCTCAACTGAACATACCAGGCTTTGCTGACTCACCATGGGAGGCCTTCTTTTTTTGACTGGAGAAAGTGGGAGGAGGGATGAAAGGTGGAATCTGTGGTTGGTATGTAAAATAAATAAAAGATTTAGAGAATGGGGGATGAGAACATAAGGGAACAGGATGGATGAGCTAGAACAGTGATGGAGTGGGAGAACAATGAAAGAGATACCATGATAGAGGGAGACATCATGGGGGATAGGAACCTTTACCAACAACCTCTCCTGGGTTTTCTTCAAAGACTTTTACACTACCACATGGTGCCAAGCCTCAACTTCTCTCAATGATTTCCTTCAGTCAAGGGCCTTCTAATGCAATGGAGGATACACTTTAATTAATGACCTCTCCTGGTGTCTCTTCAGGGATTCTAGTCGAGCCACACAATCCCAAACTTCGCTCATTCTCCATGACCTTACTATAATCTAGTAATATTTTATGACTAGTGTATATACTAGAGTTCCTAATTAAAATACCATTATATTTCATACCTTCAAAACCAGCACCATCTGGGTGACTCTTACATTTTATTAAGTGAGCTACCAGTATGAAATGCAGCTTTAGCCCTACATGGATCATAGTTCATGTATATTGACCCTGAGAAAATACTATCAGATTTATGATCCTCAATGATACCAGTCTCTTCCCAATCACTGCTAATTTCTCAGCTCCAGTTACCCAGGATAAATTGTCCCAGAAACACAAAGGTTTCACTTTAGTGGTGATTGTCTCTTGTTAACCATGGCTGATTCTTCAGCTCCAGTTGTCTAGAAATGTATTCTTAATTCAAAATATTACTTAAACAGCCCTGGTAGGGTCTGTACTTTTCTCTGAAAGCCAGGGCTTCACAGTATGCATTGCTCTTACCTATTATCTTCCAAGTTCCCACAATAGTTCATTAAACTCTGAACACTTAATAGCTTTTCCAGTTCAAAGTTCCAAACTCCTTTCACAATCCTCCCAAACTTGTTGAGTTTTGTGCAGTACCTCACTCCTGGTACCATATTTTTCAGTTAAGAGTGTCTATGGTTCTGATAAAACACTGTCACCAAAAGCAACTTGAGGTGGAAAGGATTCATTCTGATTATATTTCCACATCTTGGTCCACCATTGAAGAAAGTGAGGCAGAAACCCAGAAGCAAGAACTGAAGCAGATTCCCTGGAATGGCACTGCTTACTGGCTTGCTCATCATGAATAGAACAATCTTCTTGGTTATACAATTCAGAACCAATAGCCTAGGTGTGGCATCAACCAGTATGGGCTGGGTTCACCAACATTAATCATTAATTAAACAAATGTCCTACAGACTTGCCTACAGGCAAACTGATAGAGGCATTTTATTACTTAATGTTCATTTCCCAAATAACTCTAGCTTGTATCAAGTTGACAAAAAAACCACTTGGCACAGTCACTTAAACTGTACCAATGCTATTTTATCTTAAACAAATTTATTCATATTCTATGTAAATGATTGGCTCTGTATTTCAGATTTGTTTTCCTTTTCTGTAAAGGTGGTATGTCAACCTGTAAATATTATATGAAACTCATTTTCTGGTCCTCTGGGTCTTACAATCTTTCTGTTCCGTCTTCTAAGATGTACAGGAATTGTGTTGTAGATGTACACTTTGGCAGTAAGCTTCCCGGTAGGCTCACCATTACCCACTGATCTCTGCATCGAGTCCAGCTGTGGTTTCTAGTAATGTTCTCTATTAGCTGCAAAGAGGAGTTTTTTGATGAGGGGGGATACATATGTTTACTTGTGAGTATAAGGATAAGTTTTAGAATATAGGTAGGAATCATTCTGGTCTAGTAAAAGGGTGGTAATAAGTTTCTCTTCTAAGATCATAACTTCACTAGCCCCAAGGTTTCTAGTACTAGGGATGATGATTTCCCTCCTGCTGAGTAAAAAAAGGTGAGTCCCCAAGTCATACACATATATTTGTATGTCTATCTATCTATCTATCTATCTATCTATCTATCTATCTATCTATCTATTCTCTATCTACCCTCTATCTGTAACAACAATAATAAAAGGAGAAAAGGCCATCAATTTGATAGGGTGTAAGAGGGGGCATGAGAGGAGTTGGAGTGAGAAAAGGGAAGAGGATAAGTGAAGTAATTATAACTCAATTAAAAATATATTAAGAATCTCATTTCTCTATGAAACTCATACATGAATACTCTGATTTAAATGTTTTATTTTTATCATTTAAAAATAGGTAAATAGGACACTTAGTAACAGAGTCTTAGCTGCCCTATCCTAGAAGAAGTGAATTATATCCACATTATCCATGTTTCTTTGGAATGCACTGTTGACATTTCTCTCGGGAAAGCCCACAGAAGACACTATTTAGACACTATTTTCTAGGTTCTCCAGTTGCATTCTGTCACTGCATCTCAGAGTTTAATTTTGGATTATTTTCTTTTCTCTTTTGTAAGCACATCTCTTCTTTCTCTTTTTCCCAAAACAAGCCGTGTGCTCTGTCTCTCTTTCCTGTGTTTCTTTCCTTGTGCTCAGAATGCAGCTGGGGTGGGGTTTCTAATCGTCAGCTACCACCAATGCACAAGGCATATCAGCTTCTCTTCTTATTAAACTATTATTCCCCCCTTTTGACAAAGTCCTTAAGGATCCATTTGTGCCAGGGCTGCCCTAACAATTGTTTACATTTCTATCCATGAGATCAAAGCACCTCACTTTCTCCCAGAAGACTCGAGAATATTTACTGTTCTTCAGCGTTCCCAAGAGCACCCTCCTTGCTCACAGCACTTAGAAGCACATCCATTCTTCCAGCTCCTCCTCCAGCCCTCCTGCCCCGCCACAGATGTCTCTGTTGACTCCAGAGCATCTTTCCCCCATATGCTTCGTCTGTTCCCAATGTGATCCAGATGCCTTGAACTCCCTTCCAGGGAGACCCAGGATCTACAATAGCATCTTTATAAGCCATCCCCTGTGAGCCATCTTTCTGTCGTTTTGCCTGAGTTTGTTGTATTTTTCCCCAATGTGCTACAGGTGCATATGGCTCTTCTTCTCGGTGCAGATGTGCGAAGCTCCCTCCGTCTGTTCCTGTACCACGGCTGATTTATGTGCCCCTGGTATACCTTTTCACCTCCCATGGTGCCCACTTATTTCCTTTCTTCATCGCATGCATCTACCAAGATCCTCACTTTAGGGGGTCACACTACTTTAGGGGAACAAGAGACACCTCTACCTCCCCTAGTTCAGACACATTTGACTTTTTTCTTAATGCCTAAAATTTGACTTTTACTTTTCGGCACAGTGAGTCTTTTTTTATAAGCTTGACATTCCAAAGGGGTCACTGCTGCTTTGCCTTCTTTTGAAACACACGTTATTATTTCCTCTTCATTCACATTCATTACTGCATAAGACGAAGAGTTACTCAGAGTTCATGAGGAGCAAGGCAGAGCTCTGAATCCTGTTTTCCAGAACAAAGAGGACAGCGTGCTGACTGCTGAGTGGAGTGTAATTTCATGTCTGGGCTTTTGGACAAATGGGATTTCTTATGAAATAATCCGTGGTTATCAGAACATTATAAACAGCTCTGTAGGGCTGCAATTACCTGACCCGTACTTAGTTCTTTGTTGTCATAAACTGGCTAGGCTGACTTTTTCTTGATGTGCCCTTACTTAGTGAAATGCATTGTCTTCCCTCCCATGTTCCATAGCCCTCAGTATTCCAAGATTCAGTTGCCTCTCAGCCAAACTCAGCACGATGCTGCTGGGATGTGACAAGCCCCCGATGCTAAGCGTAGCTGGTCCTCTCATGGTGGTTGCTCATCTTAAATTTGTGACGATTTCCTTTAAATTATCACAGTGCTGCTCTTTGCCCTTCATGACAGTTCTAATTGTTCATTGTCTCCAGAATTAGGCAACGTATTGTGGTATGGTGGTGTGTTCCTGTAATCTCAGCACTGGGAAAATGGTGCCCAGTGAGTTTGAGGCCAGCATTTGCCACATAAGGTCCTGTCTTAATAAAATAAATAAAAATAGAATCATGCAATACAAGTCATATTTATTAACCTCTTTTTTCACCTGCCAGGTCTTCCACCAGCGTGTCTCCATTTGTAACAACTCTGCCTGAGAACGCAGCATCCTTTCTCCCTTGGTTCGGGAAATATTTCTGAACAGTTGTCCTCATCACCTTCAGTACTGCAAAGGGAACTCATTTTCTCCTGAAGTACACTTTTGTAGAACCCCAGTCCCACATCAGCGTTTGTGACTGGCAGTTTAACATAGAAATGAAGAGGTTTGCCTCTATAAATCTTATATCTTAGACAAGGAGAACAAAAAATAAGTGAAGAAGTAAGGTATAGGTCATAGTATTGATAGTGGTAAGTACTTATTGGGGGAAGGCAGAGAGAAGTGGTGATAGGAAATGTGTGGATGTGTATCCCAGTGTGTGCTCGGAGGAGAGACACTGCAACTTAGATGAAAGTCCATGAAGTCCTCACTTGGAGAGTGATATTTGAGGGATGAGTCAGGTATGTTGATTTCTGGCTAAAAAGAAGCTCAGATGAAGGGAACAGAAAATCCAATGGGCCAGATGTGCTCAGAAACCTCAGAGGAAGTCATGGATTGCATGAGAACGTGAAGTTAGCTATATGGCTGGGGTTCCCATGGGGAAATACTTTGGAATGGACTTTACATTTTATAGGATCTATATTGTGAGGATAATATGGAATAATCATGATTCTTCATGAATGGTGAAGAGTGGTTCTTGTCATTTTGTAAGGATTTCAGACTTTCCCCTAATTGTCCATGCATCCCTGCTCCCATCTCTTCCATCCACCTTTATTTGTTTCCCTTCCCCTGTTCCATGACATTGCTATTTTTTTATATCATGATTTATTTCTTAGTTAGGGTTTCTATTGCTGTGATGAAACACTATGACCAAAAAGCAAGCTGAGGAAGAAAGGGTTTATTCAGCTTACACTTCCATATTGCTGTTCATCACCAAAGGAAATCAGGACAGGAACTCAAGCAGGACAGGAACTCAAGCAGGACAGGAACCTGGGGGCAAGAGCTAATGCACAGGCCATGGAGGAGTGCTGCTTACAGGCTTGCTCAGCCTGCTTTTTTATAGCACCCAGGACTACCAGCCCAGGCATGGCACCACCCACCATGGGCTGGTTCCTCCTCCACTGATCACTATCTGAGAAAACACCTTACAGCTGGGTCTCATGGAGGCATTTTCTCAGCGGAGGCTCCTTCTTCTTTGATGACTCTAGCTTGTGCCAAGTTGACACACCAAACCAACTGGTACAATTTATCTTAAAAAATATGACACCTTAGCCTTGTTTTATGAAGATTTCCTTCCATCTGCCAAGATAAGTTCTTTTACCTCTATGGTTATTTCAGAGTATAATTTTTACAATTCTTATTCAATTTTATTTTTGTTAAGGGACATGCTAAGAATTGAACCCAGGGGTCTGGATAGTCTAGGCAATAACTCTGCCACCCACAATCCCTATCCAAACCCAAATCACTTAAGAACACGGATACTTGAAAATTTGCTGTTGGATGACTAGAAGGGTCTTTTTATCTTCATGTACTTCAGAACCATGCTGTGATTTCCAGGTGTTTCTATTCTTCCTTAGTCCTCTTCTCCATGATTTAACCACACAGCACACATTAAATTCTTTCCTTGGGCTGTAGCTCCCATTTATACTTTTTAAAAGACAGCTTCTCCAGAGAAGGACACCTTTCTCCTCACTCTTCTCATGAGTCAACCTCTCTCTGAGATGAGGCAGCTTACTCTCATTTGCCTCCTATTTTAACTTTGATTTTGTTTCCTTTCAAATTTCTTCTCAACTCAGGGACACCTTAACATGCACCTATCTCTCTCTATATATATACATGTATATAGTATTGTTTTCTCTTGTCTGTAACAAGTACAAGATGAATGTATGAGTCCAGACAAGGAGAGCTGTGAAGGACTCTCTCTCTAGAGGACATACATTCTACAGTATACAATGAAACAACACTTCCCTCTTGTCCCCCCACAGGAAGGTAGCATGTGTGGACTCATCCCCATGCTGTCATTCTTCTCATGCACATGGTCTATAGATAGTTTCCTCTATTGAACAGTAGTAGTGATCATAAACTCACAAGAGGTGTGTTACCATAATGACTCTGCACTTTCTGTCATCCAAATGATTTCACAGTTGTGCTTCCTGTGTGGGACATTTTTGGAGAACTCCAGATCTTCTCTGTTTCCTCATGCCCTCTTCAGCATCTTTCCTGATAGTAGGTGTAACTGGACAGGAACCCAACACTCTCTAATGTAGATGTAGCCATACTCATATTTACATTTTATTGACTCTTTTTAGATGTATATGAACCTACTTAAAGAATCATCTCTTTCTTTTTGAAACCCACTGTGACACTTAAAACAACATGTCTCTGAAAGTCAGTGCTCATGATCCTCTTTATCAGTCTTTACAAATCTATTTGCCATCCTTTCCACACTGGAGCCCTTCATGTGTCATCTCATAAAATTCTGTAGTTATCTTTACTAAATAACATTCATTTGCTTCTTGTACTAAGGACTAAACTTAGAGTCACACATGCCAGGCAAGTACTTTACCTGAGAGTTCTAGACTCAGTCTCCTTGTAAACTCTTAATTTGGAGACAGGATATCACTAACTTGCCCAGGGTGGTCTTGAACTCTAGTGTAGCCCAGAGAATACTTGAATTTGTGATCCTGCCTCAGCTTCCCAAGTAGTGGAGATTACAGGCTGCAATGCCAGGCCTGGCTTATTTTCTACCTAAGGTAGATTTCTACCTTGAATTTAATTCCTGGTTTATGATATGTGCTTCCCACTTTTTTTTTTTTTTTACAGACAGTAGCACCTTCATCTGCAAGAACTCAGAGTTATATGTGCTCATTCATTGCAGAGCATTTGATATTATAGGGTTTTCCTTATGTTTTTGCCATTTTAAATGTTTTTTTTAAGCCAATTCTTGTAACAGTCTACTAGAACATGTTGTAGCCTTACATTTCTTGATGTAAAAAGAAATTTGAGTTTTCAGAAAGCGTTCTAGACTCTTGTGGGTCTTCTTTTGTGAATGACCCATTCCACCATTGATTTTTTTTGTTTTCTCACTGTGGAGAGAGGTTGTATTAAAATTGGCAGCTCTTTGTCATGTAGCCTGTAAAAGCATGTGTTGTAAGTTACTCTGTATATTTCCTCATGATGATTTTTGATACATAAACATTGCATTTAGCCAATTTGTGGGATTATTTTTTCTGTACTCCTGTACTCTTTGCCTTTATCTCCTTGTTGCAGAAAGGCATCATTCTTGACTAGAGTTGGAAGATATTTCCACCCTTGTGTCTAACGAGGCCCTCTGCATTCCATGTGACTCCATTTATTTCTACCTTTCCTTAAGCTCTTCTCTGTCCTTCTAAATGGCTTATTTAAATATACTCTATATTGGTGGCATCTCATTCGGACTTTTCTTAGAACTCTGAAATGTTAATTCTGCTGCCGAGACTTAGGTTGATCTTCAGTTCTCATTTTTACACTGGCCTCCTGCTCTTCTCTTCGTCTACGCTATGATGTCACTTTCACTGTCTTGGAGTCCGGTTCACCCTCCCTGGCACTGTCACAGAGGTTCATGCCCCTGCCTTGCCCATGTTGGATGTCTGACTGCTTGCTTGACTTTCTAGGCATTATAATTTTTTGGCTATATGAATCGCTGTAGCTACGTTCTCATTTTGGGCTGCAGAGAGCTGTCATCTTGTAAGCAGATGATCCTCTCCCTTTGTATCTCAGTTTGTTTTTCCAGCCATATGAAGTCCTCCAGGGCTATTACAAGTCCCTTTACACTTCTCAGGTACTTCACTCTACCTCAATTTCTAGCCTACGTGTATCCATAATCTTTTCGTTTATTTGTACCGGGCAACTCACATGATTTCAAATAGTTTCCTTTTGTTCCACTTCAGGTATGGTTGCTTTTGTTCTGTGCACTCTCAAGAGAAATGGGCTTTCTCTTCTCTATCTGCTTCTCCCTATTTTGTATTTCACTCCTCAGTAAATGATGTTTTTTTTCCCCTTACTTTCTTGCTTCCTTTCTCTCTTACTTACTTTTTTTTTTTGCACAGATGTACAGTGAGCTCTCATTTCTCACATCTCAATTTTCTTTTTATGCTGTGTCTCCTACCACCATGTATCTAGGGACGATTATGTTGTTTTGTAATGCTGCACTTGTTGCTTCAATAAAGTTGAATAATCTTTGCTTTTGACAAACAATTTACTTTTCCTTTGAGAACTACAGTAAACACTCTTTGTGTTCAATTTTTAAAGTGGTGGTCAGTCTGCTTTTGTTTTTGTTCCCTATAAAGCCTTTATTTTCCTTAGACTTTAGTTTCTTGGATCCGTTATACTTTGCTTTCCACTATTCTTCATAAGACCTGTATTTTTTTATTATGAGTGGTTGAAGCATTTATCTTATTATGGACTCTATCTACATTAATATTTTACACTTAAAAAAACTAAATTGCCTTGGTAAATTAAACAAGCATTCATTGTACGTTTTCAGAAGAGTTATTTGTTACTCAATGTATCAGAAACTAAAAGGGATGCACAGAAAGTTCTGGAAGCAGATCAATCTGGACTAGGTCAGCTAGAAAGGATTTGGGGGAAAATTTAGGTTTAATTAAGTAAACTTGAGAGGCCTGCTGGGATTCAGACTGTTTAGAAAATACCAGTCACCACAATCTATCCATTCTGGTTCAAGTAGAGTGCTTCAGTTTGGGAGACACCAAAGCGAAGTGAGTCAAAGACTCGCACAGTCACTAGAATATTACACCCCATTTGTTTCAATATAGAGAAAATTGAACTGAAAATGACCCCCAGAACCCTTCCACCAAGAAGAATCTTGATGAGGGATTGCAGCAATAAACCCTGGATGGTCAAAGAGCATTATTCTCCGCCCTATTATCAGTAATTTTCTTAATTTGTATATATTGTCACCATGTCTTCATTTTTAATCTCTTATGTTCAATTCATAGTAGATTCTATAACCATCCAATCTGTAGGTTAAATAATAGAGTTCATTAATATGTTATGTGGTACAATATAAAAATTGTCTATTTTCAAGGAGTTATAGGCTTGTTGCTATCGCTGGAATGGTTTCCTCATGTTAGCATTAGTTGTGGCTTCTTGAGAACAGCAAGAGAGGCCTGGGCTAGCATGCTGACTCTATCTTGACATGTGATTTCCTTTCCCAGGCATGGAGTTTCCATTGCCACGCTGCAGGGTTACCTGGTTTCTTGATCCATGAGCTGAAAGGACCCCCATTTTTTATAGATTACAAGTTGGTGTTATTTAATTATAACAGTAGACAAGTGACTTCTGTATTTATATAGAAGCAAATAACTGAGCTAATTTTGAGAAAGTAATGAATAAAAAATTAAGTGTAAGATGTAAGATATAATGCATCTCCAAAGATACATGAATTCAGATAGCACAAGCGTAAGAGATAGTAAAGCTGTAAAGCCAGTGGAAAAGTGCATAGTACTTGAAGGATACAGAAGACAAGCATATCTCTCTGAGAATAAATAAACAAATAAATAAAGACAGCTACCAGCATTAGGTCATGCAATTAGTGGTGTGCATATCTACCTACAGTTTAGTTTATCCAAGCAGTATCAAGTGTGTACTACATGTCATACTAAATATTTGTAAGCACTGAGACATGATGGCAAACAAGGCAATCAGTATTTTAATTCCCATGAAGAGTAGGTTGAGAGAACAACTCAATAAAAAGGAACAAGCAGCCAAAGGAACAGCCATTAAATACTGGAAGGGCTGTGAGTAAATTAGTCTGACATGATAGACATATATGGGCAAGGGAGTCAATTAGTTTTGGGGGTTAAGATCTGCCTGTAAATCATGAGATGACATTGGTCACGTTGTGCTCTGTAGAGTAGTATATTCCAAATAACTGGAGCCGTATACATGGGGCAGAGATAGGCATGGTTTTATTCTAAGAGTAGAAAGAATGTTCATGCATGTGGTGCAGAGTAGTAGGCAATGAGGTCACAGAGCAAGCTTCTCACCATGAAGAAAGAACATTGCTAGTCACAGTAAACTGCTTCCCATAGCTGGAAGTCAAGTACTTGTTCAAATGCTGAACACTTTTGTTCTCTTTGTTTTTCCAGACAAGATTTCTCTGTGTAGCTCTGGCTGTCCTGAAACTTACTCTATAGCCCAGCCTGGCCTTGAACTTAGAAATCTGCCTGCCTCTGCCTCCCCAAGTGCTGGGATCAGAGGCTTGTGATACCACCACCTGGAATGATATACACATTTTTAAAAATTTAGTTTTCTTGTAATCGCCCTCCTTGAAACTCATATACTTAATTTTTTATATCTCATTATTGTTCCTCCTATGATTTTTGAGTCATAGAGCTTTTAGGCAATTGTTCCACTACTGAGCTATATGCTAAATATCCCCTACTGCTGTTTCTTTTTGTTTTTTATTTTGAGGTATGGTCTCACTAAGTTGTTAAGGCATATGTTTTAAACTCTTTTCTTGTTGATGTGATACTATACCCAGACAAAAGCAATTTAGGCAGGAAGGGTTTGTTTTGACTTAAACTTCAAGGCTATAGCCTATTACTCCTGGGCCATCTCAGCAGCAGGAATTAGGGACTGTTGGTCACATTGTATCTGCAGTCAAAAAGCAAACAATGATAAGTGAATGCTTGTCCATAGTCTGCTTTCTCCTTTTTATGCAGTCCAAGATCCCAACCCAGGGAATGTGCTAGCCACAGTGGGAAGGTCTTCCCACCCACATTAGTCTAATGAAGATAATCCCCTACACATAAGCAGAGGCTAACCTGACTTAGTTCTTCATAAGCATGCCCAGAGCCTTGTTTCCTAGATGGACAGATCCTGTCAAAGATGAACCATCAAAGCATATGATTCCTTCTATCAATGGTACTGAACAGTGAGATTGACTATTTCATTAGTCCTTGGAATCCTTGGAAGATCTGTTGACAGGGAAGGCTACTGGCAGAAGAAAAGGCCTCCCAGGTCTTTCTCTGAAGGTGCAGGGCCTGTGTGTCAAGTCTGTACGGTGAAGATAAAGCTAGATGTTTGTCATCTTTATCATCTATTTGTGGCCCCTTTTCCTATCATCCTGCCTATCAGGAATCTGCCTAATTTCTAGTGCTTCGTTGTTACTTTTCAGTGATAGTTATTGGTGCATACCCATAAAGAACGGTATCTTGGTTTGCAATCATTCCTCAGACCTGAGAGAAAAAGAAGTGACTGACTAGCAAGGATCCAAGATGCTGAAGCAAAAGAGAACCACAAATAAGTGTAACCTAAAAGCAGGATGAAATTGCTTCTGGAAACAGTTATCATTTCCTAAATTTCATTTATAAATGGGCAGTTTCTGAGAAGTGAAGCAGAAAAGAACTTTAAGAGACCAAAATGTCAAACAGGAAAATTGGCAACTTCTCAGCATTGAATAAGGCCTTTAAGATCCACTGATTGAGAGGTGACAGAAAGGATGACCTAGACCTGTACTGAAGAGCCCTAATGGGCTAGACACCAAGAAAAAGGCAAGCACAAAATACGCTGAATGGTCAATTATGCCTGGCAAATACAAGTCAAGTCTCCCCCTGAGCAACAGAATGTGACCTGGAGAGTGTAAAATTATCAGCATATCACATCCACCATTCAGAAAAAAAAAGTTACAAAATAGACAAGAAGTAAACTATATGGCCCCAAATTAGGGAAATAAATATAAATACACACAGACTAACAGATATTGAAGAATCCAAGTTTGAACTTTAATGTAATTGTACAATACCCACAGGAAAACATACATTTAAGACTACTTAATGTGTTCCATAAAAGTAAGATGTTCAAGGCTGGGCTAGGATAGATTTGCCAGAAATGTGGGCCTACCAATTTCCTTTCTGTTGTTTAAAGTGACCAATCCTAAATTAAGGATAGAAGACCTAATTCTAGCCCACCGAAGAGGCTTACATCCCCCAACCACCCAGGATAAGATGAACATTGACTTCCTGAGCCCCTCTCTGCTTCTCAGAGGTCTGCTTTCTGTGTGCCTTGCTCTGTGTGTGTGTGTGTGTGTTACATTCTCATCTTTAATAAAAGTAGATTTTCTTTATCATTTATATCTGCTGTGTCAGGGATTTTCTCTGCTACAATCAAAAATTATCCTTTTCTTTTTCTTCTTCTTCTTTATTTGGCAGAGAAAATGGACCTGTTCAACACCCTTAGACATTAAGTTAAAATCTCTGGAGAAATTCTAGTTCTTTGGCATGAATGTTTTTTTCTTGGAAATTTTAGCTGTCTTTAGATGTCTTCAAAGAGCAGTTTCTTGTTTCTGGAGGAGTTTGTTTTCTTACTATGGGCTAGTTGTATACTCTGTCATACTTAGAAGTCAAATCAACTATATCTTTTAAAATAATATTGCTATCAACATTACCTAGTCCTTTTGTATATTTGACATTGGACTACTATGATTTCAGACACATATCGGTGTGACCAGGAGATCTTATTACATTGATGAAAGACTTTTTGATTGCCTGAATATTTGCCTTAATAACCAACTCCTATTTTTCCCTTAGAATGCGATGAAAGTCATCATGGCAGACATTTTGCTTTCATAACAGTGTTAAAACATTGATTGCTTTTTAGATTTATCATCATAGCACACAATTAAATGCTAAAGTAATTAGCAATTCTTCCATTTTCAAATTCTCATTTTAGTGGATAAGAAGACGTAAAAACAGATTGTCTAATGACATATTGGAGACAAGGCAATTCTAGTGAGGAACAGTGAAAACATTTCATGGAGTAACAGAACATTGGAAGCAGAGTCCAGTATGCCTCAGGAAGGAAATCCCCAAAGAAGATACATGAGTGATGGATATGGATGCAGGCTTCGCAAACCAATTTGAGAGACTGGACTTTGACATAAAGCCAATGGTAAGTCATTTCGATGTGTTTTAAACAATACTTAAAATCTAAAGAATTCTTCTTTGTTTCTTTATTTCAGTGTGATAAATCAGAGAAAGAAAGAATCGAAGGAGGCAGTTTAGGAGTCTGTAACCATTGTTTGTGGGTACATTGGTATCAACACTGAGAAGCAATTGCATGGGGATTCTCCTGGGGATGTAATGGTTTTGGTGGTCATGATGGTGAATCTTGCTTCTCATTGTGGCTGGATTGAGAACAGCATAGGGGACAAATCTCTGGTATGCCTATAAGGGTGCTTCCAGAGAAGTCCAAACTGAGGAAGGAATAGCCATCCTGAATGTGGGCAGTATCATTCTGCAGGCTGGGGACCTAGTCTGAATAAAGAAGGAAGCAGGTTAAGTACAGGTTTTATCTGTTTCCTGTGATACAATGTGACCAGTTGCCTCACACTCCAGCCTCACACTATGCCTCAAAGTAGATGGTATTCTGAAATTGCAAGTCAAATAAAACCCTTTCTTCCTTAAGTGAGTTTTATCAGTTGTTCTCTCACAACGCTGAGGAAAGTAACAAATAGGGGCCGATCGATCGTGAGGTGAGTGAGGAGTCACCTTACTGTGACAACCACAGTAAGAGAAGAGGGAGCTCCGACACCTAGACAGAAGACAGATTCTAAAGCAGGAACAAGTCTTCAATAGAAAGTTTCGTGTTCAGGATGCTGAATTTGGGAACCTCTGGGGGACAGTCATATGAGCGCTTAGCTAGGCATGTATTTTTATCATTCGGGAAAGATCTAGGGCTTGAACAGTTTAGATTTGTCTTTGCATTGATAGCTGAAGCCAAGCAGAAAGAGAACCTTTGGGGTCAAACCTCAGCACCATGGAGAGCTGTGTGGAATAAGGAAGGATAAAGAGAGTCCGTACTCTGAAATGCTACCATGCAGACGCCATAGGAGTTAAATGGGGAAGATAAGGCAATGGCAAGAGTGTCCCACCATGGATGCTGTGTCCAGTTTTCAGAGCCGAAAGATCAGAGACTTTCCCTTCCTGTGAGCTGACAAGGTGGAGGGTTGTGGATTCAAGGATTCTGAGAGTAGGATTGTGATTCTTGAGGTAGAGCCAGTGGACTGTAGGGATGTGTGCCTTGAGCAGGTCCACACTGAACTGGGGCTGTGAAATTTGGCTCTTGGTAAATGCTGCCCACAGTGAGTTCATATCCCAGCTCTCGACCTCAGAGCTGAGGATCCCCGGTGTTTTATTTTATTTCTAACATTTTTATTTATGAGTTCAGGGTACTTTGCCTGCATGTGTGTATGTGCACTGTGCTGCATGTGTGCCTGGTTGTGGAGGCCAGAAGAGGGTGTCAGATCCTCTGGAACAAAGTTAGAGATGATTGTGAGTGCCTTAAGTGTGGAAGGTATCAAACCCGGGTCCTCTCCAAGAGCAACAAGTGCTTTTAGCTGCTGAGCATGTTTCCCCCACTATCCTGGTGTTTCCCACCAAAGTTGTCCGATTTCCCTGGGAGGAAATATTACCTTTATTTTAGTGTTCAGCAATTACTATATCATCTGTCTTGAAGGAATCTCCCAGTTCTAAGAAAAACACTGTTTAAAAATCCTTGAAAAGATAGTTTAAAATAAAAGGCTATCAGGATTCCACTTTTATCAGTTACATAATGTGAATAATTGCCCGAATTACCTGAGGCTTGTCTTCATCGAGGAAGGAGATTATAAACCAAATGAACATTTATTCAACATGTATTCTGTGCTGCACGAGAAATCATCTCCCTAATTTGCTCTCCAACACAACTCTGTTGTGTAAGTCCTTTATAATGTTCACATTGCACATAAAGTCTGACAGCAGGAGATTAACAAAGTTGTCTAGAACCACACAGCTAGTAGTCCTGAAGTCTTGATCTGAACTAAGATACTCTGACTTTGAAGTTCTACCCCGCTCTCATATAGTTCAGAGAGAAAGAAGATAAAGTGAGTTGGCTGTGTGTACTGAAGTAATAGTGACCAGTGAAATTTCCTGAAAGTCATTTCACTGGAGCAAGGGGCAGACTCAGAGTGGAGTAAATGGGAAACGTTTTGAGCAAGGTATGCATGCATTGACACTGAGAATGAACAGTTCATTCGGGTATGTGATTGCTAAGAAGGAGTAAGACTAGAATCACGAAAGGGTTTTAAATATATCCAGGAAGATTTCTGATTGTTTATGAATGGGAAGTATCCATTAAAAAGGGGGATGGAAGGACACTACAAGTTATTTGACATGGGGAAGAAAGAGTAGTAAATAATATTATAGGCGAAATAGCCAAAGAAACCAGAGCAGTGTCCACATGTGCCTCCGCGGGGTCTGAGGAGCTCCCGTGTGATGACTTTACTTTGGTCTCTGATGTGGAGGGTGGGATCTCTGCCTGAGATTCAAGAGCAGGTAACTGAAGAGAGTGGTCTGATTTCTGTGGAGGATAGGAGAGAAAAAGGAGGCAGGGAGTTTTGTGTGAGTCCAGCTATCAGGTTTTCATTTGATTTGTTAATATCAGAAGGATATGGGAACTAAGGAAATTGAAGAAAAGCATGGTTGATGTGGTGGGCCATGATATCTCAGTGCAGGGCATAATGTAATTCATAATATTCTTAAAAATGGATTGTCATTTCTTTAGACAGACATGCATACTAGTTCATGATTAGGACTGACACTCTAATACTGTATTCTTCTTAACATACACTGGCTTCTCTGTAAGCCAGATGCACCATCCCTGAAGAGTTGTTGAATACACAGCTCCTGCTATTTGGAACATTTAATACTGGTCACCTGATAAAACATGTGTGCAAATGTCTATAGTCCATGACGTGAAGGATGCAAGACTCAGTAACTTCATAGTGCTTATGGTTATCAATAAATGCTATTATTAGTGTGCATGTAAAAGAAGGACAGAGACAGACAATGTTCTCTTCTTGTTGCCATTTTAAAAAGAAATGTCCCCACTTTGCAGCACATACTAGAACCAGAATGATACAGAGATTATCATGACCCCTGTACAAGGATGACATGCTAATTTGTGAAATGTTCCATACTTGAAAACATCATAATGTACTTACACTGAGGACAAAATAATATTTTGTGTTTCTTAAAAGTCACAATCACTTACTAATGTGACTTGAGTACCTGCTGGGCATGATAGAACTTTTTAGACTTCAGCACTGAGTTAGCTGTTTCCACCTACATTTTTATTCTAAGTTTATTATGCATTGCAGTGCTTTTCATTCAGAAGACACAGACAATTCTACCCTACAAAACTACCACATTATCAAAAGGAATGTTCTAGAACCTAATGTTCAATCTATGAACTATCTTTAGGTAGCAGTTTGTGTCTTATTTGACATAGCTGTGCTTTCTTAGCAACTTAAAAGATCCTACCTACATTTCCTCAGATGGTTTTTAATTGTTTTAACTCTTATTTTTTATGCATTTTAATTAAAATATTATTATTTTATTTTTATACATTCAATAAAATACAATTAGATCAATTTCCCCTTTGCCTTGCCTCCCTCGAGCCTCTTCCAAGCTCCACCCGTCTAGCCCCTCCCATGCTCCCCCACTCTCACATTGATAACCTCTTGTTCTTTGATTATTGTTGCTCCATGCATATGCATGTGCATATGTATACAGAAATATATAACCACAATCTGCCTACTCCATTTTTGTTTTTTTGTGTGTATAAGGTTTCAAGACTGACCTCTTTGTATTGGATAACCAGTTAGGGAGCTCATTGCTGGGAGAAACTAAATTTCCCTCTCTCTGTAGTCATTTGTTGCCTATAGTTCTTGTCTAGGGTTGGGACCCTGTGAGATTTTTCCCATTCTGTATTAGTATGTGTATTAATATTGCCATTATTTAGGTCTTTTTTATGCTGCGAATTCTATGAGAGACTTTTTTTCACAGCAAGCATTCTGTTATTTTGGCTCTGACAATCTTTCCACCCTCTCTTCATACCCAGCAGCGACTCCTATTAACCACAACAATGACCAGAATGCCAACATATCTATCAAGATGCAGTAAGTGGCACTCACATGTTAGTAACCAACAGCTGTCTAATTGGACTTGAAGTTCATTCAACAGGAAATCATGCCTGATACTAGAAACCCAGCCAAGTTCCCAAGCTCTCAGGAACAATGAGGTCACGGATCTTAGAAGAGAGTCTATTACTGCCATTTTTCTAGACCAGCACACTTCTTAGCTATATTCTAAATCTTGTGTTTACACTCACAGGAAAGTATAACTTCATCCCTTATCAGAGGAGCTTCTCTTTCCAGCAAATACAGAACATCACAATAAAACACAACTGGACACAATGGAGATATCCAGGGATTATGGGAGCTTAGACCCGATGGATACATCGACATCACAGCTCCTGCATCCGAGGTTCAGAGACCATTGTTCAAGAGGATGTGAGAAGATCAGTAAGAGTCAGAATCCCCAGATTCCTTGTTGCAATGGCTTAAAGTGCCTGCATGCATAGGTTTGGAACAAGGATGTTTGCAGAACAGCATTGAAAACAGTGCCTTGAGAATTTATTCTTTTATTTAAAAGTACTGATTGTTATGGTAAGTCCTTATGGGCATGTCCCTGAAAGCTGAGGCTCTAAGATCCCTTTTGTAAATTTATCATCTGTCTAAGAATTTAACATTAAATATCTGAGTTTAAAGTTGTGTGCTGGAGAGATGGCTCAGTGGTTAGGAAAGCTTATCACTCTTGCAGAGAACTCAGGTCAGGCAATTCACAACCAACTTTAATTCTAGATCCTGTGGCTCTGAGTTTCTGAGGGCACCTACATACGCATGGTGCACATAAAGTCATGGAGGCACACACAAACAAATTAAATAAATAAAAAAATAAAATAAGTGAATAAAAGATAGGTTATACTTATTGGATTTGTGGGGACAGTTGAAATTAAGTCTAAAATATAAATAACATGAAACCCTCCCTTCTGCAAAAACTGGCATTGTGGTGGGTGTGAGGCACAACTCTGAAATAGTCCTTCACATGAAAGACTCTCAGATGCTAAGAAGTTTGATTGTGGATGAGCTCATGAGATTTGCACTCAATAAATGATCTACTTTACACAAGGTTATGTCTTCTTGCTGGTGGCAGGTCAAGTGCGTTGACTGCTGGGTGTGGCAGAACAACCTCTTAGGACCTGTCTTAGCGTTTTATTGCTGTGAAGGGACATTATGACCATGACAACTCTTGTAAAGAAAAACACTTCATTGTGTATGGCTTTCTGTTTCAGAGGTTTAGTCTACTATTGTCATGGCGAGAAGCATGGTTGCATGCAGGCAGACATGGTGCTGGAGAGGTAACCGGGAGTTCTACATCCAGATTGGTAGGCATCTGGGCTTGGCTTGAACTTCTGAAATCTCAAAGCCCACCCTGCGAGTGACACACTTCCTCTCATAGGGCTACACTTACTCCAATAAGACCACACCTCTTAATAGTGCCACTCCCTAAGGGCCTATGGGGGCCATTTTCATTCAACCGATCATAGGCCCCTTGCTGAAATATGAGGCATCTTGGAACACTGGGGTCGAAGAGGTCCCTGAAGGACTCACGCGACCATACCTAAATCTGCCTCTCCCTCTGACTGATATTGCTTCTGCTCTTTATGCACAGAATTTCATCTGAAGAGTGCTCCCCAGTAAACTTGCTGCACACATTTGTATCCTAATCAGTACAACAGAACACGATCCCATAAATCCTTATGATGACTGCATGAAATGTCATTTGATCACATATATTTTACTTATGATGATACCTAAGGAACTGTTTTGAGTTTATTCATTTGACCCTGTACTATTTAATTAATATGCCACAATAGTATATGATACACAAACTCAAAGGGAGCAACAAGTCAAACTATTTTATTTCCCAAATAGATTTGCAAAATGTTTATTACTCATATTATGATGAAATATACAAGACACAGAATTGCACTTAGTCTTTGAAATAACTCTCCTCTCCAATAAAAATTAATATATAGATCCCAAGATATGGTAAAATTTTGTGACTAAAAGTGATTCACACACTTAGTATCTACTCTACTTCATCATTTAACAATATCACGTCTCAAGTTACAATTTTCTCAAGTGAACAAATTTTTTGAATACATTTCATAGGTGCAAAACATACAATAATATTGGTGTAATGGGTTTTCCTTCTTTACTTTCTGTTGACATACATGAAACCATGATGGTACTATGTTTATATAACTTAATCTTCTTATAAGTTGAATAAATTTGAATTCAGGATCTTTTTATGTGTTGGGTTTTCAAAGGTTAAGTATTCGAGAGTGGAGGAACAGTGCTGCCCCCACTGTGTCTGTCAGTAGAGAAGAGGCCCTACACAAAGCTTGGAAAAAGAACCAATCACTTGGAGGGGTGCACAGGGCTGGATTGCAGACTCAGAACTGGGGAGCTGGAGAGTGTAGATTCATGCAGTGTTATTTGGTGCCTTTGAAGGGATCTTGGGTTAGTTTGGGCTAAGGCCTAAGCCCACTGGCCTGCCAGGGGGCTTTTGTTCTTAGAGACTGGAGGTTTTGGATAAGAAGAAAAGCAAGAGGGCTACGGAACCATGGCTTATCTGTTTGCTTTTAGTGTTACTGTGGAAAAGAACACACACTTGTCTTTTTTCAAAATTTCAAGGGTCAAATTTATTTAAGAATATAATGATACAGCTGCTTCAATTTTTTTTTCTTGTTTTGTTTTTTTTCAAGACAAGGTTTCTCTGTGTAGTTTTGGTGCCTGTTCTGGATCTTGCTCTGTAGATCAGGCTGGCCTCCAACTCACAGAGATCCACCTGGCTCTGCCTCCTGAGTGCTGGGATTAAAGGTGTGTGCAACTACCGCCCAGCCTGCTTCAATTTTATATGCATTTGAGTCAATTTTGGAACAACCACATACAAGGTAACAGTTGAGAGATAGCCATTCTTGAAAATCTTTAAATTTATGATTTATTTTTACCAAGAGATGGTGCTCATGTATCTGTTAAAGCTGTTTAGGGAGTGGATAAGAAGAGAAAATTTTTCTTTGAATGAATCAGAAGATAGGAAAACCAAGACTGTGTAATAAATGAAATATACTTACATTTTATCATCTTGCATTTGAAATGTTGACAATTTAAAAATACAGTTCTCTGAAAATGCATTATTAAATAGCATCCTGTCACAGGAGAGGTAGCACACCAGATTACTGTGCATCTAAAACAATATAGGCTATTGTGGCCATTCTATTCCCTCTATACCAACATCAAAGCTAGAATGGAAGTGTAAGAATGACCGAAAAGGATTGTTGTTAGAGAAGATGGTTTAGTAAATTAGTGATTGTAGATTTTCTTTCAGTGATGGTGACTTTGCTAGTTCTGAGTAGTTATCGAGGTTTCCAGTACCAGGCATGGTGTCCCTCTTGTTGAACAGGTCTTAAGACCAATTAGAGAGCTACTGGTTGCTTCCAAGAAATATGTGCCATTACTTTACCTTTAGGATTGTCTTGCCTTAGTGGTAGCTGGTGTGGTTCATAGGGTTACTGCTGAGAAGCACTGTTGGTTACCTCCCATCTTTGGAAGCATGCATGGTGCCTTCTGGTACCGTGAAAGCAGGTCCTCAGGCAGGGAGTTTAAAAGCACACTTATTGGTTGCGCAGTGCCAAATGGTCAGACCTGAAAACATATATAAAAGTAACATTGTATGGACTGAACAAGTTATATTTAGGAATATATAAGTATATACACATATGCATACAATACCAATTAATGAAAAAGAAGGCCATGGATTTAAAGGAGACTTGGGAGGGGTATATCATAAGGTTTGGAGGGAGGAAAACGAAGGGAGAGATGTTGTAATTATACTGTAATCTATAAAAAAATGTTGACAATAAAAAAGAATGACAGAAAAGGAAATGGTAAAACACAGAAGCAAGAGGACATTTCCCACACTCATTCACAACTCCAAAGTTGATTGTCTTGACATGAAAAAGGATTAAGACTTGGCTTGTACATCTGCTAAAGATGCACAATTTAGCATCTTCACTAATATTGAATATCTCTTGTATGCCTGAGCTAGGTTAAACTTTACCTCTCCAGGCTGGAACTCAAGGTCTTGTACATGATAGGTAAATTGCTCCCCAGCCCTTGGCTTTATGAACTAGGGTTTTACTATGTAATCTAGATTGTCCTTGAACCCATGTTCCTCCTCTCTCAGTCCCCAAAGTGTTAGAATTCCAGGCATTTCTTTTGAGAAATATTGTACATCAGTATTTTATTTCACTCTTTTCATGTGTCTGCACACACACACACACAAATATATATGCACATATATTTTGAAAATAATCTAAAAGACAGAAAGAGAGATGCTGATTAGTGATGACAAACGCTGGCAGCCAAGAATGACTATACACGGTACGATGCCAACCCTAACAGTTTTGCTCTACCCATCTCTATAAATATTTTATTTAACACATGAATCCCAGGTTTATATTTATATTTTCTAGACATGGTGTATACCTGTAATATCCACCATTTGAGAGACAGATGGGCTACAGAGTGAGTTTAAGGCCCACCTACGTGGCATGAGACTCTATCTCAAAAAAGCTAAAAACCAAAATAGAAAAACCAGAAAGTATTATTTAAACTTTCCCTTTGATTGCTGCTCTTGTGTATAGTCAATTTTAATAGAAGCATTTGAAACTGATAGGAACCTGTTTGAGAGTCCTACATTTTGGGACAGAATGACAACAAGGCTATCCATTGGTGGTATCACTTTAGAGAAGTTCCTGGAAAATGGTGCCTATAAAATAAACAGTAATGCATACTTCAAGGGCAGTTGTGAGGTACAGAAATAGGAGACAGAGAGTGTTGTATGGAGTAAACCTTCAGTATATCAAGGTAACTATTTTTGGACAAGATCTAATGAGATGTGCCTTCAATCTATAAGTAAACTCTAAATGATCAGTGAGACAGGAAAGTCCTACATAGAAAATCACTAAGGCAAACAGTCATCCTCTGGGAAAAAAAATCAGAAAATAAATTTTTGCAAAGGTATGTTCAGCTCTAAAATATTCATTAAGTATATAGCCTCAGAATTATTCATATAAAGATGATTTTAAGCTGCAAAATAATTCTTTACTAAGAGACTCATAAAATGACACATTTTGAAGTTGCAATTTGTTTTAATGCATTCATAATGTTATATAACTGATGTGTTTTGTAAAGTAAATTCCATAAAGTGAGATGAAAGCTAAAACCATTATTCCAAACCATCAAACCCTAGTACTTTTATTACCGAATCGAGATTATGTCAAACTCTGTGGCATTAATTATTCTGCATATTTCTTTTATGCATAAAGTTTTAGATTAGTTTATCTCCTGGGAAAAGCCTGTAACAAATCCTTCCATATCAAACTCTCACCAAACCAACAGTTATCTTGGAAATAATGAGAATACAATTAATTTGATCAGCGAAGGCTTTACATACAATCAAAGTATGTAGATTTCTTTGCATATTTTTGTATTGTGGCTATTATTACATCTAATTTAAACCCATATATGAATTTCCAGGTAATTACAGTTATTTCCTTTGCAATTTATTTTTCAACTATAATTCTCCACTATAGTTTTAATTTGAAAGTCCCCCAAAGTCATAATGCAAATGTATACTTAAAAACCTAAGGTCCCTCAGTGAGTTTGCTTTAACACATCAACTCCTGAATTTCATTATGTGGATTAGTCTGGAAAAATGGAGAACAGCTGGCCTTCGTCTGCTGTGTTACATCTTTCCCTACTCTTCTCTAGGCTAAATCACCCCAATTCCCTTAGCCTCTCATCCTAAATCCTATTTTCCAACATTTAAACCACTCTGCTGATCAACCAGGCCCTCTTCAAATTTACTCACCTCTCTGTTATGCTAAGCAGTCATAATTCATTAAGCAGCTTTCAATCAGCAATAAATCAGCTGCTACTCACTGTGTTCCCTGTTGCCTGGGAAATGGCTCGTGTACAGTGGGCACCGACACACATACATATCATATCTGATTTCCAGGTACTCTTTGGACTCTCACGTTTGTTTATGGCCTTTGATACCAGCTGACAGATTCATGTAGCCTGCACTATGTGCTGAGTCAATTTTATCATTTCAGCCCTTTTTTGTTGGCCTCTGTCATGTTCCAGGCTGGTGCTGCTGATGTAGGGATAAGAAGACAGACCTGTCTTCTTAGTGCATATATATACATATATTATATATAAAATCTTATAGTTTTCAAGAAGAAATAAAGCATTTAGAAATAAGCGAGTTTAGGCACAGGACTTGCAAGGATATATCAGAGGTCAAAGCTGGTTCCATCTTTTCTGGCTGAGATGAAAGTGAATCGGTCTTAGTACAACAGTAATGATGCTGCCAAAAGCCAGTGTACGTCAGGTATGTTGCTGCATGCCTGCAAGCCCAGGACTTAGGAAGCTGAATTAGGAGGACTGAGAGTTCAATTAGCCTGGGATACATAATGAAGCTGTGATTCAAAAAGCCAAAACCAAAACAAACAAATAAAACCACAAATAATGATCACAGACTTCTTACATCAATTGCTCTACAAACATGATCTCATTTTTATTCCATTAAACCATTACACAAATTTTACAAATTTGTTATAATTCTAAGCCCCGTCTTCTTAATATTAGGCCCGAGATTTCAAGACTTTGGTACTCATCTTTTCTAATTCCTTGTGCTACTAGAGACTGAACCAGAGCAGGTTAGATAAATCCTTTACCAGCAAGCTATGACCCCAGCACTCTTTTTACTTTTTGTTTTGAGACAGTGTCCCAGTAAATTATCTCGGCAGTCCTTGAATGTGTAATCTTCTTGCCTCAGTTTCCTAGGAAGCTGGTATTACAGGCTTGCATCAGCTGGTCTGGTGGAATTTTGCTGTCTTCCTAACATCATCCAATTGCCAAATAGCAAGGTCTGAAGGAAAATTTGTCTTTGTGTCTGTTTCTTAATGTCTTAATCCTTGTATGTTAACTAGGACACCATATAATTGATTATGATACATACACTATTACAATTAAATATAGTTATTTCATCATTCTAGTATTCTGAGAAAGTTTGTACAATTGGTATTTGGTTAAACCGATACTTTAAAACATTAGTCTCTCAAGTATCCGAGAGACAAAGTGCTGTTAGGGTAAGAGTAGAAAGGAAAACTCTCTGCTCAAAAGCAGTGATTCTGAGAAACAAAACTGTGTAAAACAAAAGCTTTGTCATTCTGGGACAAAGTCCACATTTCCCAAAAGGCATTTTCTCTTTTATCACTGCAGTGTCTCTTTGCGAGGCTCTTTCCTTTACTGTACTCTATGTTAAACATTTCTTTGAACACTGTGAGTTCGCCCAGTTATCTGAGCACTCTTTAACCTTTGTCTAGTGGTACCCACTGACATGGGTGGCTCCTGGAGCAGCTGGATAAAGGGGGAGAGGTTTTGAGTTATAATACTGAGCAACAGTAAAGGGTTTTACATCTTGAATTTGATAAGGTTGCTCTATGAATCTCATGAGATGGTTTCCAAAGCCTTTGGGAGTTGTAGGAAAAACATATGGAAAATAGCTGTGGGTTTTTTTTTTTTTAATGAAGAGGGGTGTTGTCCAAACTCCTACTTCAACTAGTGATGAAATTATTCACAAATGTGAGTTTTCCTTAAATTAGGAAATTATAGGCTAACCATATGACCAGTTAATTTGATCACAGCTTCAGCGTGCTTGGTGTAAGGTTTGGGTAAGAGAATTCTTTCTGGAAGACGAGCTAATGTAGTCTCTCCCACTGAACACTGGTGACTTCATGGAAGAAAAATGGCAAGATTTCCTCATGGCCAGAATCCTTCACAGTCCCTGCTTCCCGGCTTCCCATCAAACAGTCCTGACTTAACTCAAATTTCCAGTCCCACCTCTCTTCCCTACTAATTACTAAAAGAATTCCCATTTTTGCGGCACTGTTTCTGCCACACCCCTGGCCATCCGTTTCCTCCACTCTAGCCTCCCAACACAACCGATGATCTTCATGGGGAGGAAATGGAGAGGAGGCCTCTTTGGTTTGATGCCTCCAGTGAAAATGGTCCTCTCTCTCTCCTAGATCTGTTCTTCTGGCCACTCCCCTCACCTTACTTGCTTTGTGTTCTTACAAAGGCTCACCTTGTTTGGGTTTAGTGGTCCTCTTTTGGGCGAATTTATGATATTCTGTCCTCTTCCTGTAGAAGAAGGAGCCAGACTCATTATGGTAAAGTAGTGTTTGTACCTTAAAAGTTTTTGGATAGAACCTTGAGCACTTGAGGGAAAAGATACTATATAAATCCAATAAAGAAGGAAAGCTTAAAAAAAGAGGATACTGAGTGCTGAGTGTATTAAGAATGTATATATATATTTATTCATACATTATATTTTTATTATATATTTAATTATATATAAAGAGATGGTGATGCAAATTATAATTTTTCTAAAGATTTGTCTCATTAAAAGAAAGATCCTCAGATATATTTCCCTTCTGTCTTGAGGATGAAAGAAAAATAAATGGGTTTCAAATGTGACAGAGGGATCTGTATTAAAATACAGCTGGTTCTACAGACCTATTTCATTTGAATATATCTCTTCAATATGCCAGGGTCAGTGAGAACTCCAAGCTGAATAATGGGACTTGCATAATATGCTAATCCTAACTTTTGCAAGCTCATTTCCATGCCATGAGAGCACTATCCATGTGCTTGATAAGTGCACATGGGAAACACACAACGATACTGGGTTGAGAGGCTCATTCCTGATTCAGAAAATAAGTTGTCTCACGTTACACACATAGGTCTGTGGATCAGTCACAGATACAATAAAAACTATGTATTAAAACTCTGTCTCATTTTGTGAGATTGTATGCCATCTTTGTCCCCCAGAATCTGTTTTCTTATCTTGAATTTAAGAGTGATAAGTCATCCTGTTATGATTATTAAGCAATTTAAAAGGCAGTCTTATGCAGAGAGTAGCACAGTGCTACAGCTGGAGGGCAAAGTCAAACTTCTGATCTGATCATTCTGACGTCCTTGGCCTCAAATCAATTACTGAAACCACCTTTTCTTTGCCTTCCCTATTCTTCTTTCATTTTTTTTTCCCTATCAAAACTTAACTGACCAAATCTTAGGTATCATATTCTACAGTAGACATGCCAAAGAAAATTGTAGAATACATACCTTGGGAAGAGCTTGGGGCAAACCTGTAAAAGATTTTAAAGATTCATAAAGTGGTGTGCTAATTGGCAATCTGGAAGAGCTAGTCACCCCAGGCACAGCAGAATGAGTGCACATGGTCATGGTTCTGGGACTGTGGCTTCCTAGCTTTAAGAAAATGTTAGCTCCACAAACTTCTTCCAGGTATGCTCTATCATTTTTTATATTTCCATGGTATATTGGGGCTTCTGGATTCATATTTTTCTTTGGTGGAACTTGGAATGAAGAGTAGTAAGATTTATGATTAGGTATATTCCTAGATTTCCTCTTAAACACATTCAAAATAAAAAGAGAGGCACAAATACACCGAAGCAAAAGCACAATGGAGATTAGTTAACTAGAAAGTCAACTTTCTAGAAACTAAAAGAGAAATGATGTTCAATGGCCTGATTCAAAGGAAATCTAGCTATCTCTCTGCTGGGGGAGGGAGGGAGGGCTGCAGGAGCTGGGTCTAGAAACAAGGACGTTTTCTTGGAAGAAATACAACATAATAGAAAGTCTGAAATCTGAATGATCATTTACTCCAGTAAGCACAGTGCAAGTTGGGGTAGAAACTGAGGCTCTGACAGTATTCCTCTTCCTTTTTCCTTTTTTTAAGTCCACGTATAAGTTAAGAGCTTTCTTTTCTTCTTTTATAATTTAATTTAATTTTACATATCAGCCACGGATTCCCTTGTTCTCCCCCCTCTTGCCCCCCCCCCCCCCCCGCCTCCCCCCCAGCCCACCCCCCATTCCCATCTCCTCCAGGGCAAACATTCCCCTGGAGATTGAGTTCAACCTGGTAGATTCAGTCCAGGCAGGACCAGTCCCCTCCTCCCAGGCTGAGCCAAGTGTCTCTGTATAAGTCCCAGGTTCCAAACAGCCAACTCATGCACTGAGGACAGGTCCCAGTCCCACTTCCTGGATGCCTCCCAAATATATCAAGCTAATCAACTGTCTCACTTATCCAGATGGCCTGATCCAGTTGGGGGCTCCATTGGTTCATAGTTCATGTGTTTCCATTCATTTGGCTGTCTTACCAAAAGCAATCTACAGATCCAATGCAATCCCCATCAAAATACCAACACAATTCTTCACAGACCTGGAAAGAATAATACTCAACTTCATATGGAAAATGAAAAACCCAGGATAGCCAAAAAAATCCCATACAATAAAACAACTTCTGGAGGCATCACGATCCCTGACCTCAAGCTCTACTATAGAGCTATAGTAATAAAAACAGCTTGGTACTGGCATAAAAACCAACATGTGGACCAATGGAATCGAATTGAAGACCCTGACATTAATCCGCACACCTATGAACATATAATTTTTGACAAAGAAGCCAAAAGTGTACAATGGAAAAAAGAAAGTATCTTCAACAAATGGTGCTGGCAAAACTGGATATCAACATGTAGAAGGTTGCAAATAGATCCATATCTGTCACCGTGCACAAAACTTAAGTCCACGTGGATCAAAGACCTCAACATAAATCCAGTTACTCTGAACCTGATGGAAGAGAAAGTAAGAGCTTTCTTTATGGCAACTTTGTACATCTTAGTTTTGGTTGACCCTCTTCCTATTCTCTCTTTTCTCCCATTCCCCTGCCTATCTTTCCATTTCCAATATTCCGCCTTCCACTTTAACATTGTTCTTCTCTCTCTTAAAGCTTCGTTCCCCCTCTCATGTGTCTCTAGTTTCCTGGCCTACTCATATTTGTTCATATAAATATGCATATATTTAAATTAAAAGCTAGCTTATACATACAAGAAAGAGCACCTGGCATCTGTCTTTCGGAATCTGAGTACCATCCATTTTCCTTGGACTATTGTAACTTCACTTTTCTTCTTGGTCAATCAGAATTTTAGTGTGAAACTGTACCACATTTTCATTATCCATTTACTCTTGATAGACATCTAGGTTGAGTTCATTTCCTTGTTATTGTGAAGACAGAAGCACAATAAACACTGAAGTGTAAGTGTTTCTGTGGTAGGACTTAGAGTCTTTTGGGTATATGCCAGGGGCGGTACAGTTAAGTGTATAGTTAGGTCAGAGGGTGGGGCTACTTTTGCTTTTTGAGAATTCTCTACACCAGTTTCTGTAGTGGTGGTAGCAGTGTGCACTGGTATGCTTTTAAAAGCTTCCAGATAGCCTCCTCAACTTATTATAGGTAGACGATTCTCCTCCCCAATAGCAGAAGACTTGGACTTTGTTTTCTATGGGGGGAGGGGAATGAATAGGTTTAACAAATATGAGGAGGGCGTGTGTGTGTGTGTGTGTGTGTGTGTGTGTGTGTGTGTGTGTGTATGTGTGTGTTATTAAAAACAAAGGATTTGTGGCCTGGAGAGATAGTTTAGTGTTAGGAGCATTTCTTGCTTTTGCAGATGACCTGAATTTGTTACCCATGTTGGATAGCTCAGAATTATAACTCCAGCTCCACGGAATCTGATGCCCAATATGGGTGTACATACTCCCACACATCCCATATGAGCATAATTAAAAACAAAATCTTTGTAAAGTGGAGGATTTAATAAAGTTTTCTTTGCATAAGACAAAACTTCCATCCTAGTCCTTTCTACCTCTTTAGTTTGGATATGGACAATTTATTTGATTGTTTTCTTTGTCCCCTGAGTTCATTTTCTAATCCAAAAGGAATTGATTTCTACAACTGAATAAAATAACCAACAGTGAAATTACCAAGAATCCCTGAAGATTGCTGCCAGGCACTCATTTTGTCCTTACTTATGTATTAGAATCTCTCAGGGAAGGTTTCCTGGTGACTTATGCGTGTGTCTTGCTTCAAGTCAAATGAATGAAAATATCTCTGGGAAGGACTGATGGACTGATGTGCCTTGACTTCTTCTTTTTTAAATAGCCCTTGGTGAACAGAGTGAGACCTGCTGGCCAACAAACCTTCTCAGGTACAGAGTCATCACTTTGATTTAAGTGTTGACTTCACAATATACATTTGAAGGAACTAATGTGAAAGAAACAAAAATAAGTGAAAAATAATGAAAACATAAACTCTGAAGAAAGAACACAGAGGCAGATACTCCAAAAATCTCTGAGAAACGACTGAGAATAAGGATATTGAACCTGTCAGAAATTGACATATCAATATCCAAAACATAGAGGGAATGTCTGTCAGTTCGAATCTGGTCTGAAATGACAGAAATTTACATTATTTCATGTGCTGTATACTAGATTTTTGACTCTTCATGCCAAGCCTCAGAAGTGCACTGACAAACCTGCTGCTTTCACCTAGAAATAGTGAGTCTCCCCTCCCAGATCCATTTCAAGTTATTTCTGACCTTGGGGCTTGTTGGTGAGTTGGTCCATTTGTTTGAGTGCTGAATCTTTGTCCGAGTTTCCCCTCTATTTATTCTGAACATTTAATACAACTTTTACCTTTTCTGGAATGCCTTTTCTCTCTCCTCATGGTAGAATTACACAAAGTTCCTGCAGAAAAATCTTCCCAATAGTATGTTTCTTACTTGTGATTTACTTTTGTACCATACAGAATTGTGTCGCAGTCATGGATTCAGACAAATATAGAACTGGCCATTTGGATAATTTTAATTATGTGTATTTGTGAGAAACTTATTTAATAAATAAGAAATAGAGCATATTTCTCTATTTCTAAGTGAGACTCAAAATGACAATGTCTATAGTATAGAGTTATGATGAACACGGAATGTGATCACTGTCCAAAATATCTGGGGCATAGTGAACACTCATATTGTAGACCTTTTAAAGAATCAGTCTGCTTTGATGGTCGCCATGCAGGCTAGTCACCTGTTGTTTTCATTTTTCTTCTTTGTATGCACGGGTTGTGTTGAGGTGACATTGGGCTTTTATGAAGGATATACTACATTGAATAAAAAGTGATCAGTTTTAAGTATACAGCTGCCACTGTGGACCAGCTGCCCAGTGGCTCTTAGGTGTTCTAGTTTGCAGCCAGAGGCCAAGTTTTGAATATGAACATCATTCTTCAAGTTCTCACGCTGTACATCGTCCTTTATCATGATTTTGGCCCTCATCTCATATACCCACTCATATTCTCTCTCTTTCCTACCTGGATGCTCAAAAAGAAACCATTATTCTCTTTACCTCTTTTTTATTTTTCAGTCTATCATTGTGGGAAAAGTCTAATAATATCTCATCATATTTTTGAATGTCAATTACAATAATTTCTTCCTATCCATGCTCATGGAAAAATAGTCCACTCTTGTATATTATTAAAAGGACCCAGCCTTAATAATATACTTCCAAGAAGCCCAGAAGAGCAACTATGAATGGTGAGACTTATTTTTGGGAAATGAATCTAAGTACACCAAGCTCTTTGTCTGTCTACTTTATTCCTCTGGGATAATGTCCTATCTATACAGCTTCAGTTCTTTTCTCGTGCCTAGCTTCTTTCTTGCCTGATTTCTCTATCTTAATTCTCTCATCTTAGTTCTGCCCCATCTAGGTTCTTATCCACCTAGTCCTTTCCCATCTTAGCCTCTCTCTCATCTCCTTCTTTCTCATCTTGTTCTTCCTCATCTTGTTCTTCTCCATTGGTCTCTTCCTCATCTTCCATCTTGTTCCTCTAGCCCTTCAATCTAGTTCTTCCCCATCTCAGTTTGTTCCTCTCCATTTCTTACCCATCTAGTTCTTCCATTGTCTTTTCTCCCCTCTGTCTCCTCACCTCTGAAAATAAAACTGCCTTTTTATCCCTTTGACCCTTATCTCTCCAAACTATCTCTGCTCGCACTGTTTCTGGTGAGTTTGCTAGGTCACTAGGCAACTTGGCTAGGCAACTTTCATCACAGCTCGATGTACCTGTAAGTTAAAATCCTTTAGTTCTGAATTAATTGCTAAGGGTGGATTTAAAGCTAGAGATTAGACTTTGGAAAGGAGAAAGTTAAGCTTAATTAGCACATCCACTAGGCCTTCTCAAACAGGTAGTGCAAACGTCTGTTCTTAGAGAGTACAGAGGTATCTCTGATACGGTACTTTCCTCCATCTGGGGATGGACATGGCCGGATGCTGCTAATGATGATAATTACAGGGAGGCTTGAACTGGGGTTCTGGCTGTGTATAGCTGTCAGCGCAGAAGGTTATCTAAATATTCCATTAGTAGAGGGGAAATGGTGCCCAATAAATGACGGAAAAGCTACAATAGCACACAAGAAATTCATGGTAGGAAGCGGCTAATAATCAAAAGCCAATATCACCAAGACTCCTTGAGCCCCAGCTTGACTTCTGGAAGGCCCTTGGCTTCTTCCAGGAATTAGCTTATCATAATCAGCTGAAATCCTACTTCATATATTTTTGTGGCTTTCAGCAGTTCATACTCTCAAAGATATAGTAAATAGAAACATTGGAGAAATGATTATTCTTTTAGAGTAATGTTTTTTACTATGTGTATTCTAGTTGGTTATGATTATACATTTACTACATATAATTTCTATTGATACTCCACAAGAAAACCATCTTCTTGAAGGCAGTGACTTTATTTGGGACATTTTATTTTAGTTGTACTATAAATATAGTGCCCACTTGGGGAATGCAGATAACTCCAGATGCTATAAATGTCATTTGGAATAAAAGTATGTCCTACTGTCCTCAAAGCTGTTTTGCTCACTTCTAGATAATTTATTAAAAGAAGAAATTGAAGGGATGAAAGTTTGACAACATTGACCTATCTTTTAAGTTAATATACTATTTTGATATACTATTTTCTTTCAACTTGAAAATTACATGGTCGAGTTCTCAAATGCAATATTGAATGTTCACATTACAGAGTCTGATAGTATTCTGATAGTTTGTGCTAGTGCTGAATGAAGCCACACACTGGTATAGATTTTTATATGCATCTGAATTATCCAGGGATCTTCATCAAGTACAAATTCTTATTCAGTGGGTCTGCATCTGCATCCCTAAGAAACTTCCAGATTATGCTAATGATGTTAGTTTACTGCTGCAGGCCGCAGGAAGATATCATAAGAACTCAGCTAGTTATGGCAAAGTCTACCTGGAGGAATCAGGGAATTCCTCCAGAGGAAGCCAAATCCCAAGGAGTTTTTGGTGTTACCTTGGCTTGTTATATATCAGCTGTATTCTGTTATGAAAATCATGTATGCCTTCATAGTTTTCCCAATTGACTTTTCCCTAAGAAGGGCTAACAGTGTGGACTGATCACTCTCTGGACATACACATTCCAGGTATTTGGAGAACAGCCTCAGGAAAGGCTTTCTCTGGAATCAGGTATCTCCCTTAGCCACTTTCAAGGACTACAGGAAACACCGCCCAGGTGGGCACCCAACTTCTGAGGATAACAATGATAACAGCCCACGTGCAAGTCTCTTGACTTAAATTCCACAAGGAGACACTGCCCAGGTGGGCCCCAACTTTCAAGGACTAACAGTGATAGCGGCCCACATACAAGTGGCCCACATACAAGCGGCCCACATACAAGACTTAAGGTAAATTCCACAAGGGGACACCGCCTAGGTCAGGTGGACATTAAGTAATAGCTTTACACAATTTAGCTCTGACCCTCTCTTTATATACCAGGACTTCCAGGGCAGAGGACGGAGAAGAGAAAAGAGAATAGAAGAACTAGATGGGTAAGAACTTGAGAGGAACAAACTGAGATGGGGAAGAACTAGATTGAAGGGCTAGAAGAGAGGACTAGAGGAACAAGATGGAAGATGAGGAAGAGCCCAATGGAGAAGAACAAGATGAGAAAGAGCCAGACGAGAAAGAAGGAGATGGGAGAGGAGCTGATAGGGGAAAGAACTAGATAGATGAGAATCTAGAAGGGACAGAACTAGATGAAGGAATTAAGATAGAACCTAGAGGAGACAGCAGATAAATATAGAGAGAAATCAGGCAAGAAAGGAGCTAGACATGAGAGCAGAATAGAAGCTGTGTAGGGAGAGAACTATCACAGAATATAAAGTGTATGAACTAAGGAGTTTTGTGTACATAGATTCATTTTTTTTTCATCAAAGATTAATTATTAGCTGCTTGTAGATTCTTCCCGGACCCTGGGAGGGGACTGTCGAGGGGCTGGACCCCCGTAGTCCCCGATAGTTTACACAATGTATTTCAAAGAAAATGATGAAAGTCATTCCTTACAGAATTTAGAAACAAAGATATAGAAAAACAGATACTATAATATTTTATCAGCATAGAAAAACAAAAGAGAAATCAAGGTAGTCAAGGAAATCACAATGTAGTTTTCAATAACATTTTATCAACCTGTATTGAAATCATCACAACATAAGGAGCCCCTCCTTATAGTAGAGGCTGGTGATTACAACATAACTTAATTCACTGGTGGTTGCTGAATTGTCTAATGATTGATTTTAATTTTTCAGGTGTTTTAATAAAACAAAGACCACTTATTTGTTTGCTAATGTAATTATTGGCAGAATTTATTTTTGATTTTCATGAAAATTTTACTTAATAACAAATGGCAATTATGCAATTATAGTGATGAACATCACTTCCTAAAGAATCTTCTATTTGCTTAAATTTTAATTATTTATAGTTAAACTACTCTGTGTAGACTTATCTTAATGCAGTAGTGAGAAATCACAGCTTTATAGTTTGAAAATAAGTATTTTTTTGGTAGGGAAAAAGAAATCTCATCAACCAGTTTCTATTAATAAAACAATATACCTCAAATCAGGCACCAAATCTTATTATTTAATATATTTAAAATGCTTTGAACATTTTTAACATCAATATTTTAAAATGTTGTATAACACTTTATTTGAAATAGTGTAAATTAGAAACATTTGTTAATCAAGAATAGAAATTTGTTTTTTATTAAGAATTTTTTTATTCATTTTACATACCAACCACAGATCCCCCTCTCCTCCCCCCTCCTAACCCCCTTATCCTTCTCCTCCCAACCCACCCTCCATTCTCTCCTGAGACAAGGTAAGACCTCCCATGGAGAGTCAGCAGAGCCTGTTACATTCAGTTGAGGCAGGTCCTAGCCCCTCCCCCTGCATCAAGGCTGTGCAAGGAATCCCACCATAGGTAGTGGGCTCCAAAAAGCCAGCTCACACACCAGAGATAGATCCTGATCCTACTGCCAAGGGGCCCCTTACGCAGATCAGGTTATACAACTGTCTTGCTTATGCAGAGGGTCTAGTCCAATGGAGGCTCCACAGCTGTTGGTCTAAAGTTCATGAGTTCCCACTAGCTTGGTTTGTTTGTCTCTGTAGGTTTCCCTATCATGATCTTGATGCCCCTTGCTCATAGAATCCCTCTTTTCTCTCTTCAACTGGACTCCTGGAACTGGATGTTAACATATATAAGATTGCAAATAGATCCATATCTATGACCATGCCCAAAACTCAAGTCCAAGTGAATCAAAGACCTCAACATAAAGCCAGTTACACTGAACCTGATAGAAGAGAAACTAGGAAGTAGCCTTGAACACATTGGTACAGGAGATCACTTCCTAAGTATAACACCAGTAGCACAGACATTGAGAGCAACAATTAATAAATGGGACCACCTAAAACTGAGAAGCTTCTGTAAAAGTCAATAAGACAAACTGACAGTCTACAAAATGGGAAAAGAATTTTGTTTATAATTCAAATCTTTTTTTTTTTTGGAAAAGAACTGGTATATTACTTTATTGCTTAAAATTTAAGTTAATTTCAAGCCAGGCAAGAAAGTGCACACCTGTAACCCCAGATCTTTAGAAAGGGAGGCAGGAGAGAATCAGGGATTCAAGGTCTGCTTTAGTCACATAGGAAATCTGAAGCTAGCCTATGCTACATGGGCCACTGTTTCAAAACAATTCTTAGAAATCAAGAAAGCTAGTAATTTTAAATGGCTCATAGACATTGTTTAATAGAACATAAACAGGTGCTTCCTCTGATGTAAAATGACAACTTTTCAATAATATCTAATTAATTGGGTGGGTGGGAGGCTGCTCTTTCCAGGAAAGATACTGTTCAATTCTCAGGCTTCTATGCTTTTGAGACTGGCCCACTGCACTTCATTCATCTGTTCCCTTTCAATGACTTCTATCTCAGAAGAGCAGAAGCCAGTGTCTAAGTGCCTTTGATTACAAATATGGTGTGTGTATGTGTGTGGTGATGATGCTGGTCTTTAATCCCTGCACCTGGGATGCAGAGGCAGGGGGAACTTTATGAGTTTGAGGTTAGCTTGGTCTATACAGTGCATATCAAGATAACCAGGATTGGATTTCGTAGTAAGACTATTTCTCAAACACACACACAAACACACACACACACACACACACACACACACAAAGCAAACAAATACAATAAAGACCTAATGTTCATGTGACACTAGAGAACATGGGCATACATGTGTACATGCACACACACACACACACACACACACACACGTGGTGATATTGTGTTCCCCAAAATATTGTGCACCCTGATAAACTTATCTGGGGTCAGAGAACAGAACAGCAACTAGATACAGAGGCCAGAAAATGGTGGCACACATGCCTTAATTCCTGTCACTTGGGAGGCAGAGATCCATCTGGATCTCTGTGAGTTTAAAGCCACACTGGAAACAGCCAGGCATGGTGACTTACTCCTTTAATCCCAGGAAGTGAGCCTTTAATCCCAGGAAGTGATGGCAGAAAGCAGAAAGGTATATAAGGCATGAGGACCAGGAACTAGGCTGGTTAAGCTTTTAGGCTTTTGAGTAGCAGTTCAGCTGAGATCCATTTGGATGAGAACTCAGAAGCTTCCAGTCTGAGGAAACAAGATCAGCTGGGGAATTGGCAAGGTGAGGTAGCTGTGGCTTGTTCTGCTTTTCTGATCTTCCAGCATTTACCCCAACTGGCTCCAGGTTTGTTTTTATTAACAAGACTCTTTAAGATTCATGCTACACACACACACACACACACACACACACACACACACACACACACACACACACACACACAAACTCCCAAAGGTTGCTATGACACAGTCAAATTAAATGTCGGTTAGAAAATGGAAAGCTTTTCTATCTGTTGCCTCAAGTTCTAAAGATTCATATTTGTACTAAATACTTTTGTTAATGGGATTCTTCTGTTTTTAGCATTTATCATTGTTTTCCTTTAAGTTATTTGCTTGTATTTTAAGCAACAACACTGAAATTCACAAGACCCACATACAGACTCAACTCCCATCAAAATAGATTGGGAGACTTGAGATTGAATGATAATTTTTCCTTTGTCAGTTTCTTGCATTATCAAAATGCAAATCATAATGCAATGGAGTTTACTTCTCAGAATATTTTCCCAGTTCTCACTTGAAAGACATTTCTTTAGATGAACTTGTAATGACTTCAGTTTTCTGGAGTTTGAAGTAACAACAACATCTTTGTGGTGATCGCTTCCCTGAGAAAAGGGAAACATATACACAAGAAAGACTAGCACTAAATAAAAAATTTCATATATGTGTGACCACAATTACACTTCAATGCTCTCAAAGATACAACTGTGGCAACTGGACTAGTTTAAATAATAACCACGGGTCAAGGAAGTAGTAAAAGAGATTTCCTAACATTCTGATTAAGAAGGTAGAAATATTATGTTTTAGAAATGAGAAACATTTCAAACTATTTCAGAAGTCAATCATATATTTTCCTCTAAAGCAAAGCCTTTTCATACAAAGTCAGATCTCTGAAATGGCCCTAATGTTATGACTAATATATCCAGAAATCTGTAGTGAGATAAACCATAGTCCTCTCATAGTGAGACACAGGAAAATAATAGTGTGATAAGTGTGACTACGGACAAAAGCAGAAACAGAGAAATGTATTATTAGGTTTTACTTAACCTACAAAATAATTGGATTCACAATGGCATTTTCATGCATATGTGTCATCATTCTGGAGCTGATTCTCCCCCACCATGCAGGTGTCCGAGACATAATTCAATTTCTTTCTCCCAAGGGTGCTTGGCTCATGTTTTCCAAGTTATATAGGATGACAAATTGGGATTTTGTTTTACCGCTGACTGTCTACCAGAAGAATCACTGTCTCAAAAACCTATGACTGGACTGGACACTTGAGAGGGCTGTGTGTTTATCCTAAAGCTGGAACTGCTCATCTCTTCACTAGGGCCTGTCTGTCCCACTTCTTGGGTGAGGCTCTGGTCTCTCTTCCCTCACTAGGGAGTCCCACTCCTGGAGACGTAGTTGGCTTAGCTTTCTTTTTTTTTTTTTAGTAAAGAATTCCTTCTTTTTCTATCACTTTTCTGGGCCCATGCCTGTCTTTTGTACATGGGTGCTGGGAGGTTGAACCTCAAATTGTAAGATGTGCACAGTCAGTGTTCATACTGTTTGATGTGTTAATCTTGAAGAACTTTAGGGTGTCTGGAAGAAAACCTTCAGCTTAAATCCCTGATTAGTCAGGGAATGGTGAAGATTCCATTTTGTATAACTGCTTGCTTGTTTCTAGACTGCGGGAACTCATTTGAGTATAATTGCAATTTGTGTTTCTTAGACTTTCTCAGATGTTTTCTACATTTTTATCTTACTGTCCTATTATGAGCAGGAGAATCTGAGTAAGCTGTGTAACATACTTTCCATTGTGGTTATGATCCTAAATTTGCTGAGTTCTTCTCCTTGGAAGCTTGAGAGACAATGACAGCTGCAGTTGATAGCACAGCTTCTGAAGAAACAGTTGAAAGAAACCAAGATGGGACAACTACTGCATTGTTATGAGCTTTCTAGCTTAGAAGACTGCTCGTATCAAGCTCTAATTCAATTCATTTATGGATGTGGGTAAATGAACTGAAACATGAGTACAAATAGTCATCTTCTCTGTAGATCTGAAGAGGAGTTGTTCTTGCTACCAAAAACCTGCTCTCACATGTTATCGCTGAGCATGATATTTTCAACTCTAGGGTATGTAACAGCACACTATTATCTTTTTTTTTTTCTTGTTCACACCTTGGCCCTTGTGCTTCAACAACAGATAATCGGAAACAGATACAGCTGAACAAAAATGATTTTCATCAAGGGTCAGTCAGAACCCATGGTACTAGAGGTGTTCCTTAAGTCACCTACAGCAGACACCAAGGCAACCTCTGCCTACTAAAGGGCTGGAGATTCTGATGCCTAGCAGAGACTACTAAGTGGGAGTCAGCTTCCATAGTGCTACAGTTTAGGTGATTTAACCCTTGAATATATTCTCTCTGCGATTTGTGCGAGGTAAACCCATCAGAGACCACATACAGACACTCGTAAAGTTGAAAAGAAAGTCCTTATTGTCAGCTGGTGGTTGCATGGAGAACATGCTAGGTTTCCAGGTCAGAATGGTGCCTGTAACATGGCATCAGTTATGCTAAGGTCTGGGGGCCTGTTACATTTCTCCCTGGTTCTATGGGCATGAGTCAAATCGTGGACTCATGTTGAGGCAGGGGGTACATTATACCCTCAGCACCAACAATTTACCAGAATTCACACTATGTTTTACATAATTAAGTTGGCAGTTGAACAAGCAGGGTTCTACAGGGAGGGCTAGGAGCAAAAGGATTAATGGCCTAGCAATTGATGTAAGTCGAGTAGTTAAGCAGGAGGATCAACAGAACAAGGATTGATACTAGCTGTTGGATTCTCAGTGTCTCTTGTCTCTTTCCTTAAGGTGATTTCTGACCATGGCTAAATGCTTTTAATAATTACCCCTGATTAGTTGGCATAGAGGCAACATGTTTCTCCCAGTGCTATACGGAGACCTCCTTGTTTCATGAAGAAGAGGTCCAGTCCTGAAGAATAACTCCCACTAAGGAGTCTACGTGGGCTTCTAGGTAGGAAATAAAAATTTCCAGATGGCGTAGGTCTATGTTTACTTGAGCACCGAGTTCCTTAAAGATTTCATCCCCCACAATTAGGGCTAAAATTCCAACTGCAGTGGAACTCATGATGCCTGCTGCCTCCAACAGGGGAATGAGAATGGGGATGGCTTGCCATATATGGGGAAGGCCAGAATTAAGATTTAGGTGAGCTCTGAGCTCTTCTCCATTATAGATGAATACCTATGACATGACATACATGAAGACACAAAGGGGTAGGATCTCACCCAGTGCAAACAATTCAGAAGATGCATTCTGGTTAAGCTGTTAGTGCAAGCAAGATGGATAGTCTCTGGGGTCTGGGAGTACATTTAGTTGTCATTCCTGGAGTTAACCTTCTGTGCATGGTTACAGGAATCTTCATGGGGGAGGGCTATCTATGGGGTATCTTGGGGACATTAAGCAGGCATTCTTTCTTTGGAGGTCCCCTAGAGTGAGCTTAGGTTCATCTCATTTATAGTTGTCAGGATTGAAAGTGGCGCTTATTATTTAATTAATTCCTAATTCAACATAATACAGGAGCTTTGGTGGATGGGCTGGTGAATGGTAGGTATAGGTTTCTTTCGGCTAGTAAATTTGCTACCCGAGTCTTGACCATTTACGTATAAACTGACCCCCCAAGTTCTTCTAGTTTCCCAATGATGATCTTTTATTTTATGCTAGGCTTTAACCTTTACAGATAGGGGTTTGCATTGTCTGAGACCACATGTAGGTTATGATGGCTTCCTTTCTAGTGCTATGGAGAAGTCAGTGTATACCCAGGAGGAATTGGTTTTGCAACCCTGCTAAGCACAATGGTATTCACCTGGCTCTTGGCAATTTATGGGGAGGGGAGGGGAGGGAGTATCAGCAGGGCAGGCACAGTATTGGGCAGATTGGAGTTCCTTTTCTTCAATAGTGGACCAGCAGCCCTAGGAGCAGACTCCTTTGTGGCCTCTTCTCCCAGTTGCCTCTGAATGTAATATTTTACAGAAATCCACCCAGAAGACGGATTGTCTTAGTGAATAGATTGGCTATGAAATCCCTGGTTTTGGTTTTGGACCCATGGGGTGACACCAGTGACCTTCACTGCTATAGGGGTAGTGAAGACCACAGGTTATGGGCCTTTCCACTTTGGCTCTAGGCCCTGGGTTAGTATCCTGTTTACCAACTAGATCATTTCAGGTTGGCTGGTGGGTATAAAAGGCCCGTAAGGAGACTAATGAGAGTCTGCAATTTTTTTCAGAAAATGGTGGGTTCTGAGTTTTCCAGTTATACCTATTATTTGTTGAAAAGGTCACATAAACCATGACAGGGGTAGAGGGAGAACCTTTGGATCTTGGGCCCTCTGGAAGTTCCACACTTGTATAGAGGACAGATGTGTGTGTGTGTGTGTGTGTGTGTGTGTGTGTGTGTGTGTGTGTGTGTGTGTATGTGTTTGGGGGCTACCTCAGCTCCTGGGAAATTCTTCCCAAAGGAACAGCCAAGGTAGAAGAAACTACCCCTTTCCACCTGAACATGACAGGGGGAAGTATTCCCCCCTCCCTGTGTGTGGCCAGGAGCCATGTTGGGTACATAGAGGGGTAAATCAACTTCCTCTGGTGGGCCTGAGAAAACAGGTAGATGTTTGGGTTTCTCTAGGCAACCTGGTCAAACCAAGAGGATTTGAGTCACCAAGAAGAGGGCACAGGTCTTAAGCCATGAGAGTGTGTCTTGTACCAGAGAACGTTATTGGTCATTATGTGGAAACTGGTAGAGGTGGCAGGGGTCTCTAGGGACCATGTTTCAGATGGCCTGAACTGTCTAGGGGTCCAGAGATACTTCACTGGTTCACTTGACCCCAAAAGAGGGCCAATTGATTTCACAGATGGCTTGAAGTTTTCCAGGCAAGAAAGGGACCCCATATCTATCTTTATCCATAAAGCCCTCTTTAAAGTATTTTAATAAGCACTTCAATGGTGTCTTGGAACTGCTCATTCTTCTTCCCATTTTAGATCTGTCTCTCTAATCAACAAAATTTCAGAAATGAACAGAGAGAAATACAGTTGGGCAAACAGTAGAGACAACCAAATATGGCCATCATACAACTTAAACCATGGGGTCCTGTGACATCTCACATGGATCCCAGATACTAGAATTAGAGCACATTCAGCCTTTTCTAAGTGTCCTATTCAGAAGGTGCCGTAAACAGACTTACCTCTGGAGGTGACAGATTCAGATGACTTTCTGTGATTTTCCAATTTTAGGCTGGAGGTGTCGGGAACCCCTGGGGTAGAAGTACTGGAGGCAAGAGAAGTTCCTAGGGCCCTGGGATGTCTCAGGGTGTGCACCCTAGAGGAACTCTCTGTTTTCCATGTTATTGCCTCAGAGTAGATCTGAGACCTCTGGTGTCCTCTGGAGATCTCACCTGGTGCCTCCAGAATGTTCTGAGGTAAGCCCACCAGAGACCACTGCATAGACACTCAGCTTGAAAGAAAATATTTATTACTGGCTGGCAGCTGCATAGGGAACTTGCTGAAATCATGCAGCACCAAGACCTACAGCTCTTTGTCTTTTATGCATAAAAATCATATCCTGGTTGGCACACTTCAGTTAACAAGAAGCAGAACTACAGAAGCCAAAAACAAGATTAGTACACTTAGGGACTTTTTACTCTGAGGGCTTTCCTGGAACTATGGACTGTCTTTGTTTTTGTTTTGACAGATGATGGGAATCTATGTGCTGGATTTTAAGGTCAGCATGGTGCCTGTAATGTAGCCTCAGTCATGCTAAGGTCTGGGCATGTTACAAAACAAATGGGGGCAATGAATTAGAGGTCTGCTGCTACAGCCCTAAAGTTAGGGAAACTCTGGTTGGATACTAAGGAAACACAATTAAGAGATGATTTTATTTATCTAGCTCCCAGAAGGTGTGCGGGGGGGGGGTAATGTCTATATTCTTATATTTTCTCTTTGATTTTTGTTCTTGATATGCAGATGTCCTAGAAGAAGACCCAAACAGAGTTTAAACAGGACTTAGGACTGGTAAATTCTGTCCATATTGAAGTGTGTGTGTGTGTGTGTGTGTGTGTGTGTGTGTGTGTGTGTGTGTGTGTTTTGTTTTTGTATGTATGACTATTTATCAAAAATCAGGTTGGTCAAATAGTATATGCTCAATCAACCCTGTTATTCAAATCAAATGTATGATGTTTTAATGTGCTTATTTAACCAAGCAGTTTCAACTTTTTTCCTGATATTTGAAGCTTAGTTATTGCTTCTAGAATATTTAGAGTAAATACTGAAGACTGTTATCACATAAGAATTTGTCATTAGAAACAAAAACAGCAGCAACAACAAAAACAAACCCCCAGTCCTGTGTGTTTATTATGATGTCTGCCACATAGTAGCTGGTTTCAGCACAGGAATTTCCACATCTGGAGAGCTACCTATCATCCTGGACAAACTGTGACGCATGGTCATCATGCATTCTCCTATCTATCAATAAAGGAACACAGGCTGTTCATGTAGATCTCTTCCATTTCTCCGTCATTGGGCAATCCCCGTGTCTTTCTTGGGGTCCTGTTTTCCAGGTAACCTCCCTGGTGATGTGAGTAGCAGTCCAGTCATCCTTGTTCCACATCTAGTATCCTGCTATGAGTGAGTACATACCATGTTTGTCTTTCTGAGTCTGGGTTACCTCACTCAGGATGATTTTTTCTAGATCCATCCATTTGTCTGCAAACCTCATGATGTCATTGTTTTTCTCTGCTGAGTAGTATTCCATTGTGTATATGTACCACATTTTGTTTATCCATTCTTCAGTTGAAGGACATCTAGGTTGTTTCCATGTTCTGGCTATTACAAACAATGCTGATATGAACATAGCTGAACAAGTGCTCTTGTGGTGTGATTGAGCATTCCTTGGGTATGTGCCCAAGAGTGGTATAGCTGGATCTTGGGGGAGATGGATTCCCAATTTTCTAAGAAAGCGCCATATTGATTTCCAAAGCGGTTGTACAAGCTTGCATTCCCACTAGCAGTGGAGGAAAGTTCCCCTAGCTCCACATCCTCTCCATCATAAGGTGTCTTCAGTGTTTTTGATCTTAGCCATTCTGACAGGCATAAGGTGGTATCTCAGAGTTGTTTTGATTTGCATTTCCCTGATAATTAGGGATGTTGAGCAATTCCTTAAATGTGTTTCAGCCATTTGAGTTTCCTCTTTTGAGAATTCTCTGTTTAGTTCTATAGCCCATTTCTTAATTGGACTGTTGGGCATTTTGATACCCCTACAACAGACTGCTGGCAATTGTCGAGAGACAGCCTGAACTGACCTACTCTGGTAATGGGATGGCCAAACACCCTAATTGTCATGCTAAAAACCCCATCCAACTACTGAGGGATCTGGATGCAGAGATCCATGGCTAGGCCCCAGGTGGATCTCTGGGAGTCCAATTAGCAAGAATGAGGAGGGTTTATATGAGTGAGAATTGTTGAGACCAAGGTTGGATAAAGCACAGGGACAAATAGCCAAACGAATGGAAACACATGAACTATGAACCAATGGCTGAGGGGTCACCAACTGGATCAGGACCTCTGAATGGGTGAGACAGTTGATTGGCTTGATCTGTTTGGAAGGCATCCAGGCAGTGGGACCGGGTCCTGTGCTCATTGCATGAGATGGCTGTTTGAAACCTGGGGCCTATGCAGGATCCCTTGGCTCGGCCTGGGAGGAGGGGACTGGACTTACCTGGATTGAGTCTACCAGGTTGATCTCAGTCCGTGGGGGAGGCTTTGCCCTGGAGGAGGTGGGAATGGGGGGTGGGCTGGGAGGAAGGTGAGGGGGCCGGCAGGGGAACAAGGGAATCTGTGACTGATATGTAGAACTGAATTGTATTGCAAAATAAAAATAAAAATTAAAAAAAAGAAAAAAAATAAAGGAACACAGAACAAAATAATTGTGCCTCTAAGTTTTATATATCCAGTCTTCAGATATCACAACTGTTTCTATCACTATATTTACTATATATGAAATTAATATATTTAAGCTGAATTTTAAAACCCACCTTACTTCACCTTGTGGTCCTTTTAACCTGTAATAGAAGCTCAACATTTTATTAGTAGAAGAGAGACCATAACAATGGTTATTTGAAGATTTTAAGGTTAATGTCCATTTAGGTCACCATCTCCACCAAGGCTAGAAGCTTCTCTTAAAACATAAGGAACACTGATAAAATTAGAGTCCAGACTTCTTGCTCCCTGTTTCTGTTCTCTGTGCCCCTTCTCCTTGATCTGTTCTCTCCTGTCATATGGGAATTTTAACAGATTTAAAATAGTCTTGTTCTGGAAGTTCAATTATATCTTCATAGTTTTCAATATTAGATTCTTTATATATGATTCACTTCTTCATTTATTTACAACTTACTTACCAATAATTATTGACTGTATACCCCAAACCAGGTGTTTTATAATTCCTGTGATATTTTAATTAGAAGAAAAGGAAAAATTTTCTATTCCTAAGGAGCTTTACAAAATGCAGAAACAGACACAAACCAAATGTATACAGATGTATGTAAGATTTGTTGCACACACAGAGACAAATGAAGATGAATAAATTGTTGAGATCAAGACGTTAAGGAGGTTGTGATGTCATTCAAAATTCAAATTTGTGATGTCAAGGGAAATTCGTGCTAAGAACACTTAGATCAAAGTTTCAAGAATGTGATAGGCCATAATATCTAAAAGAAGCTAAGTGTTCCAGAGGTTAAAGTTACAGGTAGTGCAATTTTACTGAGACAGGACCTGACATTTTGTATTCCAGGGGTAGAAAAGTAGACACTGTGGTTAGGAACAAGCAAGAGTAGCAGATAATGAGATAAGGATTGGTAACAAGGACATGTGAGGGGGGTACAATGTTCCACTGGACAGTTTCAGCCATTCTAATGATGTTGGTGTCTCTGAGTGATTTGGGTACTTTTGGCAAGGACACGGGGTCAGAAGGTAGTGAAAGGAGAGTTATGGTATAATCTGCATTTGGACAGTGACATTCTGGCTTCTGTGTGGACAAAAGCCCGAAGAGATGCCAGGCAGAGGCAGGAAGACAAGTCAAGGGATTGTTGCCATCCTCCAATTTAGAGATATCTACTCTCTTAAGAACAGGTGGAGACACATAATTGGTGATAGATATTGATGGTATAGATACAGCATTTGCTGAAGGTTTGGGAGTAAAACATAAGTTTTTTTCTGATGCAAATGCTGTGATCCATGCAACTGGGGGAAGAAAGGACAGTGTGATAATCATATAAATCTTGATTGCTATTGTGCTCCATGGCAGCAGTTTCTCATCTTGTGAATTCATTATCTTCTGTGAGCAACACAACTTCTTTATTTTCAAATGTCGGGGTGAGAGGTGGGTATCATGCCAGTACAGAACTTATTGTATTAATCAGGGTTCTCTAGAGTCACAGAAATTATGGAATAAATTTCTCTCTGTGTGTATATAAATGGAATTTATCGGAACGACTTACAGGCAGGCTGCAGTCCAACTATTTCAGCAATGGCTAGCTGTGGATAGAAAGCCCAAGAATCTAGTAGCTGCTCAGTCCCACAAGGCGATCCAGAAGTAGGTTCCGATGCCAGCGAAGGAATGGATGTGCCAGCAAGGTGAGTGCAAGCAGGCAAAGAGCAAAACCTTCCTTCTTCCATGTCCGTATAAAGGCTTCCATCAGAAGGTGTGGCCAAGATTAAAGGTGTGTCTTCCCTCCTCAAGATCCGGATCAGAGATTTGTCTACCTGCCTCAAAGGTCTGAACTAGAAGTGGATTCACACAATTCAGACCATGCAGAAAATCTCTCACAGGTGTGTCCTCCATTTCTGGATTGTAGTATTGACATGTATTTTAATGTTAACTCTCCCAAAAAAATTTCACAAGGTTTTGATTTCATTAACAAGAAACTGCTGACTACCAGCATCAATTACATATTTTACCTTCTAATATTATTTTAGGTCTAAGAGAATATTTTATTTTTCCAAGTTCAGTCCTGCAATCAGTCACTTTACTCGAATCTATAAAAGACATTTTGTTATTTTTTAATTGTGTGTATGTGTTTGTGTGTGTTTGGATGTGGGTACGTGCACTTGAGTGTAGGATGCTCTAGAGGCTAAAGACGTTGGATTCCCATAGCTGGAGTGGTAGGTAGTTGTATGATTTAAATGCTGTGAACTGAACTTGGGTTCTGGAAGACCTATACATATGCTTAATCACTGAGCCATCTTTACAGCCCCTTATACTGGCTTTTAAATTTTAGATTTTCAAACACATTATTAGGATTGTCTTCTTGATTTGTTGATTGCATTAAACCTCACTTGTAAAATAATATTCATGTCAATAACCAAAGAGACACAAAAATAAAACAAATGGAGCAGAAAAAAAGATTCTAATGCAAATTGGACTATATCTAGAGCTTAGAAAAATCTTATTATCTATATATTCACAGTATAAATTTCTCTAAGGAGAATTTAGGTGTGTGGTTTATTTTCCTCTCAGCATTATCCATATAAAGTACTGGACTGCATGAGCACCATGCCCAGTGGCAGAGTGATGAAGTACTAGCAGCCAATGGGTAATTGATTGATGAATACACTTCAGAGATTTTTTTGTTTTGGAAATACTCCATGTCCAATACTAGTAGTGAAGCTCATTTCTCTTTATTTTTACTCTCTTCTTTTTTAGTTTATAATTTAAGTACATTTCTCTTCCCTTTCCTCTCTCCAAATTCTCTTATATACCCCTCTTTGCTCCCCTTCAAGTTCATGGCCTCTTTTTTTGTTACTAATTGCTATTACAGTCATATATGTATATACATATATATTCCTAAATATAATCTTTTGAGTCCATATAATCCTATCCACATATATGTTTTCAGGGCTGACTGTTTGGCACTGGACAATATTGGTGTACTCTTCCCTAGGGAAGGCTATGTCTCCCACTCCCAACTTTCCTCAGATGTCTATAGTTCTTTGTGTAGGGTTGAGGCCTCATGGGATGACTTTGCAAATCACCTCTACCTAATACTGTTGGCCTTGACAACACCTTCTGGGGATTCAAAATTTATACAATATACCTGAAACTTTTTTTTCCTTAAATATGAGTAAAGAGTCTCCATTAGATTTCTAGTAAATCAAAGACAGTGCCTCCAAGAGAACATCTGGATGAATACTAGCTCTTAAGAAACTGAAGTAGAATGGAGTATCTTTAAAGATATGAGAACATATTGCAAAACTGAGCCATAAACAGCATAGATCTCCTTAAAACAGTGGCCTACTATTTCTTAGGATGGAATTTTAAGAAGCAATAAAATAAAAACTGAAAACTCTATAAGCTATGAAGCACAGGGCACAGGACAGAGAACCCCATTTATGACTCCTGAAGGGATACTTTCTTACAATTTGTTGTAATGACATGAATGCCCTACTTTTTTTCTGACTTAATATTCTTTAAGTGTCTGAAAATGATCAATTACTGTATTTTGTAACATTTTCAGCAGACTGTTTAGACATAACATAATTTGTGACATGGCCTCTTTGAGACCAGATGGTACTTTGTCTGTTTTCAATGTTTTGCAAACTAAATGTATTTCTGGTTCCCAAGTTAACAAGTGTGCATTTGGTCTATTTTCATTATTAATGATCTGCATTTCTTGATGTCAACACACCAGAAGGTAGAATCAATTGATAGTTCAGATAATTTCATGTAGTGTGTCTGATCATTCCATTGTAAAATAGGGATTGCACTGCTCTTAGAGGGATGAGCATTCACTGATAAAGTCTGTGTTTTCAGCTTCTAGACTGCCTTAACCTGACCTTTGGACCTCCTTCTCTATCTCATAATGTCTCAGAACTCTTTCTCAGAGAGGCATTTTTAAATATATAGAACAAAACACCCAACACTACAAAAGAAAGCAAACATATTGAGATTCAGTTCATCCCGCAAGGCGTCTTGGATTCCAAATTGAAGTCATTCATTCTAGCTAAGAGTTGGTTTTATAAATACTAAGACTTGAAGAATGAGGGGTGGGGCATTTCAGCCAGGTAAGTTGACTCTACTGTTTCTCATCCTTTGCCCAGCCTTCTGCCATCTCCACACCCAGAGGACCAGCTGCGTATCTGTGACCTTCAATGCTTCCAGTCCATGGCCCATGAAGCTATTTTGTTCAGGGTCCCCTCTTGCCTGGAAAGTATCTCCTTTCCTCTTCCCATTCTCTAACCCCACTCTGTTCTTTGCCGTTTCCACAGCTACACATCTGTATTTGGGGAGCCATATTTGCCTGGTCCACTGAAGCAGCTTATGCACCAGCTTTACCTGGTATAGCTTCAATCACACAGCTCCTGTACTGGTGCAGTCTAGGGCAGGCCAGATCCCCACATCAGACCCTCAACCAAAGAAGTCCACATGCCCAGTCACATCACACAAACAAAATCAACATGAATGGCTCGGACAGGGTGTCTCCTATGAAACCAATTAGTCTCTTAGAAATGTTCTCTAATGAGAATTACCTAGGTGAATTCCAGGACACAAAACTTCAAAGAACAAGTTTGAACTTTATAAAAGAATTCAAGAAGTTTAAAGAAGATATGGATAACAAAAAAATTCAAAGCACAAATTAATTAAAGAAAAACAAAAAAAGTATCAATCTAAGAGCTGATTATTTGGGAAGATAAACAAGATGGACAGATCCTTGAGCCAACTAACCAAAAAGAAGAAATATATGACCTGAAGTAACAGAATCCAGAATGGATAAGGAAACCAAAGGCACCAAAGAAATTAAGAAAACTATAAGAAATACTTTAAAAACTTGTACTCCATTATATTGAAAAATCTAAAAGAAATGAACATGTTTCTTAACTCACTCAAACTACCAAAGTTAAATCAAGAAGAGATCAACAATGTAAACAGACCCCAAACAAATGAGGAGATTAGGACAGCAATAAAAAAGCCTTCCAGTTAAAAAAGTCCAGGATCAGAAAGGTTTACAACAGAATTTTATCATAATTTCAAAAAGATCTACAACCAATACTTTCTTCAATTATTTAAAAACATAGAAATTGAGGGAACATGCAAACACTTGTTCTATGAAGCTAGCATCACACTAACACTACAACCAGATAAAGACACAACAGTAACAACATAACCAATATCAACCAAAGCCAACAAGCTTCAGGCCAGTATCACTGAGGAACGTAGACACAAAAATCCTGAATAAAATACTAACAAGCTGAATACAGGCACATATCAAGATGATTACTCATCATGATCAAGTTGGCTTTATCCCAGAAACACAAGGATGGTTCAACATACATAAGTAAATAAATATAATAAATGATAAACTGGATTTAAAGACACAAATTACATGATAATCTCAGTAGATACAGGAAAATCCTTTGAGAAAACACAGCAAGCCTTCATGATAAAAGTCCTAAAAAGAATAGGACTTGAGAAAACACCTCAACATAATAATTATCATAAAAAACAAACCCATATCCAACAATATTCTAAATGAAGCACAACTTGAAACAATCGCATTATAATCAGAAACAATAAAATGTTGTTCACTAGCTCTACTCTGTTTCAATACATTGATTGAAGCCCTAGCTGAAGAAATCAGGACAGGAAAGGAAATTAAAGGGATACAAATAGAAAAGGAAGAAGCCAAATTATTCCTATTTGCAGATTTGATGTGCTATTATATCTAAAAGATTCCATAAGTTCCATCAGAAATCTAGAAACAACCAACAATTTCACCAAACTGGCAGATATAGATCAACTTAGAAGTCAGTAGCCTTTCTGTAGACTAACAACAAGCATGATGAAGAGATCCCAGACACTTTCCCACTTATAATTGCCTCAAAGACAATATAAATACCTTGAAATAAGCTATAACAACAAAAGTTGGAGAGATTGTAGGAAAGAAAACACCTCATTCTCTGTGGGAGTGGAAATTCATGTGTCAAATCTGAAAATTAGTATAAAGAATCTTCAAAAAGCTAAAAATAAACCTCATAAATAATATAGGGAAACCATTCTTTGGCATTTGCCCAAAGTCCTTGACATCTTACTGTAGATACTTGTTAAGCAATGTCTATGCCTACTTTATTCACAAAATTCAGGAAATGGAAACAACCTAGATATTCTTCAACAGTTCAATGAATAATGAAAATACAGTATGTATGCACAATGGGATACTATTCTGTTTTAAAAAATGAAATCATGAAATTTACAGGTAAAATGATTGGATCTAGAAAAGATTATACTGAATCCAGAACACAAAAGAGAAATATCTCCTGATCTCTCTCTCTCTCATTTGTGGTTCCTAGTTTCAAGTCTTCAGATGTGACTATATAACCTAAAATAACTGCAGAGAAAGGAACACAAAAAGGGTTCATAGTGTGGGGAAGAAGCTCTAGAGATGGGAATAGCAGGAAACAGGCAATATGAAGGGGAAGTGGGAAAAATGAGGATGGAGAATCTAGTTGGGGACAAGATAAGGAGGGAAAAAAGGACATACAGCACCAAGTTTGTTTGATAAAACCTTAAGGAAGCATATTATTTTGTATTTCCTAAAATCATATACAATACATATCAGTGTGTTTTTCACTCATTTCTTTCTCCATATATATATATATATATATATATATATATGCATCATATCTATATGATACACATAAACATGCACACATATACATATACACACACATCTTAAGCAAAGTATGAAATTCTGTCACTTGCATTTGCAATACTCCCCACAAGAGCCACAGACTAACAAAAAGTCTAGTACCAGGTGTGAGAGACCTCTGTTTGAGTTATTGCTAAGGGTAGCTCAACATCCTTCAAAACAATATAGACCATTGCTATTCTCTTAGGAAACCTAAAATAGGTTGAAGGTTAGCTCCTATTGCTGAAGACACCACATACTTAGGTCACAGGATTCAGATGATTTGAGCTGGAACTAACCTGAAAGCTTGCTTCCTGTTGTCTATAGTACTGAAAGTACTATGCAAGCAGTCAAGGGAAGGAAGCAATTGATAGTCCTGTTAAGCTATGAAGCCTGGGAGCCACAACAATATCTAGCATGGCAAGTTAAAACAGAAACACTTTTATGTTGTTGGTAACCAATAGCTGTCTAACTAGATGTAAGTCCCACATAACAGGAGGTATAACATACCTGGTACTGGAAACCTAGCCAACTACTCAAGACAAGTGGCACTGCATCTTCGAAGAGAACCAATTACAACTGCTTTACTGAACAGTTCATAGCTACAATGTCAAACTTATACCTACAAATAAGTGTAGGTACCCCCATCGTCACAGAAACTTCTTTTTACAGCAAATGCAGACCACTGCAGAGTACTACAATTGGACATAATATAGAGAGTAACTGATCTTGGAGAGGCCAGCCCCACTGGGTACATCTACAATACAACACTGCATGTAAGGTTCAGAGAACACTGTGTGAGAGGGGATAAAAAGGTCGAAGGAGGATCAGGATTTTTGTTGTGAGACTATCTCACAGGAATGGCTGCCTAAGCAAGAACTAAACCATGATAATACAGACATTATAATGTGGAAAGGGTAAAAATGTCATTAGGTCCTACCCTTAACAAACAATTATAGGCAAGAAATGACTGCAAAAAGAGAGAGAATTATCCCCACTCAATGATGAGCCCCCTGTTTGATGATCCTATTCAAGTGGTCAGCTCCGCAATACATACACACAAACAGAAATAACCTCAGTTGATTGTATTTATGTATCTGTTCATAAATGTATACATATGTCATAACAATAACAACTGCAAAGGTTGGAGGGAGGGGACATGGGAAGGGCTGAAGGGAGTAAAGGGAAAGGGGGGATGGTTTAATTTTACTTCAATTAAATATATTAAAAATAAAATAAGCATTTCATATGTTGTCAATAATATCTTATGTAGCTTGTGTTAAGGTAGCTTTTCTCAAGGATACCTTATTATCAAGTCAGTTTAAACATTAGTGCCAGAGGAAGCATTGTTTGCGTGGTTTTTATTGTTTGAATCTATTACATTGTTGATTATTTATCATAATGGAAGTGCTAAAGGCAGGTTACATAATATCCAGCTTTTAAGACACCAGCACCAAAATCCCTTTCAGGACGATTCATCTACATCACTCAAAGCTTATTATGCCTCTATTTGGATATAAGGCACCTACACAATCCTTTTGGTTTCTAATTAGTTCCATTCCTAGACTTCCATTTTTTGACTGTACTTAAAATGTGGTTTTCCTTTTTTATTACATCAGCTCCTAGCCAGTGCTAACAGCAATAAAGCTAACCATCCTTATTGAACATGTTTGTTTCTTTTCCCATTTCAGTCATCACTGATCACTAATGACATACTGTGGGAGTTTGAATATAATTAACCCCCCATAATCTGATAGGGAGTGGCAGTGTTAGAAGGTATGGCTTTGGTGGAGTGGGTATGACCTTGTTGGAAGAAGTGTGTCACTGTGGGAGAGAGCTTTGAGGTTTTCTATGCTCAGGTTACCACCCAGTGTCTCAGTTGACTTCCAGTTTCCTGTATGATGTAGGACCCTCAGCTAATTGTCCAGCACCATGTCTGTCTGCATGCCACCATGCTCCCTACTATGATGATAATGAACTAAACCTCTGAAACTGTAAGTAAGCTGCCCCAATGAAATATTTCATCTTATAAGAGTTGCCATGGTCATGGTGTCTCTTCATAGCAATAAAAACATGTACCATGAAAAAGGCAACTCAAAGGAGAAAGCATTGATTTCAGCTCACAGTTTCAGGGCATATAACCCATCCTGATGGGGAAGTAATGGCAGCAGGAGTCTGCAGCAGCTGGTCATGCTGTATCCTCAGTCAAGAGGCAGAAAGCAATGAATACTCACATTCAGCTCATTCTTCTACAGTCCAGAATACTGTTCCAAGGAAAGGTGTAATCTACAGTAGATGGGCCTTTCCACTTCAATTCACCTAATCAAGATACCATAATCAAGGCATTACCAGAGGCCCCTTCTTCCAGTGATTCTAGATCTGACCAAGATAACAATTGAGATTTACCATCACAGTATATATTAACCTAAGTTCTCCCTGGTCTCAGTTTCTAATAAATAAAACGTTGCAGAAATTGTTATATATACTACCATATAATAATTGAAAGCAGATGTTGTAAATTAATTTAGTGATATGATATGAAACCCAATTAAATTTTGTCCAAAGTTTTTTTTCTCTTTCACAATTTTTAATTTTACATGGTGCTATAAAATAAACCCAACAGCTTATGGATCTTGTCTCTGTACAAGTCATTTTACAAGGAAAAAAATGTTTGGTTGTTTGTCCTGGAGACTAGTTCCCTCATTCAGACCTTTCTGGCCCTTTCTCTAGTTCGTCTTGGCATATCACAATGCCGATGGGTAAATCAATGATGACAGATGGCCAGGAGAACGATCGTGCCAACACAGAATCCTACATGTTGCATGTAAATAGCCAATAAGAATTAGGATTTCTTTCCTTTTCTTCTTTTTTACTCAAGCATGTAAATAGAGAATACGAATTAGGATTTCTTTCCTTTTCTTTTTTACTCAAGAACCTCAATATGACAATGTGGCACAATAGTCAGTATTTTGAGTGGACCTCTGCAACTCAGAATTAAAAACAATAATTGCAAAATCTGAGCAAACAAAATAATCAGTCTCTGTGTTAGAGAAACATAGCTTCAAGATAATCTTAAATAATTGAAGGAAAGACATTAAATGATGCCAGGAATACAAACATACATTAATTTCTGTTTGATGGAGATTTTCAAGTTATGCCTAAATGATTTTTGGGTCTAGATTTATGTTTTGTCAAGCCGACAAAATAGAAACAGATACAAGACTGAATCCCACTGTGACAAACTATGGAAAAGATCTTGTTTTATTATTCTCTGCCCTCTGGGTTGTCTATCAGAAAACCAAAAGGAAAAAAATTATAATACAAACACCCATGGATCATGGCTGGGGGTATGAATATCACTCATATAGAATATGCAATTATGAAAATTGCATTTTTTATTTTTAAGTGAACTTGCTTTTCTAGTATAATTAGTTTTAAGAGACAAGATCTCAATAACCAGAAAGCAGAACATAAATGAAGGTAGCTAAGAAATGCTCTTTTGTTTAAAAAAATCAATCAAAAGAATCAAAATTTTACCTTGTAAAAAATGTATGCCATGACAATGGATAACTTAGCTTTAGGTAAAATGATGATTGTTTTGCTGAAGATGGAGAATTGTAACATTTGCTGTTCCTTTAGCCATAAATGATTTTTTCTGCCTGTCTGATTTTGTAATCAGAGTCTGCCACAATGCTATTTACATGTGCCATTATTTGCAAGAGCAGAAACACATTCAGGGCATCTGAGTTGATAATACATAAAGTGAAGGCCCTTCTGCTTCTACCGAAACTTTGTTATTTAAGTGCAATTCTGACTAAGATGAATCATGCTTCTTGAAAGTGAGGTTCATCCATGCACAATTGGGCAACTTTCAATTATAGGATTCTCGAGGCTTCCCTTGAATAGAAGTAGTTATTAACATTGGCCTCACACTGAGCTAAAACTACATTTTTAATCTTAAAGTACTCACAGTGTTTAAAGCCGCACCACTGTGAGAGCTTTTCCAGTGTCCTACTGCTCTGCTCACATTGTCAATATCCTGAGAAATCTCATCTTTGTGAACTTTTAGTCTATGGCATGAGGGAATATGGCTGTTTATGTGGTAGTGAATGTTTAATGTTATCCCCATTAAATCATATCTGTGCTTCCAAAATGCAAATGCCTTTTATTATGATAGAACATGCTATTATTTTTTGAGCAAAATACTCATTTCTTCCTAAGAGAGGGGCGGGAGAAGAAAGTATAAATGATTGTAATGGAGATTTAGAGAAGTAATTGTAAGTAGAAGAACTATTTTTGAACTGCTTCTCTGACTCAAAAAATTTGACCATCTATCAATGCAGTAACAAGAATTCATTAGGGTTACTGTGAGTTAAAATATGCTGTAAATTGACTATTCCTCAAATGGGTAATCTCTATTCTTTGTTTTCATTTGGGCTGCAATAAAGGAAGCAGACAATGAGCTTGCCCTGTAAAATAAAACTATGCAAAAATTAAACAAGATAAAAGTGCTTTAAGTTTTGATTACATAAAGCAAACTGTCCCTTCAAGCGATAGAAGTGAGTTATTTTTTTTAATTCTGTAAGACTCGGGGATACTTACTGTCAGCAGGGTCTTCAAGGTGAACTTCATGTTGAGTATTAGAAGCATGAGAGCATCATTCGTTGTTGTGAAGTGATGTGACAGGAGGTGAAATAAAGGACACACATTACAGGTGGCAAGGTGCCAGGTCTGACCAGGGGCTGTAGAGATACAGCCTTCAGCTAGGGCTTTTGTAGTGAGGAAGGACTGAAGAAGAGATGGTTTTGGGACTCAAGTGCAGCTTATAGTCCAGTAAAACTCACCGTCACTACATCAGCGGATGAGGTCCTGGGGAGTAGGAACTGACCTTTTTGTATTTCTATTCCCACATAGCCGAGAGTCAACTGATTCTGCAGTGTTGATCTCAGGTCTTGGCATTCAGTTTGATATTCTGAATTCCTGTGTGTAAGTTGCTGGTGAGTAGAAAGATGGAAGACAGATTTCAGATAACTTTAAACCAATAGCCAATGTAAATATTAAATATCTTGCTGAAGAAGTCAAAGCCAATGTGGCAACTGGTCTCAGACATAACATTGTTGCCTTCTTCTGAAGAAGGGAGCCCTACTAGGCTTTCCTTGCTTCGTAAAAATCTTATCAACGTCATATATTTGCCCAGACTCTAATATGCATAAAGTGTCTGACTTTCTCTTTTTTTTTCCCATTGGATCTTCACATTAGGAAAAGTTTAGATTCTCTTAAGTGTAGAATATATTTCAATATAAAATTTACAAGCTCTTGCTTTTGATTTATAAGTAGATATTTGAGGAAGTTGGTGAGAAACCTAAATCAAGTGTCCAAGTACCAAACATAATGGGTAATTACTAACCTAGATTCATTATGAACATACTTGTGATGATATTGTGTCCCCCAGTATGTTGTGCACCTTAATAAACTTATCTGGGGTCAGAGAACAGAACAACCACTAGATAAACATAGAGGCCAGAAAATAGTGGCGCACACATCTTTAATCCTATCACTCAGGAGGCAGAGATCCATCTGGATCTCTGTGACTTCAAGGCTACACTGGAAACAGAGTCAGTCAGGCATGGTGGCACACACCTTTAATCCCAGGATTTGAGATCTCATGTCTTCCTTGGGAAAGACACACCCCTTTAATCCCAGGAAGTTATGGCAGGAAGCAGAAAGTTATATAAGGCGTGAGGACCAGGAACTAAAGGCTTTTAAGCTTTTAGCAGCAGTTCAGCTGAGATCCATTCAGATGAGGACTCAGAGGCTTCCAGTCTGAGGAAACAGGATGGGCTGAGAAGTTGGCGAGGTGAGGTTAGCTGTGGCTTGTTCTGTCTCTCTGATCTTTCAGAATTCACCCCAATACCTGGCTCCTGGGTTTGTTTGTTTTTTAATAAGACCATTTAGCAATTCGTCTTACACATACTATCAGCAAACAATGCCTCCAGGAAACATTGACCTCCATCATCAGTGCCAGACTTGGATCTGAAGCATCTGCTGAATAGATAATAGGTTGTTAAAACCTTAGTGTGGAGGACTAGGTACCGCTGAGTAGAGGAAAGGTATTTTTGATGTTGTTGCACAGAGTTTTATATCTTTTTTTTAATAACTTTGTTCCAACATGATATTAGGGATCACACTATGAGGAGAGAAGGAGCAACTGAACATCACTTTCCCAGAAAAAAACTGAAGCCAGATTCAGACTACACGGTCTTAGACTTCCTGTCTCCCACAGCTGTAAGCTGATACATTTCTGTTCACTATAAAGTGTATTGTGACATACAGAGATTTTGTTGTCCTATATGAGGTAAGCTGCAACCATCTTCCTAGCTGTGATACTTTCTTTAAAAATAAAATTCACCAGCCTGGGCTACAGAGTGAGTTCCAGGAAAGGCGCAAAGCTACAGAGAAACCCTGTCTCGAAAAACCAAAAAATAAATAATAAAATTAAAATTACATTTATTTATTTATTTATATTTAGTCAGTTCATATGTTCTCAATTCTGTTTGGCCTCCTCCTCCTCCTCCTCCTCCTCCTCCTCCTCCTCCTTCTCTTGCTCCTCCTCTTTTTACAAATATGTATTTTATTATTTCGTGTGTTTGGGTGTTTTAACCGTGTGTATGTCTGCACACCATGTGCATGAAGTGCCCCTGGAGTTCAGAAGAATTGCCATGTCCTCTAGAACTGGAACACTTGTAAGCTTCCAATGTAGGGGCTGAGAGTTAAACTCAGGTTCTCTGGAAAAGAAGCCAGTGCTCTTAACCAATGAGCTACTGCTCCAGCCCTGGCAATTATTTCTTGCTGTGACGTTAAAAGCACAGGAAATGATAAGATAAGTGAAAAAGTAGTGCACAGACTTTCGGCACAATAACGGAAGCAATCAAAAGAAAGAAAGGAGCCAAACAACCATCTTCCCTATCCAGAGGGCCTAGTCCAGTCCCCTGGGGGCTTCACAGCCACCAGTCTTCAGTTCATGGGCCTCCAATAGTGTAGCCAGTCATCTCTGCACTTCTTCCTGTCATGATCTCAACATTCCGTGCCTGCAGAATCCCTCCTCTCTATCATCGATTGGATTCCCAGAGCTCAGCCTGGTGCCTGGCCGTGGATCTCTGCATCTGCCTCCATCAGTCACTGGACAAAGGCTCTATGATGATAGTTAGGGTATTCGCTAGACCGGTCACCAGAGTAGACCAGTCCAGGCACCCTTTGGACCACTGTTTGGGGAACATCCAGGCAGAGGGATCGGGATCCATCCCTGGTGCATGGACAGGCTTTTGGGAATCCGGTGCCTGTGGTGTGGCACCTTGCTCAGCCTTGGTACAGTGAGAAAGGGCTTGGACCTGTGTAGGCTCAGTGTGCTGGGCTCTGCTGACGCCCCATGGGAGACCTTGATTTGGGGGGATATGGAGATGTGGATTGACTTTGGAGAGAGGGCTGGGGGGGTGGGAGGAGGGAGGAGGGAGGAGGTGGGATCTGTGGGTGGTATGTAGAGTGAGTAGAGAATTTCTTAACAAAGGAAAAAAACACTTATTACCACGGTGGGGGGGGGGGGGAGAAAGAAAGGAAAACAACAGGATAGGAGGAAATATTTGGCTGTTGTACACATGGTAAGAAGTTAATATCCAAAACATACAACCAGCTTTTATAGCTCAATAGTAATAAAGTGAAATAACCTTATTCAACCATGAACAAGTTGCTTAAATAGATATTTCTCCAAAACAAACGTAGAAGTGGTCCACAGGCCTTTAAAAAGATCATCAGTAACACCAACTATCAGAGAACGTAAGCTAAAAGTCAGTGAGACATCATGTCCACTGGGAATGGTTATTATCCAACTGTTTGTAAGATGAGTGAGTTTGGAATCTTGGTATATTATTGTTGGCAATATAAGGTTGTGCATTTGTTTGGAAAATGGTGTAATTATTCTTTACCACATTAACATTATATATGTGAGATCCAACAATGCTACTTCTGGATACTTATGTCAGAGTATTTAAATTGAAGATACCTTCATTTTCACATTTGCTGCAAAATTAGTCGTGGTAGAAAACATATGGGAAAATTTAGATGTTAGCAATCCAATGAATGGATAAAGAAAATGTGACATATTCATGGAATAGACTGTTACTTGTCCATAACATGAAGGAAATTCTGTTCATTGTGGCAACATGGATAAACCTTGAAGGTTAAGTAAAATAGTCTAGTCACAGAGAGACAAACACTGACCGATTCCACTCTACTTACAAGGTGCTACTTTCCTTTCCTTTTCTCTTTTTTTAAAGGCAGGGTCATCTACTGTAATCAGGTTGGTGACTACCCTAAGAGATACTCTATCCAGTAGCCCATTGAAGCAGATACAGAGATCCACAGCTGAGCACTGAGCTGAGCTCGAGGAGTCTTGCTGAAGAAAGGGAGGAGGGATTGTATGAGCCAGGGGAGTCATGAAGGAGGAACCCACAGAGTCAGCTAACTTGAGCTCCTGGGAGCTCCTGGGCTCTAGACCAACAGTTAAGAGGCCTCCACAGTACCGACCTAGGCCCTCTGCATGTGTGTGGCAATTATGTAGCTTGGTCTCTTTGTAAGGCTTTCAACAGTGAGATCCAGACCTATATCCCTGGCTCTTGGGCTTTTGGGAACCTGTTCCCCATGCTGGATTACCTTGCCCAGCTTTGACACAAGGGGAGAAGCTCTGTCTTTCCTCAACTTGATGTGTCTTGCTTTGCTCAAGCCCAGGGGAGACTGCTCCTTTCTGAACGGAGACAGAGGAGGCGTGGAAGAGGAGTTGGGGAGATGGGAAACAGAGGTAGGGTCTGGAGGTGGGGACTTGGAGGAGAGGAGAGAGGGGAAACTGTGGTCAGTATGTAAAATAAATGAAATAGAATTTTTTTTTAAACATAACAAAACAAAACAAAACAGGATGTCTTACACAGACTTTGCTGACCTGGAACTAGCTGTGTGGATCAGGGTATCCTAAAATTCACAGACATGTTCTTGCTTCAACCTCCCAAGTGCTAGAATTAAAGGTGAGCACCATTGCTTCTTTCTATTTAAGTTTGTTATTTCCTCTGAGACAAAGTCTTTTAGAACCCAGGCTAACTTTGAGCTCACATTGTAGCAAGGATGACCTTGTACCCCTGATCTTTCTCCTCACCTCACAAGTGCTGGACTTGCAAGGTGTACTTCTGTGCTTGGTAAGATTGCTTACTTTTCTTGAATTCTGAGAGAGAATTCCCCCCCCCCAATATGCACACATCAAAAGTAGACTTCACTTACAATATCTAACTTTACGTTTAATTTTATTAAAGTAGATATCCACTAAGCCACCTTACAGCTACTTCTGATTAAGCAGAACACTCTTGATACTCTCCATTTATTCCCTCTCTGTTCAGAGGGAATCTTACAGAAACACATGGGATGTTTTCCCACTGCTAAGCCTTCTAGTGATATGTAATTAGCTCAAAGGCAGACATTGCATAAATATGCTTAATTGAGACCTTTCTATTTGAACTCTCTTCTGTAGTCTGCTCTACTTTCTGGCACATGCAGTTTTCAAAACAAGCTGGGATTGACTGCAGAACGGCTGACATTTTGACTCTTTACTAAGACCGAGAAATTGGTCCATTTGATTTTAAAGTACATTGTCATAGAATTTAAAATATCTCTGGACACTAGGTTTTTTTTTTTCCAGTGTGAATGTTGTTATGTGGGAAGACAACCATATCTCATCAGTCAACATTATTTTAGGCTGAATGTTTGCTTCTCCTTGGGTGACACATATACCAATTATCCAGGGGAATTCAGCGCTGTCTCAGCTGCTACAAAGTCTTATTTATGGGCTTCACTATCCCTTTCTTAGATATGGTGCAATGTCTATATATGTCTACAAATGTCACTTTAGTTTCTATGAGACAATTTTGATAAACACTGTACCTGATAAATCAGGAATAGTCCAAACATAGGAAACACAACTGGCTTTGACATATTTTTTTTTAAATAATACTTTTTGATCACAATTCCTTTGAAACTTAAACACTTATATAACAATGGTAGTGACTGAAAGTAGTCTATGGCCTTAAAATTGTACTCTGTTTTCTTCTTCGAAAACACTGGCATCTCATAGTAAAAACGTTTTATACTCAGAATAGATACTCCACCTTAGATTGTCAAACTGTAATCACTGTTCTCGATGGAGGTTAGTAAATATTGTATTTACTTTTGAAGTGTTTATAGTAAAGCCACTGCCAAAGGCCAAGGTGAACAATTGAAAAGAAGCAGAATCAGACAAAATGGGATGATGTCCACTGGCCACACAGGAAATTTGGGTTATTATACTCCTTTGATCTGGTTTTTCAGATTTGACTGTAGATTTGTGATTTTGACTTTAGTCTCTGACTGTATATATGTAACAAGATGGCTCTAAAAGTGCCTCAGTGTCCTCTGAATCCCAGAAGCCATGTGATCAAGCCCCAAGTCATGATAGACAAATTACTTATTCTTCCTGCATCCAGGACAGATAATTGATCTTATCATAGGAGCAGACTATCCATAGAATTCCTCTACTAATGTTTAGTTTGATGTTTATATGGTTACGGCATGTTAACATAACCAACAGACTAATACAAAGTAAGTGTTTTGCTAAAACATATATTCTATGTAAATTTGTGTCAAGCATTGATTTGGTACACCTTGTAAAGATGAACTTAATGTAATCTCTGTAAGACCATCTAGGTGACTGTTTATATTTTTCTACGTTTTGAGGAAAATGAGGCATAGGGCAATTAAATAACTTACACAAAGTTACACCCCTGTTAATGGCTAACATTGTAATTGTAATTCAGTAAAGACTGGCTGCAGGTTTCCTAAGGGTAGTTTTAATTAGGCAACCCGAGGAAAATGTTCTTAATTCTAAGAATCTGGTATAGCTGCATGAAAGATATAAGTGTATTATTCAGTCATTAACACTCTCAAAATTAAAAGTAATCCACTTGGAAGCACATTTATTTTTCTTGTACATTTTTGGAAATCATTTCATTTTTAATTCTAAAAAGTAGACTTGCCAAAAGCGCATTTTGGATAAATAAAGAATAAACTCCTGCAAGCTAGTTGTAAATTTTCTAAAAAGAGAACTCTATCTTAACTGTTAAGTATTAAAACATTTCAAGGGAAAGAGTTGTGAATTAGAAGAAAGGGTCAAGGACCACTCCGGTGAAATTGCCCAAGTTGGTTATATCTGTCAAGCTCTCCACATAGCCATTTATTAATAAAATCTTTGGAGGAAAATCCATCTCCCCATCTCAAAAGACAGCAACTTGAACATCAAGGAGAAGTAGTGATTCATTCAGAACGATATGCCTAAAAGGCACAAAAGCCAGAATTTGATTCTGCTCGATAAAGTCAATAATTGTTCTGTATTAGCTACTAGTCTTGTTGGTGTGACAAAATATCTAATGGAGAAGAAATGAGAAAAGTAGGGTATATTTGGGTTCACAGTTTGAGCGTGCGGTCCACCATGGGAGCAGAAGTAGAGGTAGCTGGTCACATTGCATCTGCTGAGGATGCACAGAGAATACCTGCATGTATTTCAGCTCATCTTCTCTTTTTTATGCCATCCAACACTCTTAGCCCATGCAATGGTGCTCCTCTTGTTTAGGGTGGGTCTTCCCACCTCAATTAACCAAATCTAGAAAGTCCCCTAAAGACATGCTCAGAGGCTTGTTTCTTCAGTGAGTCTGGATCCTGCCAAACTGACAAGATTAACCTGGTATGTTCCACCCAGCTCCACCTCCGTGTAAAGACTATGTGTATACAACTTTCTTTCCAGAAATAAATTCTTTGGGGTTAAATTTACTGAGAAATTTAGTTCAGCAATCTTTGTATAACTTGCCATGGATACAAAAGTAGACAATATCTTTAGCTAATCTTTTATATATGCTACTATGTGGCAACTGAGATGGATGATTTTTGAATCTAACATATACAAATACAGTTATGTCAAAATTATTAAAGCAACATACATCTCCCAGAGGGCTAAACATAAGAAGGGGAACTAGAGTGCAATACAGAGAAGATAAAGAGCATGAAATGACTAAAAAAACACCAAGGATACAGAATCTGATATTAAAGTAACATTTATTAACTTTTCAAGTTATAATTTATTTACTAGTCATTTGCATATGATTTTAATTTTTATAACTTTCTGGAATCATAAGTATCATCATCATAATTTGAGAGAAATGAGTCAGTAGTATTGGCAAGTAAAGGAGATAGTTTGAAGAAAGAGCTGGTTGGGGAAGATAATTTTCAAAATTATAACATTTATGTTTTATCCTTAGTTTTTAAGAACAATCTTTAATGGTACTATTATTGTATTAATTACCTTTTTTAATTATTTGACAGAAGCAAGATAAGAGAGGAAGGATGTGTTCAGGTTCATAGCCTAGAAGGTAGTAACCCTCATAGTGGGTACGGCACAGAGGCTGAAAGGCTTGGTCCATGGTATTGGTAGCTTGCAATTGCTGGCCACTTCCTGGAAAATCAGACAGTAGAACTCTCATGCTGAAAGTGTGACCAGGCTATAACCCCAAAAGCCTACCTCTAGTGGTACACTTGTGAGCCATGCTTCCTGCCTGAAAGGTTCAATAACCTCCTCCAAAAGGACCACTGGTTGGAAACCAAGTGTTTAAAAACATGAGTCTGTGGGGATCATTTTACACCCAAACCGTAGCCATTATTACCACCACAGGTGTACATATCTTAAAAAATGAGTTTTAGAGGAAGTAAGGAGATGGCTTAATTTTATAAAGCTGATGTTATCATCTTTAAATTTTATAAATTTGATACAGACCTATTTATATGCATTTTTTTTCTGGAGAAAGAGCATATACATTTCATCAACTTCTCAAGGGGTAAGATACAAAAGATGGCATTAAGAACTCATATGTTGAATTAAAGAGGATGTTTGTGCAGGGAGTCATTACAGTCTCCGTGAGGTGAAGACTGTAAGAGGTAAGGTGCCGAGCAGAGCAGCATGTCTACCTGGTAAGGTGTGCACTTTGTCCACATAGACTAGGACAGCATAAATAAACAAATATATTAAAGACAATGAAAGCTGCTTCTCACTGTTAGAAGAAAGACTTGGAAATGTGAAGGAGTGGACGCTGAAGAGTATTGCGTTGCACTGAAGCACGGTCCTAATTAGTCTTAACAATTAAAACCCAGAGTCAGATGTTAGGGTAAAAGCTGAACGATCAGAGAAGCAAAGGAGCAGCCACAATCACTTCTTACCTCTATGAAATCTCAGACTAAATGGGTCGGGTCCTGTCTCTATGACTCCTCACACTGAATGGTTGAGATCCTCCTATATTTATGAATCCTCTGACTGAACTGGGGGTGAGATCCTGTCTCCACTTGCCTTGTATCCCTTTCTCCATCTTCTGAGTGCTGGGATTAAAAGCGTGAGCCTCCCAAATGCTTGGATCAAAGGCATAAGCCTCCTAGGTGCTAGAATAAAAGGCATGAGCCTCCCAGGTGCTGGAATCAAAGGAGTGAGCCTCCACCACCTGGCTCTATTTCTCTTTTAGACTGGTTCAATCCCATGTAGCCCAGGGTGGCCTTGAACTCCTGATCATCCTGCTTCCTCTTCCCAAGTGCTGGAATTAAAGGTGTGTGCCACCACTGCCTCATCTCTATGATTAAGTAGTGACTAGCTTCACCCTCTGATCTCCAGGCAAGGTTTATTTGTCAGAACACAAACAAAATATTGTACAACATTGCACTGCAATTACCTGATGGCATATGATTTTCAGTATGTGTGATGTACATAGAATAAATGTGTATATGTGTATGCATATGTGTATATGTACATACATAAACACATACATTTATTGCCTACTGCTCAACCCAGTACTTTAAGCTAGATAATTGGATCCTATGTACTGTACTCCTTGACTACACTGCTATAGAATTTTAAAAAGCTTGTTGATGGGTAGAAAGTGAGAAATAATTTTATCAGCTAAAATAAGCCATTTTCAAGGCCTCCAATGAAATATGCATTAAATATTAAAATCTTTGACTCTTCAGAGTGTTATTCTCCAAACCTATCATGTAACATCTGTTTCCCTAGAGTAGTTTCCAAATTTTGCTACATTTTCACAATAAAATGTATACTTTTTTTGTAATTTAACTAATTTAGATATTTGAATACATGAATCTAATGAAAAAATTAGTAATTGAAAATTTTTCAGAAAGCACAAAAGTTGAACAATGTGGTGACCACAGTTTTTAAACTGTCTCGGTTGGTTAATTCCTATAACATCCTGGGTTTAGGTCTGTTAGAATCATCACTTTACTAGGGATGAAGCTCAGAGATTCTATTTATTAAATTGCTCTAATAATTTATTTTATGCTCTGTTTCACTGATTACTTTGGACTTATACATTTATCCCTGAGTCACAAGCCTGACTCAAATTTACTGGATATCCATGAAGAAGAGATTGGGTTAACATCTCTCTCTATTTTTCAAAAACAAAACCTTTGTGGGAAGTGAGTTCATGACCCCCTCTTATAGTCTTTTTTATCCTGGACGGAGGAAGTTTTGTGATGTTATAGAGGAGGGCTTTAAGGAACTTAGGATAGTTGGACATGAAAGCCCGTAGCAACCTCCACTACTCAACTTACTTTTTCTTTCTGGACATTGTGTTTTCACTGTCTAAAAAAAAAAAAATGAAAGAATGAAAAGAGATATTTTATCATGCAGAGATAGGCCCAGAGCTAATGTGCTCCACATGCCTGTCCCCGACACAGGAACTGTCAATTGGTGGAAATGTTAGTGAACTAAAAACAAGGATTAGAAAGGCTTTCAAGAGATCCAGTCCCACTGCACTTGCTGAGAAAGGTGTGTTAGTATCAGCCCCAAATGATTCAACTAAAATCCCTGTAGAGATTTGAACCGGCTACAGTTAGAAACACAAAGCAGACACGGTGGGAAAAGAGCCCAGATAGAGAGGAGGTGGCTGCAGAGAGCAAACAGAACCGAGTTTGGGACGAAAGAAGGTCTCATTCAACAGCTGGCCAAGGGAAGACAGTGTCTAAGTAATCAAAATGGGCATCGGGTGGAACACGTGTGAGTAGATACTGGATAGGGCAGCTTGTAAGGTGGAGGTCCATTTATGTATCATATATACCTTACTTAAATAAGAAACTATCAACTGCGCCTTTGATGATACTGAGTGAAAGAGTTGAAAGCATATCTATCCATGGGTATAAAATTATAAAATGTTGTGACATATACATTAGCAAAATAAGATTATGCCAGGAGAGTTTTGAAATGTTTTACTTTTAAGGGTTTTAGTTTTAAAATCAATCTTATTTTGACTGATGTTTAACTTTTATTCAATTACTATTTTGTAGTTGTACATTTAAATAGGTCCTTTTGATATTTTAATGCTTAAATACACTGGGGAATGATCAAATCTGAGTGATTATCAATCCTTTATTTCAATTATTTATCATGTCTTTATTATAATACATTTAAAATCCTCTCTCCAGGTAATTTGTGGTTTACAATGCATCATTGTTAGTGATCTTCACCCTATTGTGTCGTAGAACATCCAGGCTTTCTTCTGTCTTCTGCACTGTACCCACCATCTCACTCACAAGCAGGCTATTAAACAATTGGTCCAATGGCAGCTGTGCATGTACTAGTGGCTACCGGGGCTGGGAGAATAGGATAGGGTGGATAGAAGGGGTTGGGAAGACCATGTCTTAGAATCAATTTAGTCAACAGAAAAACTGGGAGGCAGGTACAGAGATTCTCCAGGAAGCCTACCACAAACATTGCCACCTTCACTATTAACTGCCCCCTTGAAGCCCACATTTACTATAATTGATGAATCTGTCCATAGTTTACCTCAGGGTTTACTTTTGGTTCTGGGAATTCCACAGCTTTGTACAAATGTGGAATGACAAGTCTCCACTGTTCCAGTATCATGTAGACTATTTCCACTGTCCTAATAATCAGGTTAGGATGCCCTATTCCGTTGATCCCAATCTACTCCTTAATCTTCTTTTGACTGTCTTCAAAGTTTTGCTTTTTCTAGAATGTCATATAATTGGAATTATGTATTGTATAGACTTTTTGCTTGGCTTCTTTCTCTTACTTAAATGCATTTAAATGTACTTTTCATTTCATTTGGTATTTCATTCCTTTTTAAGTACATAATATTCCTATTGTTTGGGTGAGTGATTCCAAACTTAGGCAATTATGAGTGAATGCCATGTTCTAGAACAACCTAATCTTGAGTCTGAGAAATATACACAATACCAAGAGAGTCAGGAAAAGGAGAAACCCAGAATCGTACAAGTTTCATGTTGGGCAATAGTCCTTTATGAGATGTCCCTTTTATAGATATTAACTTCCAGTCTTTAGCTAGTCTTCTCATTCTTTTTACCCAGTCTTCCAAACAGAAAAACTTTTCACCAATTATTTCTTTTATGTCCTATGCCTTTGGTATTATACCTAAAATCTTATTACTATAGTCAGAATGGTCTAGGCTTTCTTTTGGGCTATCTCCTTATAGTTTAGAACATTTTCATTTTTCTGGAAGATATAGGATCTGTGTTTATCTTAATCAGATATTGATAACCTTTTTTTGTTTTTGAATGCCTGTCATTGTCCCTGTATTGTCTTTGGTTTTTGTCAAAAGAACTATGCCTACACGGGATATTTCTGAGCACTGTGCTTATCTGTTCTACTTGGATCTCTAGTACAATTTTTGTTACTGTAGCTTTGTAGTTAGGTCTAGAAATGAGGTAGCATCAATCTTCTAGCTCCTTTTTCTCTTTTAGTGCTGCATTAGTAATTACACATTTTTGCCTGTTAGTATAAACTTCAGAATCACAAAACAGCTCACCAGGGTTATGTTTGGGATTGCTTTGCCTCGGATTACTAAGAATTTGTTGATGGTTTGCAACTCTCTTATTTCAGCTATCAGCCTGTAATTGTGTGTGTGTGTGTGTGTGTGTGTGTGTGTGTGTGTGTGTGTGTAAATTTCGTCAGCTGGCTTTGCTCTTACGGACTCATACAATGAGTGAGGGAGCAGCCCGCCTGCTTTTAGCTTCTGTAGGCCTGTGAGGAACTGCACAGATGACCGAAATGAGATGAGCTGACTAATTCCTTTCTGCCATGCAGAATGCAGGAGTAGCTAGAGTTGGATTTTTTTTTCCCTTCTTCCATGTCAGTTAGTCTCTCATAACTATACAGCAGGCAATGTTCTGGTTAGAGTTTCTTTCTAGAGCAGGCCTTGCTAAGGGCACTGTGTTCTCATGTATCCCTTGACAGTCCCTTGCAAACACACTCTGATGCAAACCTAAGAGGGGTTTTCTCAGATACACACTGTGAGAAATGCAACGAGCTTCTAGAGGAGACCGTGACAGTTTACTAAGCTCACAAAAGTCTACCAATTCTCAAAGCTTGCTTGCCTTAGAGGTTTTCGTTTGTTTTTAAAATAAGAAGCCCTTCACAAGTTTATATGTCTTCCTTGCACAGGGTCCATGCTAATCTTTCTGTGTCATTGTAATTTTAGTGTATGTGTTTTCAAGGCAAGTATTCTGGGAGTTTTTAACTCTCCAGCCTGACCATGGTAAACCTTCAGAGATCTGTCCATTACAGTTTAGGGCTTTCTGTCTCAGCACTGGTTTCTGTGGTGGACAGGGCTCCCTGTGTCTGTTCTGGTAAGCCATGAATCCTTTCCATCTCCATCCATCTCTCTCAGCTGAGACCCCTGTGTCCTCACTCCTTTTGTGGATTTAAATAGAGTTTTTTTTTTTCCCTTTTCAGTTCTCTTAGCTGTTTTACGGATTGTTTGGGCAGAGTGGCAGCATATAAGCTCCTTACGTACAGAAATAGAAAATGGTTGTATGGCTGTTTAGATTTGAAAAAAAAAATGCTTTCCAATTCTCCACACTTGTCAAATATTTTTAATCACTTTTTCTAGACACAAGACTCTGAGATTCAACATATATATGTATGCCTTTTGAAGTTTATTTTGTAGTTAATTAGAATACAACTAAATTTTTGGTATATTATTGAGCATATGTTGGTTCAGTTGCCCTTAAATTGATGGTCTTAAGATTATCCCATAATTTTATTTGTCTTGTAAAAGAAGATCCCTAAACTGTTTATAGTAATATATAATTAACTACTAAAAATGTAAATAGATATATGAATTTAAAACAGAAAAATATTAATCTGCTTTAGTCACTGACATATTTTAAGAATATTTAGTAGAAATATGTGAATGTCTGGACAAAACTTATCATCACATGTGTCTTAACTACTTGTGTAGTTAAGTAAGATGAGTTGAGTAATTCCTTTCTGCCATGCAGAATGCAGAAGTAGCTAGAGTTGGATTTTTTTCCTTCTTCCAAGTCAGTTAGTCTCTCATGACTATACAGCAGGCAATGTTCTGGTTAGAGTTTCTTTCTAGAGCAGGCCTTGCTAAGGGCACTGTGTTCTCATGTATCCCTTGACAGTCCCTTGCCTGTCTATAGATAAATTATATAGAAAAGCACCAACTACAGGCATCAAGCTAATGGAGTGGTAGATGTGGCTTTAATTTGGGTTCTTACTTGTCCTCCCTCAGAACAAGCATAAACGACTCTACAGAATGTCTTTTAAAATGAGATGTGTAGATATTTTAGATTCATGTACATAGAAGTTTTAGTAAAGGAAGCTCTCTCCGTATATTTATATCATTGAAACCATAAACGTGTAGGGCAAATTGCATGGTGTATCTACACTGAAATGTATCTAGTCAAACTGATATAAATTTCAATAACCGAACTAAAATGTTTTATGTTGGGTCAAGGAAATACTAAAATTTATGGAAAAGGGAAAATAATCAGTGTATATTTCCCCAATGCTATTTATATATAACATGTAAATTGACATACATGAACTGGGCATTAATAATGACGCTCACGCACTTGCAGCTCTCTTTCCACCCTCTCCCTTCTTGCTCTGCCTCTCCTTCTCTCCCCCTCTCTCTTACTGTTTGCACCTAACCTATTTTTCTTTAAAAGGTATCACCATGTCTCCTTGAACTTTTAAGTTAAAAGTAGAGTCAAGTTAGTTATCCAGTTAATGTCCTACCTGGGAAGGATAAGTTATGGACCTCTGTTGTATCTTGGATGCTCCTCTGTGCTGTTTTTTTAATTATCATCCATATTCTTTCCTTCTTTTCTACAAGCTATTTCTAACAGTGTGCATGCCCATACAGAATACGAAGGATTTTTATTCTTTGAAATTTCATATAGACATACGATGTATTTTGATCATATCCACACTTCATTCTCCCTTCTAGCATGCCCCAGTTTCCCCATTACATCTCTTTCCAAACTTCTTAAAAATTCTCACATGGAGATGAGAGAGACTCCTGAGGGACCTTCCTAGGTGAGGACCTACTGGCAGTCGATGGGTGCCAGGGGGAGGAGAATAATTTCTCTTTGACTGTGTGACCACTGGTTGGTTCAGCCTGTCCCAGCAGATGACCCCATATTCATGCACACATGCACAGTGCTAACTGGACTCAGTAGGTTAAAAAAATAAATAATAGTTTTGAAAACACACAGGAAGGACAAACTTAGTTGCAAAAGAAGTGACAACATCGTGTGAAAGAAATGTCTAAAAAGAGAAACTGAACAGTCTCTGGGGCACAGTCTGATCTTACTTCCTGTGAGACCTTAGGAAATTGGTAGATTTGGGTATAGGAGGGGCCTGACAAATATTAATAAAATAAAAATATTGGGACTTCTGAGAGGCTCGGAGTATGGACTTGACATTAGATCTCCAGAAGTAACATGGGGTATTCTGCTGCTGATTTTGAGTGGTCTACTACTACATGCTCTTCATTATAGGTAGACACAGAAATATGTTAGAGAGAAATGAGTCATCAATCCACCCAAAATAAAAAAGAGAGGAATACCTTCATTAGTTCAAAGTCAAATAAGTAAGTTAAAAAATATTCCTGATCCATGCTTGCCAGAGTGCTTTCTCCTTTCTTTTCCTCCCTTCCCTCCCCTGTCCTGCCCCTCCCATCCCCTCTCCTCTTCTGTTTTCTCCCCCCCCCCTGAATTTGAAAAGATGGTACATGCTTGTGAGGATAGCTCAGTGGACAAAGGCATTCACACTAAACCCAGGGACCCCAGTTTGATGTGTATATCCTACGTGTGGAAAGAGAGACAGACTTTCTCAAGTCGTCCTCTGACTTCCAAATACATACCTTGGTACACACACACACACACACACACACACACACACACACACACACACACAGAGGGAGAGAGAGAGAGAGAAAGAAAGAGAGAGAGAGAGAGAGAGAGAGAGAGAGAGAGAGAGAGAGAGAGAAATGCAGGAGAGAGAGAGAGAGAGAGAGAGAGAGAGAGAGAGAGAGAGAGAGAGAGAGAGAGAGAGATATGCAGGGAGAGAGAGAGAGAGAGAGAGAGAGAGAGAGAGAGAGAGAGAGAGAGAGAGAGAGAGAGAAATGCAGGGAGAGAGAGAGAGAGAGAGAGAGAGAGAGAGTAATGAAATATATGGGATAAAAATGTTTGACAAGATTTTGTATAAGACAGCAAGAAGGACTCATCACAGTTCATTGGTAGAGTAAGTGTTCTAACCTGGGTGCATGAACCTCTCCTGGATAACACAGAGGTGTACCTGTCAGTTCAGTTTCCCCCTTCATCTCCCTCCTTAGAAAGCTCACATAGCTATCGGGATTGGCCTCTTTTCTTTCTGTATTCTGTGTCCTTTTTCCTTGCTTTGTGTCCTATTTCTGGTGGAATTTTCCATTCTGCTGGATTTTTAAGATTTTTATTTTTAATTATGTGAATAGGCATGTATCTATGTGTGGGTATGTGCTCATGTGAGTTCAGTGCCTTCAGAGACCAGAAGAGGGTGTCAGATTCTCTGGAGCTGGAGTTACAGGTAGTTGTGAGCTGCCCAAGGTAGGTACTGAGACCAGAAATGGTGTCTTCTGCCAGAGCAGTACATATGTTTAGCTGCTGAGCCATCTTCACATCCCCATATTCCAGTGTATTTTTAAGAAAGGGTTTAAAGGAAATAAAGTTTGAAGGACTACATATTTTTTTTTGATGTGCGTATGCACGGGGGTGCATATGCTATGCTATGCCATGTTTGTGGAATCAAAGCAACCTTACAGGTCAGGTCATGAGGATGGAATCCAGGCTATCAGGCTGGCAGCAAGGGTCTTTACCTGTTCAGCCATTGTGATATGTTTTGCCCAGCCCCAGAGGTATTATTATCATGTCATTGGATAATAAGGAGTTGATAATGAGGAAACTGAATCCCAGAATAATTTGACTCAGGTGATGAGTCTAACAAGTCATGGGGCAAATACAGGATCCTCAACTGAGCTGCCATGCTGTGCTGCCTCGAGTCCTGGTCTGTTTAATTTCACTTCCTCTCATAAATCCAGACCTCCTTGTTTATTTTAGACATTGCCTACCTCACAATAAGGTCTTGTGATCAAAGCCTACTACTTAATGTCTTAAAAAAGAACAAATTCAGTAGGAAATTCTTTTTCTCTTCAGTTGGAGCCAACTTGGTATGACTACTGTCTTGCTAAAGAAGTCCAAAGACTCAGCTATGAATTCAAAGCTGACCAATGGCCCTTTTCATAAAGTCCATTATATCTTACTCTGACAAAACCTTAGAAAAGAAGGCTTTAAAAGAAACACAGCACAACAACTACACATCTGTAAACTAGGATTCACATTTTGTTGGACAAAGAGAGTCAAAAGGACTAAGAATGGTGTTCCATTGTAAGAACCATAGGGAAATACACTGGAGATGGAGAGTAGGATTGTTTCCAGCACAGGTCAGGAGAAAGCTGATTGGTATCATGCCCTAAAGCTGGTAGAAGGTGACCTTTGAGGGTGAGAACATAGCTGAACAATGAGGAGGGAGTCTCTAGCAGGGAGTAGAGCAAAAGGGCAAAGGGGCAGCGGGCATAACTGCCACATCCAAAACATTCAACCATGAGAGGGAGACAGCATACTTGAGAAACTAGGAGCTGCACATCTGCTGTGGAAATTCAAGCATGTTCTGACACTTTCCCCCCAATTCCAAGGAACGATTATTTAGAAAAATAAAATCTGCTTGTTAATGCTTACCAGCTGCAAACCTAATTGTTCGATTAGTACTTATCTTAATTGTTTCTCTCCATTTTTGTTTGCATTCTCTTCTCTTTAAGCATTGTGTATTTAAAAAGGAGCCCGTTGATACAACCAACAACGTAAGGACTGGAAGGTCAAGTATTCCTATTGGCTTTACATTGTACTGTTTGTTTGCCAGATTTCCCATGCTGCTTAATGAAGTACCATTTAGAAGGTTAATGAGAACATTTCTGATTTGTTCTTGACATTACTGTGCTAAATCTAACTATTTAATCATCAAATTAATTTTATGGTTATAACCATAGTATTGCAAAAATGTTTACAATTTAAACATCAGGGGACTTTAGAATATAAGTGTTTAATACTCCTAAGTGTTCCAGGGTGAACACAGCTATCAGATTTAGAGGTCTAAGAAACTCAAAAACAGCTATTTATAGTCTTGCACCATTGACACAGTGCTAGAATTTGTACGACACAGCTATCCTTCTTTTAACACTTGCCCTTGGATCTGGGTTGTTCTTTACATGTTTGATGCACCTGAAAACTCAGTATAGTCTCAGCAGCAGCTGGCGTGGGCATGGAGTGATAACAATAGCATTTAACAATAGTTACGATGAGAACAGCTTTCACGGTGGAAAGAGTATAAACTTCTGCAGTGCTGTGTTACCTATCCAAATACTCACAGCAAATAAATAAATGTAATAAACATTTTAAAGCATAAGTGACTTTTTTATAAAGAATCTACAGTTTATTGATAAGCTTTATAAATCTGTTGTTGGAAAGGAATTACGTAAAGTACTAAGTAGTTTTCTCAGACACAGATGTAATGTGTACGGATACCACTATGGAGGATATGTTATTCAGTGGACAGTATATGTTCATTATTTTCTTGTGGGGATTCAGGAGTAATAAAGAGAACAGAAAGCAGGTAAAGGGTGTGGGCTGGCTTCTCTGCAATGAGATCAGACCATGGACATTTCTGAGGAGCCCAGCCCTGCCCCTCACACCAGAAAATCTACATTCTAGGACCAAACAGCAAGTTTGTGAAGAGGTGGACTATTGCTGCATGGAATACTTTATTTTCATTAATATCCTATACTCGAGCTGTCATCACAATAGCCACCAGCTCACACAAGGCTGTTTCAATTTAAATGAAGTTAAAGTTTGTTAGTTGTTCCTGCTGTAGTATCATGTGAGGGTCTCCTTACTAGTGGTTCCTGTAAATCCAATGGAAAAATAATTCAAAGAGAAAATGACTTGTCTGAATACATGGAACATGTTTTTGAATGAAACTTTGAGTTGTATTCAAATGATTTGTTAAGGAATTAACTTCGCAAAAATATAGAGCCACCAAGGATATTTCCGAAGTGAGAGATGATTTATAATACAATAGGCTATTTTTCCCGACTGTGTATTTGCTGGCAAGTGTGTTCGGTGCTTTAGCTGGGGAAGAAGTGTGAGTCCTACTGATCTGCTGTCATAATACCTATAGTTTGCAATATAACACTGTGAAATTTAGCATGTGTGAAGAGAACGGTGTCAAGGTAACTATTTTAACTTTATTGTCATATAGTTGACCCTGTGTTAAACACATGAGCATTAAACAAAGTACCCATGCAGATACAACAGAGCATCCACTTAGAACCTGGGCTAGGGTAGTCCAGAGAACAAATGGTGGTAGCTTACTTAGGAAAAGTCTAGATGAAAGAAAACTCTCATGGACTCCCGGAATTATGTGTAGTTGATTTAAAAACAAAACGACAGGCAATTTTAGGCAATACAAAGGGAAATGAGCTCATATGTACATTTCACGAATATATATGTCCTTCTGAAATTCTTAATTCCAAAATATATTCTCTGGTAGGATGGTATTTAGGAATGGGATTTTTGGCAAGTAACTAGAGTTGATTAGTTCATAATGGGATCTGTGTCCTTACACAGACAGTGAAGGGAAAGGAACCTTGTGTTTGCTATGTGAGAACCGAAAAAGAAGAGGCCCATATGCAAGCCCAAAGGAGTGCCCTTTACAGACATCAGATCTGCTGAGACTTTGGCACTGATATTCCCAGCCTGCAGAATGACGAGACATAAGCTCTGTTTAAGCCACTCATTCTGTGACATCCTGTCATATCATTCCATGCTAAGATAGTGCCCTTTACTCTCCTTCCACGATGTCAAATGGTGATTAATTTTCTTCAATATTTCCTTCCATTAGTATTCCTCTAAGTACCAGGCTGTTTATAAACATATTTCAGAGCATTTAGAGAAAATGGATATTCTTAACAATGAAATAGGACAGATCGTGAGCATTTTTATACTTGAAACAAATCTGGAGTTACAAGGAAAACAATAAAATGTGTTGCATGATTTCCCAGAGGTTGGGGCTGGGAATGTGAGGAAAGACAATCTATTGCTTGAGACAGGATAAAGAAAATTCCTTAGACATATTCTCTAGATGACTTTGAAGCACAAACATTAGTCAATCAACAGAAAAGAGGAAGAAGAAGAGTCATTTCAGGAAACGTTAGATTAGTAACCAAGGGGCCAACCAATTACAGAATCCTTGCCTTATGACATTATGCCCCTACTTCTTAAAATTTTAAAGTTATTACCTGATCCACTGAGGATAAATGGGGCAAATGTGATATGGATTTAAAAGAAGATGGTACTTTTAGGACACTGCTCGGTTTTCAGGCAAGTTAGGGCATCTGTGGGGGTGGTGACTGTGACCGTGACTGTAGGAATAGTCCAGTGGGAAAGAAGTTCTGCAGTAGTATCATGTTCAGAAGTCTTTCCAAAAAGAGACATAATCTGATGCAGTGGAGTTGCCCATGGGGAAAAATAAAACAGAAATAGAACAGCTCATACTCCTCTTTGGATTTGAAGAAAAAACAATGCATGTAACATTTATCATGTAACTCTAGCTTATATTCTAAATGTTTCATAAGATTGCTAGCTTTCACATGTCCCAAAGCAGGACATAGGTATATATGAGATACAGGGTATAACTGTTATTCTGATACTGGGCCCTATGACCCAGAAGCTCCAAATGTCTGTGATGGATGTTATGTCATAAACTTTAGTAGTAAAAGAATAACTCAGACTCCTAGGGAACTGTTGGAGGCCATCATATCTTCTGACCATAATTTTCGCTCATGGTAAATCAGCTCTTGGTTTGCCACTAGAGCACAAAGTGACTGTGCACTCCTGATTGCCCATTATGAACTAAATATTATATGGTCTACTCAACTATAAAATTGAATGTGCACAACAGCATTCTGCTATAAAATGTAAATGTTATGTAAGAGCCTAGGATTGAACTGGCTTAGAAGGAATGAGTAAGTAGCATTAGTAGGTGGCTCAGATTCCCAGTATTCCTGGTCTCTTTGCTTTGGTGGGTATTCCTGACCCCTAACTTTGATCATTTGGGCAGTAATCTATAACTAATTAAAGGAGAAGAAAAAACCTTTTGACTGATCTATGGATGACTCTGCATGGTATGCTAGAGTTAGCTAGAACTGGCTGGGTATTTTATTACAGCCCCACTGATAAGTTCTAAAAAGGGGAATGAAGAGAAGGCACCCTCATGGGCAGAAATCTTATATAGCTCCACTGCCCAAAAGAATTGTAATAGGCTCCCAGAACTCAGACCTAATTATGTAGGATAAGAACTTTAAAACAAACCTCAGTGCTTATGAAAACACAGACCTAGACTACCTGGAACATTCTGTTTCCCATCTAAAAGACAAGTTAGACTCCTTGGCTGAGGTTGTTCTTCAAAATCAAAAAGGATTGGACCTCATTGTTATGAAACATGGAGGTCTCTGTATGGCACTAAAAAAAAAAAAAAAAAAAAAAAAAAAAAAAAAAAAAAAAAAAAAAAAAGAACTCTTTACTTCTATGCCAACCAGTCAAAGATAATTAAAAGAAGTTTAACATGGTCAAAAATACTCTGCATGTTACCAAACAAGAAATGTAAACATCATCGGGCATTGGTAGTGCACGCCATTAATCCCAACACTCGAGAGGCCGAGCCAGGCGGATCTCTGTGAGTTATAGTCCAGCCTGGTCTACAGAGCAAGATCCAGGACAGGCACCAAAACTACACAGAGAAACCCAGCTCGGAAAAAAAAAATGTAAATATCAATGTAGCCACAAACCCTTGATTTATAATGCTGTCCTGCTTACAATGTATGGTAGGGCCATGGTGGCACAAAGCTTGTGGAAGTAAGCAATCAATATCTGATTTGATTTAAGTCCTATTCCACAAGATGAAACCCATAGCTGGCACCAATTTGGTGACCAAGAACCCGAAACTAAGTAGCCCAGGGACCTAGTGTAAAATCAAATACTACTGTTCTACTGAAAGAATATAATGATAAAGTGACATTCTGCTATATTTATAGATCGGTGTCTTCCTTAGTCATCATCAGAGAAGCTTCCTCCTACAACAGATGGAAACATATACAAGGACCACAGCCAGACATTAGGCAGATAGTGAAGGACTGTGGAACATCCAGCTCTAAATGGGATATTTCTATCAAAACCTTCCCCCCAGGGCTCAGAGAACCCCATAGAAGAGGAGGCAGAAAAGTTTAGGAGCCAGAGGGGTTGGAGGACACCAAGAAAACAAGGCCCTCTGAATCAACATGATCAAAACTCATATTAACTCACAGAGACTGAGACAGTGTGCACAGGGCCTGCACAGGTCTGCACCCAGTCCTCTGTGTATATATTATGGCTTCCAGTTTAATATTTTTGTGTGATTGCTGAGTGTGTGAACAATCCTTGTGCCTTCTCCTGGGCTTCTTTCCTTCTGTTTTCCTTTGTCTAATTCTGATGTGTTAGTTTTGTTTTATCACATATCATATTGTATCATATCATATCATTATCCCTTAGAATCTTATTTGTTTTCCAATGAGAGAGAGAAAGGGAGTCAATCTGGATGGGAGGGGAAATGGGGAGAAACTGTGAGGAGCAGAGAGAGGAGAAATCATAATCAGGATATATTATTAGAAAAAAAGCACATATATTTTCAATAAAAGAGGGGAAAAATTACATGGAAAGTAAGAAAAAATAACCTTAAAATCCAACCAACCAAATGAAAAACACATTGAGAGTCTAATAACTGGTATCAGTCCTTATTCTCTTGGTGACCCTGGTTGACTACTCTAAGTAGAGCAGTAGGTGGGCTATTAATCCTTTTGCTTCTAGCCCTCACTGTAGGACCCTGTTTGCTCAGCTCCCTACTTGACTATGTAAAATAGAGAGTAAATTCTGCTAAATTGTTGATGCTGAGAGGGTACACTGTAAACACTCTGCCCCATGATGAGTCCATGGTTTGATTCATGCCCATAGAACCAGTAGGGAATGTAACAGGTTCCCAGGTCTTAGCACAACAGACACCATGTAAGAGGCATATAGGCTCCAACACTTGCCAAATTGGAAACAAAGACCTAATCCATGAAAGACCTCGTCCATAGTTCCAGAATTCAGGAAAGTCCCTAAGTGTTGTCACCTTGCTTTTTGGCTTCTGTAGTTCTGCTTCTTACTTACTGTTCAACCAGGGCATTTTTTTTTTTTTTTTTGTACATTATAACAAAGAATAGTAAAGCTTGGGGCTACATGATTTGGGCAAATTCCCTGTGCAATAGTCAGCCAGCAAAATAGACTTTCTACTCAGCTTTAAGAGTGTCTATGTATGTTCTCTGGTGGACTTACATAGCAATAGAATTTCCTACATTTCTATTATTCATCCATCTTCCCTATTGCTCAGTCTCATGGCACCCATGGTTCTATATTTTTGTAAATCATTTTTATACTTTCCATTTTTTAGAACACTTTATATGGGATCATGGATTATAAATTAGTTTTGTTTTATTAATAATAAGCATTTAAAATTCATATGTGTTTTTTCATTCTACATAATCTATTTCCTTGGAGTTTTTAAAAAAAACTATTCGCCACTTTTTTGTTTATTTTTAAAATTGTATTTTAATTACAACATTTCTCTCTTCCCTTTCCTCTCTCTAAGCCCTCCCATACCCCTCCCTCTCCTTCAAATTTATGGCCTCTTTTTAAATCAATTTTTGTTGCATGTATATATGCATTTATTATTATATATTATATAGTATTATAACCTGTTGAATCTATATAATGTTACTTGTATGTATGTTTTCTGATTGAAATACATGTCAAGTTACCATTTACTTGGAAATTTGTCTAACTTCTTGTATTTACATAGCTATTTTTTCTTGAATGTAGAAGTTTGGGTAGGTGTTTATTTAAATTACCCTTTGAGGCCCCTAAATTTGTATATTGACTTGATTGAATTCCATGAGGACATCATATACCGTATATTTTTTCTATTCTTCTGTTTAGAAGACATTTCTATTGTGTCATTGATAGTTTCATATGTGCATATAACACACTCAAACCCTTGGCTCTCTTATCCGTGCCTCTCAAGCAGTGGGGTTCTGCACACACATATCTGGCCTTTGGTGTAATTTGTAAATACAACAAAAAGCCCTAGATATTAAAGTAATTTTAGGGAATGCATATAAAGTTTATAATTTAAAACAGATTTGGGCATTTGCGTTCTTTCTGAGATACCCTCATGATCCTCCAAACCTTCCATTCACAGTTCATTAAAATTTGTCTTTAATCACACATTCCCTTGACAGCGACATCTACAGAGTCTAGGGGTCTATCATATTTATGAAATTTTGAGATTATGTTTATTAATATTTAAAAAGTTTCATCTTTTCTCATTTTCTTCTTGAATCTTGACTTTTACTGACATAAGATCTTTATTTTCTAAGTTACAAGTATATCTTCTGTAATGAACTTGAAATTTTGGCCTTTTCCTTATCATTGTAAGATTTTTCAAGCTATCATAGCTATGATTTTTTCCTTCTATTTTTTTTGTTATACTTACTTCACATATTTTGCTCTAATGTTACTTTAGTATCTTGAACTTTTTTATTTTCTTGACTGTTATGCCTTTTGATTTATACACTCCTAGAGCTATTATATCTTTATTTTCAGGTTTCTTTTTATGTGTGTGTCTGTGTGCATGTGCCTGTGTGTGTGTCTGTGTGTCTGTGAACAGTTAATGAAGAAAGAAGCCATGATTTTGAAAAATGAAAGAGCATATGGGATGGTCTGGAGGGAGGAAAGGGAAAGAGGAGATGGTTTAATTATAGTGTAATCTCAAAAACTCAAAGACATAATTTTTTAAAAAGCACACATGTACATCCAAACACATGGAATTGTTGTGTGTTGGTCAACTACACCTCACCATGAGGTCTGCTAAGGAGTGTTGTTGATATACCCTGTTTCACTCCATTGAAGAAAGGTAGTTTCCCCTCTCCCAGCAGGAATCAGCTGCAAATACTTGGTTAGGGGTTAGGATTTGAGGACCATTGCCCCTTCTTGCTGTGATTTTGTTCGGTCTTGTGCCTGCTGGCACAGTCTTTGTGAGTTCATATGTTCATCAGAGGTTGTGTCTGGAAGATACTCTTGTTTTAATTTTGATCTTGCTTCTTTCAGAAATTTCTGTTGCAATGTGTTGATTTATTTGCTGAAGCTTATTTCTTTTACTTTACAAACTTCTAATGTTTTGATTTTTTATTTTAAAATTTGTTTGCTTTAAGTCCAAAAGACTTAGTATTAGTTATTTGTTCATTTAAAAATATTTATTTATTTATTTATTTGATTCTGGATATAAAACCTTGGGCTGTGTGCATGCTAGACAAGTACTCTACCACTGCATTGCACTCAAGCAAAGTAAATCCACATCATGCAACCTTGCTCTGTGTATAGATAACACGCAATTTCCCTATAAACCCATGCTTTCAGGGAAGAAGTGACCTCTGTCCTTACAAAGGTGAACTGGACCCGATGCCATTCCTTCAACTAATCCGAACCTGGAAAGGAAAAAAAAAAGTATCAGAAACCAATGACTAAGGCCAGCTTCCCTGGGGCCCAACTTCCTATTTGGTATAAAATTTTATAGCCCCAGAATCTTCTTTTCCTGTAGCATCATTTCAGTTTTTATCTTGATTGATCCCAATTTCCTGGCAAATGCAATGACTCATACATCTATCCCTCTGGTTTTCTCAACCTCCACCCTCACTTCCTGAGGCTAAGCTGAAGCAGCATATGGAGATGATGGGGCCTTAATGTGCAGGCCCATGGCCATCAGGTGAGACAGATATCCACACTGACAGAGAAGTTTCCTGGAAAAGTACTTAAGCCTACATTTTGCAGAACAGCAGCTCAGGAGGCAACTGCCCATTTGGTTTCCTTGGATGGGACATCTCAATAATGACATCGATTCTTCTCCCTTAGGCTGACATTTTCAGCAACTTGAAAAAAGTCCAGCTTTCAACTACTTTACAGCCATGTTGCTCCACTGTAGCAAACTTGGTAGTCAGCAAATGCTCAAACTCCTGAGCTGCCAGAAAATCTGTGATGGAAGTTTTGCTCTTACACAGTTAATATCCTCTTCAGCTCTGCATCGGAGCTGTCCATCAGACACTCCAATCTCCATTCCTTCTTTCTTCGAAGTTTGGCTGTTTCTACAGAAACTGGGCCTCAGTAGACTTGGCTGAAATGGGCTAATAACTTCTCAAGAGAGACCCCTTCCTTGTTCATGACTCTGCAGAGTCCGAACTAGGAATATGATTTTAGATAATGCCCAATAGGGCTTATGATGTTAAAGAAGATTGAATTTTCAGTTTTGTTAGCATATCCTCTGTACTTTTAGTAAGCCAGAAAGATGATGACCATGCTTCACACTAGACGATTCCTAGGGGGATCATGTGACCAAACTTGTCCTTACTGGTGCACCGTACTGTACTATTCCATGCTGCTTCCTGGGAGCCTGCTAGCTTGGCCCACCCCACCCTCACTCCTCACACCTGCAAACTATGCCTGTGTATTTCCAATTCTTGATTAACTCTTATTTTTTCAACAAGATTGACTATTTTTCAAAGATAAGTGTGTGTCTGTGTTTATATTATGATGATTAAGTTAGGAGGTCCCAGAACTTCGTTTCACTATAATTTCATTTGACTTAGTTTTTTTTTTTTTTCAGATTTAAGGAAATAGCTTATTAATGAGTTGAATCAATAAAATATTCAAAGTTTGATATGGATGACTATTAAATAAATTGATGACTAGTTAATCTATATTTTAAAAAATTTTGTGTGCATATATATGTGTATGTGTGTGGGGAGTACCCCCAGGGTCTGAGAATGATTTTTGGCAGTTTTCTTCCATCAAATGGGTGTCACTGATTGAACTCAGGTGGTCACATTTAGTGTAAAGTGCCTTTACCCACTAAGCCATCTCACCGGGTCAAATTTTATCATTTAAATTTATTTTTTAACTGTTACATAAAATGCCTAAAATTTCTACATATTAAAGGAGCATCATGGAATCTTTTTATGAATACTATGTAATGCTTAAATCAGATTAAATATTTCAGTCTCCTCAAAAATTTATCATATGTTTATTATAAGAACATTCAAAATCCTGATGTTTTACTTATTTATCTTAAAAATTATCCTTAAATTATCATTTTGTTTTATGTGTGTACGTGTTTTACCTGCATGCATGTATGTTTATGCACCACCTAAAATTCCTGTAAGTGCCAGAAGAGGGTGTCAGATCTCCTAATACTGGAGTTACTGGTGGTTGCCATCAGTCCTGTGGGTATTGGGGAAAAAAACCAAGGTCCTCTAAAAGAACAACAAAAGTGCTCTTAATCACTAAGCCATCTTTGCATACCTCTTGTTGTTTTAAATGTACAGTACATTATTGTCTTTATTCACCCTAGTGTTCAATAGCAAACTAGACCTACTTACCCCTAACTCTAACTTAGTACTCATTGATCATCAGAAACACAGACAGCAAGTCACTGAGATGTTGTAGTTGGACCACACAGATACACATAATGCATACATGTAACATACATATATAACACATACAACACAAATATATAACACACAGAGATATATGTGTCAGAAACCCTACATCATTTTGTGAGCTAACGGGTCCTGGCTTTGATGTTATCGTTTTTTAGTACTATTGTTAACACAGTATGAGCAGTATCTTGTTAACGATGTCTTGCTTAGCTAATCAACTTTATTCTTGTGGTTTGTCTCATACAAAAAATTGATTTCATTAAGTTTTCTTTGATTTTGATATTGATCTTTGTTTTTTGCATTATTGATATTGTTTTTATATTTATCTTTGTTTATTACATTAAAATATTTTCAGGAAAATTTTTATTTCTCACACTGACTCCTTCCATGTTGCTAAGGATTTTAGTAGGGCAATGATCAAAGAATTGATGGATAGGGTTTTTCGGGCATTATACTTCAAGCATTGTTTATTATGCACTGCAACTTGGAAAACACAATTTCAGGATATTTACTGACATTCTTGTTGAAAATTTTCTGTTTCTTCTTTTTCTTTTGTTCATGGAAGAGGAATTTTTCTTGTTTTTTAGGTTCCATAGTATTTTATAAGAAGAAAGCAGCATAAAGTTATCTTTTTTACATTTTTCATCAAAAGCCCTTATTTAGTACTTAAAAATGTTCATATTAATTTTCATATCATATCCTCTTCTGAAGTAAGACATAATATTATATTTCAAATTAAAGAAGCCACAGTTAAAATTCTAAGACTGATGTCATTAAAGCACAACATGTTACTAAACACTGAATTATATTTTGGTTATAGTAGCTACACATTAGAATCTTTCATTCAATGTTAATGAAATCCTTTACTACACAGAACTGATGTGATTAACCCCCCCAAAAAAAATCTTGTGACAAATTTACTGAGGTTGATTCTGTCTAATACTGTTTACTCTCCTGATAGGAATCTATTTCATCATAAAGTTAAAGGTCACTTACTCCTTTGGTCCTTGGCAGAGTTGTTGAACTACTGTCCAGCCAGCAGCGGCTCCATAGAGCCCAGAGCTGAGGTTTCTTCTGGAAAGTAGCTTTAGGAGTGAGGCCGTTGGCACCACATGGCCTTAAGTAATGTAGCTTTCCAAATGCACTGAAAAGTTTTATCCAGTCAAGTCCTGACCACGTCAGTCTGGCCATAAACAGATAAATCTCTTCATCCAGGAGAGGTGGCTGGATGATGCTCAGCTCCTAACTTCTGTGTTTCTATGAGAAATTTGCAGTCCTTCACCAATGAATATGCTTCTCCATGGCATAGATAGTACTTTGGTTTTTCAGCACAGAATATTTATAGAAAACTTACATATGTTATAACTATGGCTAAGGAAGAAGAAGAAGAAGAAGAAGAAGAAGAAGAAGAAGAAGAAGAAGAAGAAGAAGAAGAAGAAGAAAAAGAAGAAGAAGAGGAGGAGGAGGAGGAATAGGAAGACCATCGTCATAATCATCATCATCACCACCACCAACAACAACAAAAACAACAACAAAATCTGGAGAGAAATGCAAATAATATGACAGACATTTGCTCATGTTCAGTTCCTACCCTGGGTCTGCATAGTTAGCCATTCACTATCATACAAGAGTTTTTAAAGACAAAGTCAAAAGGAGAGAGAAGGAGTCAGATACTTCCATTCCCACTCAATGAACAGCCATCTTGATAGCTCCACATTCTAACCTAACACCTTCATTTTATTCTCAATATTGCTGCAAGGACTGTCTTTCTCCCCTTTGAAAAAATTATCCATTCTGTTGTATGTTACAACAAATGCAGCATCTATACAAGGTATGCAATAAGGTGAAAGAGAATGTTATCTCATGCCATACATGGTAGAAAACAATAACATTGACTTCTAATGCCAACGATGATTAAGTGCTGCTTCTACATAATATGTAGAGTCATAACTGGTCCATAGACCCAAAACACAAGAAGAAGCACAAGTCTTAATCTCCATTGACAGGCAAGGGTGTTAAAGCTGGGTTAAAATCACTCAGTGTTCACTGTAAAGTCAAAATTTAACAGTCACTGACTTGTCGTATATTGTTTAGAATCTTGAAGCCCATCCCTTATTTTCTGGTCAAAGATTTGTGTGTGTGTGTGTGTGTGTGTGTGTGTGTGTGTGTGTGTGTGTGTGTGTATGTATGTGTGGTGTTTTCAGATTGAGAAAGAAATAGATAAACAGCTATAGAGCAGTGGCTTGGCTAACTGAAGAAATGTCCTTATCCATGAACAAGAAGACAAAGGCTATGCATGATATGGTGAGTGTGAGTGTTCCTTTTCAGGGACAAGATGGCAGACAGTTTAAGTTGTTTAGAAAGGATATTTAATAAATTAACAGAACACCCTAAATCTCTAAGCATTACAATTTTTGTACTAACCTAACCTTTGTTCTTGATAATTGACTTTACTCATATTCAATAATAATTGTCAGGCTGACAAATATCTAGTTATACTAAAAATTTTGGATTAAAGTAGGAATAAATAACATTTATACTTTCTGATTCTTATGTCTTCTCAAGTTATTCTAAGAGAGGCAGAGATCCTAAATAAGACTGATTGAAAAATAAAGTAAGATGCCTATTAAAAAAAATAAGAGAATGCTTATATTATCTGCATATATTTTAAATGGACTAGAGAAATAAACTCCAAAAACAATTTAAATTAGTTTTTTATATTGTTATTTTTTTATTAAAAGGAAATACTAAGTTTTCTAAAAAGAACTTGCCAGTTTTTAACGAAGCTTTTCTGAAAAACATCTTTTAAATAACCAGCAGCCTCTGCAGGGTTGGGTTCAGATAGAGTTAGCTGTGATGAAAATAAATTGATACACTGTAAAAAGATAATTTACATTCAGCAGAAGCTCAAATACTAATTCAGAGAAAAGATCTCAAGATGAAATACATCCCGGAGTTAAGAAATCTAATTACCCTGACTGCCACATTTCTCAGCAAGCCAAACTTTGCTTTTGTATCTATGCCATTAAGTCAGCGTGCTACCAGGGTTTAATGGAGGTGTTTTTCATTAATATCTATAGATTTTGCAAAGTTTTGAGAACAAAAATATTCATATTTTCAGAGGAATGTTTGTCACTAATTTTATACTCACAACTTTTTTACTAGTGATTTTATTTGTTTCAAATCTTATCAGAACATTAAAATCACATAGTCTAAATATTAAAAAGTGAAAATAATCTTATTTGGAGAGTTTTATTACTATTTTCCAGAAATGGGTGCATTTTTCCTTCCATCATAGAATCTCACAGTCTTTTTGTTTGTAAATTTTCATGTTTTAATTTACAGTATACTATAGATGCTCTTACTGAATAAAAGCACCCGAGTAAACTATGATCAAAAGACGTTGCATGCCACCATACAGTTTTTGAATATCATAATCTTTAACTTTACATCAAAGGAACCCTTTTTTTTCCTTTTGTGCAAATGTTTAATTGCCCAGGATAATCTGACTTATGTTGACAAGCAGATGGAAAATACAGTTCATCCTGAACATGACCTCCTTTATTAAGCTTTTTTTTTTCTAGTATCATTCAGACTTGCTGAATTGTTTAAGCTATTGAAATAGATCTGAGATCCAACAACAGCCCTGGTTACAAAGAACAAGCCATGCTTTATTAATCTCCCAAATAGCTACATAAATGTTCCTTTTCTCTAACTTCTTTGAAGAAAAGTATGAAAATGTGTAGATCAATGGAGTTAGCAACAAAGAAGAGTACACCATTATCTAATTTTTAAAGTTGCAGTCCATTCTTAACTCCTTAGTCTTCTTAGCTACAACATATCATAACAGTGTTTTGCTCCACATTATATGACACTTCTTGAAACTGAAATGTGAATGTAAAATTTTTATCTTTAAGTTGAATAATTATGTATATAATTATATATAAATTTTTATTTGTGGTGTTTCCATTGATTTTATTGCAGTAAAACTTTAAAGCTTAACAAATACAGTGTTTTTTACATGCAAGTTCCTTGTCATAAAGCTTTAATAATAATAAAAAGAGTTCTTGTCAGCCCAGCATGATGATGCATGCGTTCCTGTTATTTAAGCACTTGGGATATGGAAAGAAGAGGATCTGGAGGGCAAGTCCATTCTCATCTATATGACAAATACATGTCCTGCCTTGGTAACCACCACTCCCCAGAAGAAAAACCAACCCACACAAGAAGGGTATGGAGAGATTGATCAATGATGAGGAACTGGCTGCTCTTCCAGATAAGCTAGGTTTGCTTTCCAGCCCACATGATGGCTGATGCTATTTGTTACTCCAGTTCTAGGGGATCTGATGCCTCTTCTGACCTCTAAGGACACGTGGTGCACAGACACATGCAGGCCAAACACTCACACATAAAAATATCTTTAAAATACTCAAAAGATGAGAGAGAGGAGAGAGACAGACAGAGAGACAGAGAGAGAGACACAGAGACAGAGAGAGAAGGAGATGAGAGAGAGAGAGAGAGAGAGAGAGAGAGAGAGAGAGAGAGAGAGAGAGAGAGAGAGAGAATGTTAGTCTGGAAAAAGCTCGATGGTAAAAGTGCCTGTCACACAAGCATATGGACTAGAGTTCAGATCCCTAGGATGCACATAAATGCTGGGCATGCACAGCAGCATGCCTATAACCCTAGCTTTGGAAGGCAGAGCAAGGATTTCCAGAGCAAGCTGGAGAGCAAGAAGAGCCATATTGGCAAACCTTGATTTTGACTGAGAGACCTGCCTCAATAAATAAGGTAAAAGGGCAGCCAAAGTTGCTCTTTGAAATCAATTGAGGGTCTCTCTCTCTCTCTCTCTCTCTCTCTCTCTCTCTCTCTCTCTCTCCCTCACACACACATACACACACACACACACACACACACACACACACACACACACACACACACACGGTTGTATACATAGCTTGTGGCCACACTATGCAAACATGCATGCATATGTACATGCGTTCCACACACACAAAAATAAAATAAAAATAAACCTGCCTATAAAACTGAATCTTTAATTTGTGAGATAAATACATGTGGAGATCTCAAGTACAATATGGAATGTGTTGGTAGAATTAATAGTAATGTATTATTTACTTGAAATTTATTATGAGAGTTCACTGTAATTACAAACGTATGAAGAGCAAAAGAAATTGTGAAGGATGGTTAATGATGGATGTGTTAACTCCCGGGGTTGTGGTCATTAGTTCAAGATGCATATGCACAAGAAATATTCATATTGTATACCTTAAATATATGGACTTTTAAATCATGAAATGTATACCAATAAAACATAGGAAAAGAATATTACTTAAATATGATATTGACAACAAAGTCGTATTTGTCTTGAGACCAATAAAAACCTACAATGTTAAAACTCAAGTTCCAGAGAATTCTTAAAGCATACATTTTTACATAAGAATATTGAACCACAGAGAATTCAGAAACTAAAATGACATGTAACTTAAAAATTGGACTGGGGGAGGTAATGTAATTCTATTTCAATTAAAACATATTTAAATAATAAATAAAAATATTAAAAACAGTTACAAACAGAAAACAGGTGAATAAATTGTTTTAAATAAGTGAAGTTTTGAGTCTTGAGCTTTATTGAAAGAATTAATAATTGACCAAGGAGAAATTCACCAGCCCAGGAAAAGAGGAGGGCAAAACGTATAAGAGGCAAGGGAAGTAAATCTATCTAAAGGAATAGTAACAGAGGTAGAACACAAAAAGCAGCTAGGGAGTAGGTATAAACTTACCTGATGAAATGCATGCATGAAGCCAGGCATGGTGGTGCACCCCCATAGCCCCAGTCCTTCAGAGACAGAGGCAGGATCATCAGGAATCCATGGCTAGCCTTGCCTGACTTTGAGACCAGTTTGAGTGGCATGAGACCTTTTCTCAAAAACAAACAAATACGTTTGAAATATTAACAAAATAAAATGTATGCATTTGTTTTGTAGTTTATATCACTGTTTCTCTAGGGCAAACAAGAAGCATGATTACCATCTGCTTTACTAGTTTTTTAAATATGAATTGAACATTATGATAAAGTTTAACCTATTGTGTACTTCTTCTGTTGGACACTTCTTATATTATCCCTTTAATTTTTATTAAATACATATACATAAAAATCCTTCTCTTAGTATATTGAATTATGCATTTATTTTCATGCTTAAGGATGGAAACAAGGGTTTGGATAAGAATTTTCCTTTCAAATGTTCATGGGTTGGAGGCTTGGTGGCATTATTAAAAGTTGATTGAGACTAGAGTTACTCACTTAATGTGATATTAGATGGTGTGGCCTGGTTGGTGTAAGTCAGTCACTTGGGGTGTGGTTTTGATAGCTATACCTTGTGCCTCTCACCTCCTTCTCCTTTCCCCTCATTTTCTGCTTTTGTGCTCCACAGGAAAGCAGCTTTCTGTTCCATTATGCCCTCTGCGCTACGGTAGTCTACTGTGCCATAAGCTCACAGAAACAACTAGCCAGTGATGGAAGTCTCTGAAAACGTGAGTCAAAATGAATCCTTTGTCTTCTCAATCTGTATGCCAGGGATCTTGTCACTGTAAGATTTGTCTTTTGTTGGCTTTCTTTTAGGGATTTATCAACTTCTTCCAATTTTTTTTGTCTTTTCCTCACTTTCTTTAAGGGATTTTTTTCATTTCCTCTTTAAGGATCTCTATTGTCCTCATAAAGTCATTTTCAAGGTCATTTTCTTGGGCTTTAGCTGTGTTGGATTATTCAGGTCTTGTTGGCATAGGACAGCTGGGCTCTGGTGGTGACATATTGTCCGTTACTGTGTTCTTACGGGGGTGTGTAGGCAACTGGATTTGGGATGATCATAGGTCTAGGTGTTGATTCTTATGATTGTCTTTGTTGGGTGAGTGTTTCTAGTCTTTTGTCCTGGGGTCTCTAGAGCTGGCCTGGCCTCAGGTAAAAATGGCAGTCTTCTTCCCAAGTTGTAGACCAGGATATGGAGCCTGGTGTGTGTGTGTGTGTGTGTGTGTGTGTGTGTGTGTGTGTGTGTGTGTATGTGTGTGTGTGTGTGTGTGTCTTAAAAGGGTTTTGTGGGCGGTAGGCGATGTCTTACTTGAGGTTTCTAGATCCTGCTGGCCCCTGGTAAAGCCAAAGGCTTCTTCCAATGTGGTAGGCTGGGATATGGAAGCCTGATGTGGGGGTGCAGTCTGGGGTTGTCAGAGGAGAGGTGAATCCGAGGGTGGAAAGAGGGGTTTGGGGGATGGTCTGGGAGGAGAGGAGAGGGGGAAAACTGCAGACGGGCTATAAAATTAATTAATTAATTAAAAAAGTTTATTTAAGAGGGAAACAATACCTAGAATTGTATCTGTTAAGGTCAGAGAGCCCCCAATAAAAACCAACAGTCACGTACACAATTTAACAAGAGTGTTTATTTCCAGCATGATGGGGTGGCAAATAGTGACCCCAAAGGGGGGTTGAAAGCTCCTTTTAAATAGAGTTAGGGGAATTCCAGAGAGGAGGGATTAATCTAGTGCTGTATGGTGGAGGAAAGATGAGTCTGGAGTTGATTGGTGGGAGGCTATAGTGGTTAGGGGCCCATTTGTGTTGTTGTTGGTGTTGTTGTTGGGGTCTAGTGTCTAGGGGCTTGTTGATGAGAGGGTAGGAAAAGCTATCTTTAGCTAGCAGAAGTCTGAGGGACATCTGCTGAGCCAGCAGAAGGGGCCAGGGAACACCTGCTGAGCCTGTAGGAGGCTGGGGGGCACCTGTTGATTGGTTGCCCCTAAGTTGTGATTTTCCTGAGAATTGCTTGCTCAGTTCCAGCCAGTTCTAGTGAACCAAAACTAAGGCCTGGTCCATGCCAGGGCTGCTAGGGGAGCGTGTGAGGGCCCTGGCTGGGCCATCCAGTCCTTTCAGTATCCGTAACTGTGACTTACTGACCTGGTAGTTCAGAAGCCTTTAAAAGACCAATTTGAAAACATCATGAAATGAGAGGCTAATGAGACTCTAGAATGTGCAACCATAGTTTGATGAGTAATTTTGCTAGAAATTCATAAGACAAGAAGGCTAATATGAATGTGAGCAGTAAAGACTCCTGATGAGGTTCAAACGGAAGTGAACACTCAGGTTTTGGACTGGAGGCATGTACATTGCATTGTGGTAAAGAACTTACCAACATTTGTGTGAGGCTAAATTTAAACATGATAATTTAATATATTATAATAATTCATCTGGTGGAAGCCATTCCAAGACAGCACAGCATACACGCTATGCAGGCGCATTGTGAGCTGCCTTTAGGCAGGTTTACAGTGAGAACTGGGGATACAAATCAGAGCAGAAAGATAAAAAAAAATCCTGCAGTTTGATCAGAAAAGCTGGTGGTATGTTGAGACTAAATAAGACTTTGGTTTTGAAGATATCAACACCACTACAAAGAAGCTGAGTACTTCATTCTGACACAAAAAAGAAAGAGGCCTTGAGGGCAAATCAGGGATCAGCAAGACTCATTTAAAATTATTTTCCTTGAGAAAAGAGCAACAGGGCTCTCTGTTCATACAAGAGCCTCTTGGATCCATTGTACCATGCTTCATCCAACCAGAAGCCAATGCAACATGTCTCAAGGGATCTAGCTACTGTTTGAGCCAGCAGTCGACCTCCATATTATCCATTCTGGTTTTATAGGCATGCAGAACATAAGCCATAGGTTGTGGGAGCTTTTACCTACCCTTCAATTCAAAGCCTGTGTGGCCAGGCAATGTGAATTCTCTGAAGAGATACCCTGGTTGGGAGTGGGGTTGGATGTATGAAGTCATGAGTGTCAATCTAAAAGATCTAGAAAGTTAGAAATATGAAAAATATTCCATGGAAAGGCATAGAACATGGACAGAATGGTAGAGAAAGAGTCTTTAGAGGGCATATATTGCTTTTGCCCATTCTGGCTTTCTTTGTTTGTTTCCTGGTTGCCATTATGGCCTCTCCACCATAACGTACAGCTGGGCTTCAGGCTATCATGGTAAAAATAGCTGAATATGGACTACAGCTTCTGAAACACTGGTTCAAGAATAAAACCTTCTTCTCTTACATGGTTTTTCTCAGATGTCTTCTCATGACGATGGAAACTTAGCAGAACAGGATAGCAGATAAAAGTAAGAAATAGTTTGATTTCCATTTTATCTGTTATTTGATTGATAGGCAATAAAATACTCATAAAGTGAACTAGGTAGTTTGGTCTTTAGTAGACATCTCTATTTGTCTTTGTGATGTGAGCTGAATTCCATACTGTCTTTGTTCTACAGTCTCACCTCCATTTTGTAACTTGTTCTATTTTAAGGATTCTGACTTGCTTTTACAGGACATTTTTTTTCTGTGATATTCAGATATGTTCTTCCATGTCTGGAAGTCTATGCTCACCCCTGACTAGCTAGGTCTGTGGTTTAATTTGTCGCCATATGTGTGAATTCAGTTGTTATTCCTAATTATACAATGGCACTCACAGTGTTTCTATCTACAAATCATTTTAGAAACATTGGAGAAGAGATTATAGATCTCACATTATCACATGAGATTTTTGTGGTGCCATATGGTCTGATCAAGAGAGTGACAATATCAAAACTTGGAATACTTGAAAAAATATTCATCACCAAGTTATTTGATAATACTCTGTGGAAGACACAGAGATAAAAGCCTCCACATTGACAAACCTTACTTAGTGGAGTTGGATTCTGAAAGTACTGTTGGAAAAATTCTAACAGATACATTTTTCCTCTATTTCTTATCTGTCTTTGGATAAGACACATTATAAAAATCTATATGTTTGGCTATTTGTCCCTGTGCTTTTTCTAATCTTGGTCTCAACAATTCTCGCTCATACATGGACCTGCCTGGACTGAATCTACCAGGTTGAGCTGAATCCCAGGGGAATCCTTGACCTGGAAGAGATGGGAATGGGGTTTGGGCTGAGGGGAGGGGGGGCATGGGAGGAGGGAGGACAGGGGAATCCACAACTGATATGTAAAATTAAATCAAATTATAAAATAAAAAATCCATATGTAAGGAAAGCTACTACGGACATAACAGTGAGTAAAAGAGTATAGAATTTATGGAAGCATGGCAATTTGGTTTTACAAACAAAATTTAAAATTTGTCATTTAGTAGTGCACCTTAGAAGAGACAGTACCTAGATGTTAACATGGTAAATAAATCCCCTATTTGGGTTTCCTAATTCAGGTAACATGATTCAGAAATGCATTTCTCTCCTACATATTAAAGAATATTTTTCTAGACTATTTTTCATGAGTCTTCCTCTACATTTCTTTGTCAAATTAGATGTTAGTAATAGCATATGGTGTCATAGGAAGTAATGATTTCATGTACTAATGAAGCAAATGAATACTTTTGCATTTTATCAATGACTTCGTAGATTGAAAGTTCAAGCTAGTGAGTCCAATGCCCCATGATAAACTCATGCTCAAAATTCAGCTGATTATCAGTTAAGTGAAGTTCTCGGCCTCTTCCCAATTCTCCTCATCTGGGCTCAGTGAGGAACACACTATTTGAAAGTACAGTGTAGTTTAATGCTTGGATAACAATGGAATAATAATACTCATATAGCATGAAAATGAAGAGAAATAGCAATACAAGCATAATCTCACAAGGAGGGTAATTCTTTTCTTTCTTACTGTCAGTATTATTATATAATAGTGATACACATGCACACACACAACTGCTAGTATTTTGTCTTTTCAGATAGCACTTAACAATTAACCATGTTCTAAGTATGGGAATCTTACATAGAATGTTAACTATGCACCTTATTTTAATATCTATTCACTATTAAATCAAATACCTACTGCATGTCCTTGTAACTACAAATTGGGATTAGTTTTAATTTTTAGGTCTTCATTAAATATCTTGGAACAGAAATTTTTTTCCCCTGAATATTTCAAGATATTTATTTAAGATACACTCAATGACTTGGAGTTCTTTATCAAAGACGGTGATTTTCTTATTTTATAGTTTTTCTACCAGATCTTTTTAGAACTTTATATCAGATTGCAGTCTCAAGAACAGTGTAAAGGTAGGTCATGTTTATCATCAAAACTGAAAACGTATTCAATAATCTTTGCTAGATTATTTGATATTCTCTTAATACCAGTGAAAAATATGATATAATGGAGAAAGTAGACCAGAATAGGCAAGTGTTAAGCAAAGCAAAATAGAACAAATAGGCAACTTACATCAAATGCAACATTCAGAACATGATGGATTATAGAATTCGAACAAATATAAAACTGAAAGTGGGGCTTGGAGAGCTGCATTAAGTAATGCGCTGGTTATGCAAGCAAAATTCAGGACCTAACACCCATGAAAAAAGCCGAGATTGCCTGCAGCTGTCTGTAACCCTTGCACTACGTGTATGGAAGCAAATGGATCCTGTCTAGCCAAGATAATGTGATCCTTATGCAGCCAGAGATTATGTCTCAAAAATAATGTAGAGAACAATAAAGGAAGATGTGTGACGTCAACCTCTCAACCTCTACATTTGCACACACAGGCAAGCACACACACACACAGACACATGCACACATGCATACATTACATACATGTGCATGCACATGTATGCACAACAGACACAATGTGTATACATACACAATAATCAGAAGAATTGAAATAGAGAAGAGAACAAAGGTGATATATTTTTGAGCATTTTTATCTGAAATTTTACAATCCTTAAATGCAAAGGTGATTTAAAATTAATAACAGAGTGTAGCCCCTGATAAGTTGACTACACTGCACTGAGAGGCCAAACATTCTAAGAATATTTGGGCAGTACAGGTTGGTTTTGATGATTTTCAAAACAAAAAGCAAAAAAGACACAATGTCATGTGTGAAGGGAGGTAGAGTGGTTCTGTGAAAAGTGGGGGAGGTGAGAATATGATCAAAACACATTCTATGAAATTATCAAAAAACAAATATATGTTTAAAATTAACAAGAACCTTCCTAGATAGTATCAGTGATGTGTGTTTATATTTCTGTTCAAGTTGCATAATGTCGAGCTAATATAAAATTTTCTGTCTGACCTGAGATCATGTTCTCTTCTATGATGATGTTTCTGGTTACCGGTATATTTCCCTTGACACAGAATATCTCGAAGTTCACTTATGAGAACCAAGTCTTCTTGGGACATTAATAATTTCATTATGTTTGTCAAATATCTTTTATAAATCACTTATAACCCCAGGGACGTTTCAGTGTTGAAATAAGCCTGTCACTTGCAGCCTTTTGCTATTCTGAACACTGTATTCCACATCCTGTGACAATGGGGCATATTAGTATTACTACTGCACAGTCGTAAAGGATAATCTTTGCACCCAAGGCAGAAATATGTATGTGTGCTATACTTCCTCCTCTAAGGTGTTCTTCAGAGACCAGCATTTTCATGCTTAATTACTTAAGTCTCCTTCCTACATTAGCTCTGTTTACCAAAATCTTAACCTACTTTAAATTCATAGTGAAATTGCATCCATCTCAAAAGAGATTATTATCAATTTAGATGTGCACTTTAGTCAATTATTTTCCATGATCTTTATCTTACCTTAACTATCTCTTAGATATCTTAATTTATTCATTGTCAATTTTATATGTATGATTCTAGGCCTTATCAAAATGTTACATTAGTATAAAATATTAATTTGTTACAATAGAAATTATAAAAAAATACTTATTTTATTTTATGTGCATTGGTGTTTTGCCTGCATGTATGTCTATGTGAGGGTGTCAGGTCCCCTGAAATTAGAGTTATAGATAGTTGTGAGCTGCCATGTGGGTGTTGGGAATTGAACCCAGGTCCTCTGGAAGAGCAGTCAGTGCTCTTAATCGCTAAGCCATCTCTCCAGCCCTGACAATAAATTTTAATCCTTTCTTTTACATTCATTACTTTGTTTCTTCCTCTAAAGCGTGTGTACATCTTTTGATTCTGACACATTGTTCTCATAAGATTTACTGTATACAACTATGAGAGAATGTGTCTCTGCTCAGATTTTGCTAGTGTACACCATGTGGCATCTGAATTGCTTTGTGGCTGTTCTCAAACTCTTCATTGCAACCTCACTATTCTGTTGATGGAGAAAGGGTCATCTGTGGCTCCTTTGCCTTGATTTAACGGACAAGTACCCATTTATTCTTTTTTTTTCAATGCATACATTTTATTTTTTATATTTTAATTTTTTAAATTTGTTTTACATACCAAGCACAGATTCCCCCTCTCATCCCTCCTCCAACAGGATAAGTTCTTCTACTGGGGGACTGCTAAGCTTGGGAGTGAAAACTTGTACAGCCACTTTGCAAATCAGTGTGACAGTTTCTCAGAAAATTGGGAATCAATCTACCTCAAGACCCAATGATACCACTCTTGGGCATATATCCGAGGGATGCTCAATCATACCACAAGGACACTTACTCAATTATGTCCATAGCAGCATTATTTGTAATAGTCAGAACCTGGAAACAACCTGGATTCCCCTCAACCGAAGAATGGATAAAGAGAATGTGGTACATATACACAGTGGAGTATTACTCAGCTGTAAAAAACAAACAATGACATCATCAAATTTGCAGGCAAATGATTGGAAATAGAAAATACCCATTTACTCTTAATGTTTTTCCTCCCTTGATCTCCATGACATTATATTTTGTTGATTTTCACGCTGCAGAATCCAAGGCCACATACAATCCATCCTTAGTTATTCTTTCACCTCTCTATAAAAGTCTAAAGGAAAACCGCACTGATCTCAAATGTTCTCTCTGCTGCAAGAACCTAAATACAGTCAGCATATCTTGTTTGTGTCTCTCCAACAGCACCCTTAGCATTGTTTCTCTTAGTGATTTCTTTCTCCTTTGTGTGATAGATGTGATTTTGTTTTCTCACGACTCTCCATCAACGTTACTCTTAGGCCTTTTTCCATATGGGTCCTTCTGGATCTTTTTCTTATTTAAAGAAGAGTAACCAAGCCATTGTCTAAGTAATCAAATCTTTTCAATACTATCAACTTCTACCAAATAGATGCTTATTTTGAGTCATCAGGTGTACACTATCGAGAGCCTAGTAAAATCTTGGGATATTTCTGTACCTCTTCTCCAAAATCAACACAAGTTAAGCTAATTCATGGTTTTCCCTCTCTCTGCTTCACTCATACTTCTTCTAAGTTTTATCATTTTTTATTAGCATATTATATAATTAATTGCTTAAACTCGGGAGCTGACTCTACCCTTGACACATCTCCTATGTCCAGTAATCAGTTAATTACCATGTATCCTGTTTCCTTCTTATGGATTGACTTAGACTTTCATTTTTGTCTTGTTGTTTTTCTCTTACAAAGACTTCAGATAACTCACACCTATTCTTTCTGATATAGATCACAGTCTCATTCTAAACCATCAATTTTTGTTACTTCTGTTTCTGTAATAAAATATCCTGTCAAAAGCAACTTAAGGGAGAAAGGGTTTACTCTGGCTCAGAGTTTGTGGTTATAGTCCAGCATTGTGCAGGAGTCACAGTAGCTGAAGCTTAAGATGGCTGACTGGAGTCTGGAAGCACAGAGTAATATAAATGCTTGGGCTCAGCGCTCTCTTTTTCTTTTTCTTTCTTTCTTTCTTTCTTTCTTTCTTTCTTTCTTTCTTTCTTTCTTTCTTTCTTTCTTTCTTTCTTTCACATACCAACAACAGTTACCTCTCCCTCCTCTCCTCCTTCTTTCTACCCACCCCCTTACCCACTCCTCAGAAAGGGTAAGTCCTACATGGGAGTCAACAAAGCATGGTGTATCAAGTTGCGGCAGGACCAAGCTCCTCCCCACTGCATCAAGGCTGAGCAAAGCATCCCACCATAGGGAATAGGTTCCCAAAATCCAGCTCATGTGTCAGGGACAGATCTTGGTCCCACTGGTAGGGGCGCCACAAATAGACCAAGCTACACAACTGTCACCCACATGCAGAGGGCCTAGGTCGATCTAGAGTCAATGTGCTCCCACGAGATCAGGTTGGCTCTCTCTGTAGGTTTCCTCATCATGATCTTATTCTCCTTGCTTATAATCCCTCCTCCCTCTTCTTAGGTGGACTCCTGGAGCTTAGCCCAGTGTTTGGCTGTGTATCTCTGCATCTGTTCCCATCAGTTACTGGATGAAGGTTCTCTGATGACAATTAGGGTAGTCACCAATCTGATCACAGGAGAAGGCTAGTGCAGGCACCCTCTCCACTATTGGTAGGACTCTTAGCTTGGGTCATCCTTGTGGATTCCAGAGAATTTCCCTGGAACCAGGTTTCTTCCTCACCCCATAATGGCCTCCAACTCACTTTCTACTGTGTATACAGTCTAAGATCACAACACAAGGAATAGTGTTACTTAGAGTAGGATGTCTTCTACCTCAAGTAATATAATAAATAATACCCATCATGTTTTAGATCTCACCAAATGACAATTCTGATTAACCATTATATCATCCTCTACAATATTATTAATATTTTCCCACAATGTAAATCTAATCATAATGGATGTCAAAAGGTAGTATCCAATTCTTTAATATGATACCAAAGGCTCTTTGGGATCTAAACTCAGTACATTTCTAAAAGGTCATTATCTTCCAAACTCAGTTTGAGTTTCAGACATGAATGCCAAAATAGAAAAGTATTTCCCATGCATGCTAGCTGTTGTCAGTCACATTCTTTAGTCAAACACAATGTGTATTGTTCATTTCCTTTCCTTCCTTCCTGAGTTCTTTATAGCTGCACCTATCTTATGGGTTCTTTATCGTTAATCATGTAGCCCTACTGTGTTCTCTTACAGTAACCACATCCTATCTGTGATTATTCAATTGATCGCCTTCACAAAACTCTTCATAGCACTATAGGTCTGAACAGAGTAGTCTCATCTTTTCTGTGTGCAGACTAACACATTACCTTGAGATTTCCATTCATAGTCCCTAAGAGGAGTTCCCCAACACCGCATAGACTTTGGTATTGTGGCTATTTGGGGTCATGCTGATTAAAAACGTACACGAAGAGATGCTGAAAACAAAATCATAAACCCAATCACCTGCCACTTTGAGAGAAAGCATTTCTTTTGATAAGGCAAACAAGAAAAAAGTACAGCAATTAAAAAAAAAAAAGGCCCTTCGTGTGAGTGAAGAGAGCCTCAGTTCATGAGCCCCGGGAAATCACACAGCACAGGTTTGAAGAAAAAGTCATTACCCACTGCATGGCAGTTTTATGGGAAAGTTCACCTTTCACTAACAATGATTCCAATTTATTTTGATAGGTCAAGGGCCAGGGTCATTCTTCTCATCATTAGCTTTTTATTATACAAAAATGTCTTCACCAGAAGAACAAGATGGGTACTCTGTATGAAACAAGAATTGTGATTTTAAGCCATTTTCCAGAGCTTTGTTCAAGTGCCCAGAGTCTGCACCCTACAGCCTTAGTTAACAACCATCTACTTACTTTTAGCTCATTCATAATTCTTAATGCAAAAAAAACCCATTGAATTAATTAAGCAACCTTTTCTGGGAGTAGATAACAAATATCAACTACTATGATTCCAGACTTGTCCGTACAGAGTTTGAATCATGAAGGGACACACTCAGGATTGGAATACGCTCAGTCTTATAGTTTGGTGTTCTTTTCTAAGATGTTGCAGTTAGGAAGAGGGATGCTCTTTGAGACTCCAGGGAAATGTAATTATAATTATGTTGGACATATGCTCCTGTGAGACTTTGGCCGGCCTCCTAAACACATCCAATTCTAGATTCCTCAGTGATGAAAGCAAGGAATACATGTAAAACCAGTGGACACTTTAGTAGTTTAGGATTACTAATGTTTTCATCTCCTTCTTCAGGAAACTCTGCTATAATTCAAATATGTCCCCTTGATCCCCATAGCATGCACTTCAAGACCAACTGGTCCTCAGAGACAGGTCCAGTTTTCAACCTTTGCACTCACTGATTTGAGGAGAGATGTATGTTGTGCCATCTATGTCTATGGACCTTGCTCAAATTTTATTCAACATTATCTTGGCGTGGTTAGGATTGTCCCAAAGCTATGCATTCACTGAAGAAAATGGGAAGGAAATGATTTCCCTAGCCACTATCTGGCACTGTCTTACAGTCTTCTTCCAATTCATTCTTAGGCTTTAAACATACTAAAATATGAAGCTTTGTTTGAATGTCAATGATTTTCTAAACTTCTGAATTTGTGCTAACTCCACAGTCAGGAAGAACCTGTGAAATGAGTTTCTGCTTGCTTTATTAACATAGCTGTGGAGGGCAGCTGGGAGTAGGGTGACTGTAGATAGAATGGGAGGGTTTTTTTCCAGGGATTACAGATGGTTTTCTGTTTTCATATATTTTATTAAAATGCATAGGAACTCTTTTCCCCACTAATCATACATAGCTGTGTATGTATATAGAAATACACCTTGTGGGAAAAGGCACATCCATGCTCATTTTCTGTGAATCCATCCTTACTGTATACTCATTTTGATTGTCTCATGTGGACTCTTGATGCTGAAGCAATGGGTAAATACATTTTCTCCAGCTCCCAAGATTGCTTTTTTTGGTCATGGACAATAACATCAAACAAGTTTAATATGTTTCACATTTTGAAAGGTTCTCTCAGTATATCTGGAACTAATGTTTAGGGGAAAGTGATGTTCCTATTCTCTACACATATATTATCTGGACTCTGCTAGCCTGGACAACACTGCCTTCCTATAGAATACCATTTTACGGCACCTCTGTTTCCCCTATAGTTATGACATCTCTTCTTTGTGAACTGCTCACCAATGAGGATTTCAGTGCAATGTTGGAGGTACACATCTTGCCCCAAGCCTTGCTACCTAATATCTGAATTCATACAGATCTGTCCGAGTTCATTGGGATAGTTTGTATGAGACTTCTTTGACAGATATGTACAAGGAATCCACTGAAATAGAGAATTATTTGAAGAAAATAAATTCTTTGAGCTGAACGCAAGAGCTTAGCAGATGACCATAACAACTGAGGAGACTAGGTGCTTTTCTGCAAGAAAGAGCAGTAAAGGCCAAAAAGGGAAAGGCAAAAAATAGCACAGAGAGTTGTTTTGTCAGTGAGGGAGGGAAAGGGGTGAGGGTGAGGAGTATACAAGTGTCTCTGGTAGCTTTGGGAAATGATGCCTGATTGTAAGAGCCATACCTTGGACAGTCCTGGACTTCTCCTAAGGTCTACACAGAGACCTAGCCCAACAAACACATTTTCTCAGAGACAGAACCATGAAAAACAAGGTATGTTTTCAATATTTGTGAGACCTCAAGAAACAAAAGAAATCATGAGTCAGACTTTAATTTTACAACTAAGAGGAATTTAGCAATACATATTTGAATAATGAATTTGACAAGAATTTTAGGATAATTTAATGTAACTTCAAAATTTTCAAATATGTAATGCAGATGTTTGAAGAATTATATAAAAACAGGTATCATAAAACTAAAGGTAGCCATGGTGCAGTGGTGGAATAAAAATTAAGCAGGAGAATTCCAGATATCAGTGGCTAATGTATGATGTGCAAACAAATCCCATCTTGCATTTCACGAAAAGAAAAAGCTATTAATAAAACGTCTCCAGCAGGATTTACAGCCAAGAAAGAGGTGCATTACCAAGCAAGAGATGAAATTTAGGTAAATAATGAAAAGTGGTTAATTTGGTGTGAAGGTAAGACACCTCATACTACGAATAAACACAGTTGGGGCTGGGAGAGTTGGCTCAGCTGTTAAGAACACTTTCTGCTCTGGCAAAAGACCAGAGTTTGGTTTTCAGAGGTGGCTCACAAACTGCCTATAATTTCAACTCCAGAAGATTAGATGCCTCTCCCCACTTTTTTTATCCTCGCTGGGCACCTGCCCTCATGTATGCATATGACAAATACACACACACACACACACAAACACATACATACAATTAAAAATAAAATCTGCTAGGCAGTGGTGGTGCACCCCTTTAATCCCAACACTCAGGAGGCAGAGGCAGGCAAATCTCTGTGAGTTTCGAGGCCAGCCTGGTCTACAGAGCAAGTTCCAATATAGGCTCCAAAAGCTACACAGAGAAACCCTGTCTCAAAAAACAAACAAACAAACAAAATCTAACAATAGAAATATAACCATTCTTTTACATAACTGACAGGGCATTCACGATGCCAAGAGAGGCAACCTTTATAGTCAGTGATGACAGCTATTTAAAAATTCTTGGAAAGACCTTTTCTTTCTTTTCTTTCTTCTCCTCTCTTTCTAGTTTTCTCTTGCATTTTGTGAACTCAGAAGTCGAGTCTGAATCTGAAAATCATGCTGCAGCAAAAATTTTATATTCAGGTCTTTAAAACAAAATTATAAAGGAAGAATGCTGGATGAGGAAAGGTTCAATGATTCCCAAAATCTTGAGAGAGACTATACATGTGATGCTTCCTTTATTTGGGGTTGTGGGAATAAGGACTGAAGCTATACCCTCCTGCTTGCTAGAAAGCAAGATTATGTGTTTAACAAATATGTCTACACCTGTGTAAGAAAATTTATGCTATAGTGGTTCATATAAATTTGGGAATTAACAAACATCTGATGAAATTTCTATTTTTTAAATATTTTGAACTTATTTTTTGACAGTTTCACACACACACACACATATTGTAGATTTTTTTTTACCATATCCACATACCTTTACCTTCTTTTATTACTCCTACTGTCCCACTGAGTCACCTCAAGTTATGTTTTTCATGATAATCTATAACCATTTTTCTATAAATAGGAAAAATTAACAAATGCAGTAAGTGGATGTATAACCAAAATGAATGGTTTTATTTAATATTACTTAGGGTTTGATAAATATCTGTTATTCTTAGATGGTGGACAGGGTACTGATTGCCACATTAGGTGCCTATGTAGATTTTGTGCTGAAATATGGACTTTTTTGAGTAATGTTGATGATCCTTTGTGCTCCAGTGAGTGGTAGAGAAGCATTTTCCCACATGGTGTGTGTCTCCGTAGATAAACCTGCACAAAATTCCAGAGAACTGGCTCTTGAACTCTGAATAAATTTCAGTCATGGCACTAATTAGTGTAGAATAACAGCAGAAAAATGAATCATTTTATTAGAATCATGACATGAAAACAGTTGATGTCTCTGAAACTATTAATAAATGTGAACTGTTGCTCTCTATGAGAGATCAAATGGTCAAAGTTATAACCTAAGTTACAGAACAAGAAAAGAGTGAGAAAGGAGGAAAGGATGAGTGTGGTGATATATTGTGTCCCCCAGTATACTGTGTCTCCCAATAAAATTTATCTGAGGATCAGAGGAAAAAGCCAGCCGCTATAGTAAACATAGAAGTCAGGCAATGGTAGCACATGCCTCTAATTCTATCATTTTGGAGGCATGGATCTGTCTGGATCTCTGTGAGTTGAAAGCCACACTGGGAACAGAGCCAAGCATGATCATTAATCCCAGCACTAACCATAGAGGTCTGGAGGTCTGTACAGACAGACAGGAAGTGACAGAGCTGGGAAGGAGGAGAAAGTGATGTAGCTGGACAGAGAGAGCAAATGATATAACAGAACAGAAAGGCATATAGATGTGGATATACAGGAAGTAGGTCTCTTTGAAGACTGAGGTGTCAATAAAGTGAGGTTAGTTTGTGGCTTCTCCTATTCCTCGTATCTCTCAGGTTTTCACCCCTATATCTGGCTCTGGGTTTTTATATAATAAGACCTTTTAAAAATCATCTATAGATGAGGGAGCGATATAACACAAATCTTAAAAGGTCATAACAAAAAAATCCAGAGTCAGATATTGAGATGAAAGCTGAAAGATCAGAGAAACAGAACAAGCCACAGCCAACCTCACCTCTCCAACTTCTCAGCCAATCTTGCTTCCATGAATCCTCAGACTGAAAGCCTCTGAGTCCTCACCGCTGAGGCTCTCAGTTGAACTGCTGCTTAGTTCCTGTCTCCTCATGCCTTATATACAGTTCTCCACCCAGTCATGTCACTTCCTGGGATTAAAGGCATGTGTGCTTCCCAAGTAAAGACATGAGATCCCAAGTGCTTGGGATTAAAGGTGTGTGCCACCACTGCCTGGCTCTGTTCCCAGTGTGGCCTTGAACTCACAGAGATCCAGACAGATCTCTGCCTACTGAGTGATAGGATTAAAGGTGTGTGCCATCACTGTCTTGCTTCTCAGTTTAATCTAGTGGGTGTCTCTGTCCTCTGATCTCCAGATAAGTTTTATTGGGGTACACAATATATCACCACAGAAGGAGGGAAGGAGGGGCAGGTGGGAAGGACAGAGATGAAAGGGAGGATGAGAGTGAGGAGGAAAGGGAATACATTTGAAACTACGGTAATTCATCTGAGTTCACTAACTTCAAGTTTGGACTAAAAAAATATGTGATTTATGTATCAATATCTTAATGGTCATTTAAATATAAGTCTTTTTTCCTGATGAAATATTACAATATTCAGTACTGAAAAGGGTATTGTCTTATCATTTTTTATCATTAACATCCTTTTAAACAAAGATATCAGTGTTTTTCTCTAACCCACTGAAACACCCAACTGTAAAATTTAGTAAGAGAAAAGAAAAAGTTGGCACTTTTATATGTCTCAGAAATGCCATTTTGAATAATTCTGAGCAGCAACTCTTGCATGTGCATTGATCTTGCCCTGGAGTACATTGGTTTTCAATTCTCCCCTGGCTCAGACCACAGTTCCCACAGCATCATTTTAAAGAATGTTATTTGTACCAGGATTCTCTCTTCTGTGAAATCTTATTTATAAAATCAAAAGGCATAGCGCTTCAGAAGGCATTCATCCACATCTTAGAGCACACAATTATTTAGAATTAATGTGGGAACCCACAGAGATTTCCTAGAGAGATCTGAGCTTGCTTTATCCAGCAGGACTGTGGAAGAGGATTGGACCACAGGCCTGGGTACCATGTGTTTGGAAGGGTCTGCACTTGGCTGTATCTAGCAAGGGGGAGGTCTTTTGCCTTACCCCTTGGCATTGTTATAAAAAGCCCTAGCCGGGCGGTGGTGGCGCACGCCTTTAATCCCAGCACTCGGGAGGCAGAGCCAGGTGGATCTTTGTGAGTTCAAGGCCAGCCTGGTCTACAAAGCGAGATCCAGGAAAGGCGCAAAGCTACACAGAGAAACCCTGTCTCGAAAAACCAAAAAAAAAAAAAAAAAAAAAAAGCCCTTTTGAATAAAGTTCTTGGCCGATGGATAATCATCCAGGCCCTCCCAAGGCTATCCTGTGTTTCCATCTTTCTCTCTCCCCTCTATATTTCTATCTAAATCTCTTACCCCTCACTCCTCAAGAGTATCCAGGAAAAGGTGGGGGCTGATTCCCCACAAATTAATAAAGATGCATTATGGTCACTTTGCTGGAATATCCAAATACTATGGGTCTGTCACATTTAAAAATAGAATAGCAATTAAAAAATAAAGTGATGGGAAACAACTAAATTCCTTCTTTTACAGCTTAAATTATGAACTTCTAATTTGTTTTATAGTACACCATGGATTACAGTTTGCAATGACAAAATTTTAATTATAGCAAGAAGAGGTTGTGATTAAGAAAGGATGAATCTTGATATAGTTAACAAGGATACTAAATAGTTCTCTCATCCCCTCAACATTAATAGAGAATGCCCATAACAACACAGCACTTCATCCCACAGTTTATAATGAGCCTGTAAGGTTCTCACCCTGTCTGAGAGCTTGTAGCAATTTCTTATTACCTGAAATTTGCTGCGTTTCTACACAAATGATCCTCTAATTGCTGCATAAATTTACATTTTAAGATCAACATCAATTGAAACAAGTCCTAAACACCATTGCTATTTAGGCTAGTATCTACTGCGCATCAAGACAACAAAGTATTTCTCAAATTTCAGAATATTACTCATCCATTTACTTTATTAATTTATTACCTGAAACAGTTATTAAGCAAGAGTCATTTTATCTTTGCTAATCAAAGTTAGTCTTTCTTGTAGAAGTCCGTGGTCTAATAAGAAAGCCAATTGTGAAAACACACACACACACACACACACACACACACACACACACGAAATTTACTATGTAATAAAACCAAACATTATCTGTCTGAAGGAGACCCTAATAATAGTACTATCTAAATGGCAATTCACTTTATTTATGAAAAATATGCACAAGGACCTTCCTTTAAGTAAATTATAAAATTGAGAATCTTCAAAAGAAATAGTAAATAAACTTGTATATACTTTTACTCCTTCTAAAATATTGATTAATTCATTCAGCAAAGTACAGGCAAATTTAACTCAGTGAATATATTTCACCAAATTGATATTTCTCTTACTACCCATATCGTTTTGTGAAAGCACCTGTAGGGTCCGAGTGTGTGGGGTGTGCGTGTGTGTATTTTGTGTGTGTGTGTGTGTGTGTGTGTGTGTGTGTGTGTGTAATTTGATTGCACTAATGAGCAAATCTTCTTATCCTGCTACATTTACTATAGATTCGAGTGGGTCTATGAAGTTATAGTGGAATAGTTTATGTATGTGATAATTTGTTTATTTTAAAGACATTTGCATCGATCTCCATTTTACTCTCCTAATTGCATATATTTTTCTCCTCAAGTTTAAGACACTAAATATATTTTATATTGATATTGGCATACACACTGTCTGTGGCTATTGATGTGATAAAAGGGTAAACAGAAAGAAATGCCAATATCAATTGAAATCATTTTAATTAAAAAAAATTCTTCTTTTGGGGTGGAGAGATGGCTCAGGGGTTAAGAGCATCGACTGCTTTCAGAGGTCCTGAGTTCAATTCCCAGCACCCACATGGTGGCTCACAACCATCTGTGATGAGATCTGGCACCCTCTTCTGTATACATAATAAATAAATTTAAAAAAAATTCTTCTTTTACTGCAAAATATAAAACCACGATGTTACAGATAACATCCTTAAGAGAAGTCTTTGCCTCTTATCCAACTCTAAATATGTGCTGGGCCTTCAAACAAGCCTCCCAAAACCACTTCAAATATGTCTCAGTGAGGGCATCACTGATCACAGTCACTAAACTCAGGTTAATCTCTCTGGTTCTTACTTCACTTGGTACTTGGTGTTTAAGTCAGTTTTCCATTTCTTCTATGATTGACACTTAGGATTTCTTTATCTGCTTCTCCTTAGTGACCTTGGAGACATTCATGACAGGGCCCAGAACATTCAGGTGTGGCACATTCTTCCTTCTTATACACACTTCAGATAGCTGCCTTCATATAGTTTATGGCCATGCAAAACCGACAACTGATAATCTCCTCATGGGTAAGAAAAGATTCGACTTTTTATTAGTAACAAGGAAGCCCCAGATATTTCAAGGCCTTTATTCAGTAAACTGTTATTTGTGACAGATTAGCTTGGTAGTGAGTTAATTTGTGATAACTCTAAGGAATTGATAAGGGGCTTATTGTCCCTTACTCCATCATTGTATCAGTGACAGACACTAGTGTCACATTTAGTGTTCAGGCACTGTGTATCATGTCAAAACAGGAAAATTTAATCCCATATAAAAATAAAAGTGTGAGATATTTGTGAACAGTTGTATTGTCAGTATAACTGAGTCTCTGCCTGCATTCTGTTCTTGGATCTTTCCTTTCTTATTAGAAACTAACATTTATGCTCCTACTTTAATTTGAAATGTGTAAAATGAGATGGCTATATTTTCCTTAATTTTTTTTTCATGAACATGAATTGAGTGAATTGATCACATTTGTGCAATTTGGCTTTGCAATAATAAAAGCAACTCTAGGGACTACTTGGAAGTTGAACGTGGTTATTTGGAGAAGAAAAGACTACCGTCCAAACAAGTCACAAGGGTCATCACCACAAAGCAAGACACGTTGTGTTAAAATTTTAAGCTTTATCTAAGCACTTGAGCTTTATGTAGGGTGAATTATGGTATCCTAAGGCATAACATGGTTTCACATTCCTAAGGCATAACATTGTGGACAAGTCTCAAAAATATTTACTAGAGGTGCTACTATTATAACGAGAAAGAAAATAATTGAAATGAGCTGAAGGTTATTAATATGCTCTACATAATTTAATCATGTTAGATTATTTTCACATTAAACTAGCCATTTATTATAAAGTAAACAATTTTGAAAAGCTTTGGGGTTCATTTTCAGTACCACAATTTTAAACAAACCTAAAGATTTCTCCAGTAAGTGAGTCTTTGAAGATTTATATTTTTGTTTTTGTAGGAACTGTAAGTAAGACAAGAACCCGGCTTGCACATCAGCAAAGCTTGTGATACAGTTTTATGCATCAGGTACTTTCTTCTTGCTATGTGAAACTCATGGGTTTGTAATTTCCTTTTTACCTTATCTTTTGTTTTTTACACATTTTCTCTCCTTTTCTGTTTCCCTCTACCCCTTCCTCTTTACAAATTCACTCAAAGACAATGCTCTCGACATGTTTTATTGACATGATTGTACAAGGGCAGTGTTTATTAGACTAAGATAAAAATCAAAAGATCAGAATCAAAGAAAAAGACTTTTAAGGATTAACATGAACAAAGCATTGAACCTAGCACAAGGGAACCCAGCTCAGATCCCAGCACTAGGGGAAAAATACTTTAGTAGTTTGATGATTGAGAAGAGAAGTAATATAAAGACAAAGTAAACCAACAAAGCAGAAAAGAACAGATCATAGTTGCTTCATAGCATAAAGAAGGACATGGGAAAAATGGGGGGATGTTAACTGGCAAGTGAGGAGGGGGTAATATAGAGGGAGAGGAAAGAGGGAGGACAAATAAGAGTGTTTTTAAAAGGCCATAGAGAAACATTATTTTATAAGCTTACTCAATACACAAACACACATATTAAATAGAGTTATACCACGTGAGGTGATAATACTGCAAGAGCCATAGAGCATCTAACAAAACCCTTGTGCCAAACATGGGAAACTTCCCTCTGAGTTGTTGGTCAGCAGAGTCTAAAAGGCTCCCAAAATGATGTAGGCTATTGCCATTGCCCTTAGTTGCCTCTCCGAACTTGAAGGTCAGAGCCCATTAGTGAAGACAGCACACACTTCAGACACAGGGTTTCGATGACTTGATCTAGAACTGACATGGGAGCCCCCTCATGAGAACTAGATCTTATAGTATCTGAAGGTGCTTTGCAACTGCTAATGGAGAAAAGGAATCAATAATCTTGCCTATCTGTAAAGCCTGTGAACCACAATGATGAACCACCTGGTAGCATATCCCCAGTGGTGCCACAGTGGCAATTTTATCTTGAGGGTAATCAATGTCCTCTGTTTAGAGTAAGGCTGCTCAAGATGTGAAAATTCATGCCTAATTTGGCAAACTTTGTCAATTGCTTCTGGTTGGAGAAGTCATAGACCCTAGAGAAGAACTTACTATTGTCATTTTCCTAAACCAATATAATTTCTAGCTATATTATAAACACTTATCCTTATACCCACAGGTCAGTATAGCTCTTACTCTTCACCAAAAAGCTTCTTTTTGAAACACAACAGAGATTCACAACATGTATCTCACTCCCCTCCACTCCATTTCAAATTTACAACCTCTTCTTCACTTCAGTGTGCAATGATAAGTGACCCTGGAGTGGCCAACTCCAATGGAAGCATCTATAATGAAACCTCTACACCTAAGGATCCAGGGAAATCAAAGAACAGGTGGCAGGATTTTAATAGTCAGAGAGGATCAAGGTGCCTGCTGCTAGACAGTATCTTCTGGACATAACAGGGTGATTGAACCCATGAAATTACAACAGTATGGAGCACCTGCATGATAACAACATCAGTTGACATGCCAATGTAAGTGGAGTAATAGCTAGGTCTTACTCCTAGATGAAGAGCTGTCTGTGAATGGACTAAGCTAATAGTAGGATATATATATATATATATATATATATATGTGTGTGTGTGTGTGTGTGTGTGTGTGTGTGTGTGTGTGTGTGTGTGTCAAGTAGTCATCTCTCAACAAATGCATATAAATGGACTCAGTAGGTTATATACTTACACCCATGAATTTCAGAGGGAGTTGGGTAGCATGGGAGGTGTATGGGGAAGTAGGGGGCAAAGTGAAACTATGTAAACAAAGTACTAATATATGAAATTCTCTGAATAACAAAAATTTTCAATTAAAAAAGTGAATTAAAAATGAGTGGATTAGATTATTAAAAATAAACATTATGATGTCTTTAGATAATAAACAGATTATGAATTTCTGGGTATAAGTATGAGTTTAAGGAATGAGAATAAAGCCCACTGTTGAAGGATTTCTAATATTTTTATAATGAAATTTCACCCCCTATATCTAATAAATCATATTACTAAAATGTTATGCCCCTTCAGTAAAATAAAACAACAAAGGTATTAGATATTTTTAATAGTTATGACCATTTTGGAGATAGGTAAAGAGTCAAGAGCCAATTTATAATGATTTCTCATTCTGTTATTCTAATGAATTACCTGGCTCATATCTATTGAAATATCATAAAATGAAATAGAATTATTTTAGCTTTAAGGGAATCTCAATAATGATACATGTTCATTATTTTTAATAAATTGGGTGTTATGGCATCATTAACTTGTATTAAGAATCAGGTTAGAGAGCTCACTAGAAAAATGTCTGATTTTTGTGAGTGTGAACTTCATATATTTTTTCTTAATCAATTTTATTCTTTCATCTTCATACTTTTAGAAATTAATTATTAGCCTTCCTATTAGTTTTCTAGGGCATGGGCTTGTGTTGCAAAAATCAGCACAAGTATTTGAACTCATCTCTTTACAAGTCAAACAGTGTATTTTGTTTTTTACAGAAGGCAATTTCAGGAGATAAAGGTCCCAGTTCATTGCACAGTACTTGTGCACATAATTGGAATCACATACCTTTTCGGCATGACAATTATCTTAGCCATTGTGGGCTTTCTTTCCTAATTGAGGGGGAAAAAGAAACACAATTCAAGCAATTACCATATTTTCAGAATATTTGTTTCAAGAACAAGTCGCTTAAGAATCTAATTTATTGAGAGTGCTACCTTTGTGGGATGCTCATCTAAATGTTCACGGACAATGAAGACTGCTTAGAATAACAGCTCTCCCACTCATTCTCTGATTTTTGATCTGTAAAGTCAATACTTTGGTAGTCTTACTACTCACTTGGAATTTTTGATATGCTTAGGTACTAAACAGAAGACTATATATTTTGTGAATAAAAAGCAATAGGAATAATAATATTTTGTAATTTTTCTAAATAGAATATATAAATATAATTTATATATATATTAGATATATATATATAAATTTAGAAAATATATATTTATATATAAATATAATTTAGAAAAATGTAATTTTTCTAAAAAGAATATATATATATATATATATATATATATATATATATATATATATATATATAAAACATGTTTGATAAGTGGCTAACAGTGATCATCTCTAGTCCCAGAACACACATGTAGGTCCAACTGACATAGGTATATTTTTATTCTGTTCATGTGTGTACTTATATGTAAACTATTGCTTTAATGACCCTGTATTCTGCAGTTTCAATTGGTAGTCTCTCACATGAACACCGAGTGTCTATCATCCTTTAAAGCATTGTCTTAATTTCTGAGGCATTATTTTCACAGTATTGTTTGGCTTCTTTTACAGTCTCCAGGCATTTAATTCCTACATTGACCTTCTGTGTATTAACAGACTCACTTTGTGGTTCATAAGCAACAGAGACAAACTCACATTGGCTTAAATTAAAAAAAAAAAAGTATTCTTCTTAATTGTGGGAGGATGTTTGGTAGTTTAGTGCTTCATAGAATCTAAGTAATTGTTCAGAATGTTAGGAATAGTACAAAGATTCTAAAACACTTGCTTCCCATGACCTAACACAGCCTTTCCAGTCTTGTTATACTGCACATGCTTTTGTGTTGCTGGTCCTGATTCTCCACCTTCACTTTCTTGGGCACCAACTCCTGTTCTTAGCTTTCTGCTCATTGGTGAGAATTTCACACTGTGCTATCTTCAGACTCAGTGATATAAGGAGAATGCTCTTTGGGTCCATTTGAGGAAACTCATCTTTTCTCGTAGTCTAGTACTTGAAAAAATACCTGTAGACCAGAACAGTTCAGAACAAAGAATGCTATGTAATTTTGGTCTTTCTAAAATGTTATGATGTTGAAATCAAGGAAGGTGTGATTCCTTCATGAATATAATTGTGACCAGTGTAATTTTACATAATAATTATATAATATCTTATGTTAGGTATTATTTTGTGTTCTGACATGGTTATCACTTTGCATATTTGTAATAGTCCCATGAAGGAAATACACATTCTGGTTATTTGATATCCACAAACCTCTCTGAAAACAGACAGCTTGTGTGCATTTGTTTAAAGAGACTAAATTTATTTAATGGAAAAATATGAGTGGCATTGATTTTGGTCAAACAGAGTTTATGGTGAAATCCACTTAATGTAATACATGTTAACAAAAAAAAAAATCCTGCCACTCATGGGTGTTGTTGTAACTGTGATATAACATACAGAACATGAAGTATGTTACTTTAGCATAATACATCTTAAATTGAAAAATGTACCTGGCTGCTAGGGTTTTAGAAAAGAGACCATGGACATATTTTTAATACTTACTTTATGAATAAGGAAACAGAGGCACAAAGTTCTCCAGAAACATATAATTAAGTTAGGGTCACAGAATTTTCAAAGAGCTAGTGCTCAAAGCTTGTCTTAGGAAGTTAAAAGTCATTTTTCTGACCAGACTTTAGAAATAACTAATCAGATTCATCTTAAAGTAATATGTGGAAAGATAATAATGAATAAGTGCCATGGAAATGTTATAATTAAGAGTAAAGAACATTTTTTTCTGGGTATCTTTGAATAGCAGTTCTAACCCAACTCTCACTGCCAAAGAGCAGCAGAACCTTTCAACTTCAGGCACGTCTCTTCAGTCTGTGCCAAACTTGTGTGCACGTGATAAGGATCATTATACCTGACCTAAGAAATTCTTGGAATCTAAAATGTAATAACAGCGAAGGAGGTAATTTGAAAGTAATTAGTTCTCTTCTTTCATAAGATACTATAATTGTTTCATAATATAAAAGGATATTTTTACACCTTTGAATTGCTAAGGACACTAGAGACATGTCAACCTTAAGTTGCTCAAGAGTAGCGTTTCCCGCAATGTTCTTTACAGAGAAACAAGCTGAAGGACCTCAGCTTGGAAAGGACATTCTGGTCCAGCTGAAGGAATGATTCATGGTTTTGATTTCTTGGAGATTCCCAAGTGTCGTGCTGATAACTATATAATGTATGTAACTTAAAAAAATAATTAAAAAAAACTTTTGAAGGCAGCAGAGATCATTATGAATACTGTGAATTTCTTTGCTTGAAGATGACTTTAGAAATTTGCATAAAATGAGTGTATTTTTAAAAAATGATTAGTATTTTTAAACTAATTCATTTTTTTAAAAGTATATTCTACACTTTGGTGGATTTATTTTTCCTTTTACAAAGTTTTATTTTTTTTCATCTAATATACTTTGTAATATTCTTTCACCTTCTCCAGCTCCTCCCAGATATTGCCCATACTCCTACCTACAGACAGAAACTTGTCTGAAAGATATACTAGTGCTGTTGTGGCACGACTTTTTTTTTTCCATTTTTTCGAGACAGGGTTTCTCTGTGGTGTTTTGGTGCCTGTCCTGGATCTCACTTTGTAGACCAGGCTGGTCTCGAACTCACAGAGATCCGCCTGGCTCTGCCTCCTGAGTGCTGGGATTAAAGGCGTGTGCCACCACTGCCCGGCGTGGCACAAATTTTCTGGGAATGAACACTCACTGTTTTTACAGTTGGGTTTAAGGCCCACTCCACTAGATGGATCCCATACTTGACACTGCTAATATGGCCAAGAACTTGAGACTAGATAGGTCACAGGACTAGAGGAAAGCCTACCACTACCATTCTACTAATGGAACATAACAGTAAAATGACTTCTAATCATTTATTGCTATACATATCTCAGAGAATCAGTCATTTCTCATAAGAAAAGTTTCTTCTTTCAGTAGAAGGTAATTAATAAAGAGATCCAAACCCCAATTTCTGTTACTGCTTAATTGTATCTCATCCCTACGTGAGAAAATATTTATTTTATTAATACTAGCTGTTGTTTTATTTCCTTCTTTCAAACATATGTTTACAAAATATTATTTAGCTTTATTCCAAACTTCCATAAAGATATATTGGATAGTATATTAACTCAAGGTTTCAGTAACATTCATTCAATAACATTGATTAAATAGCATACCATATGCACATTGATTCAATAACACACAACACACACACCAATACTTATGTGCACAAACACACTTGATTTTATAAAGAGTTATCATTTATGTATTTAGGTAGAAATTATTCAGTTTCTTGGTATATTCCTCCAAGAATGATTCCATGATGGCTAATTTTATTTGTAAACTTAAGTGGACCACAGTGTTGCCAGTTGGTCAAGCATCCATTTAGATGTTTCAACAAAGGTGTTACTGTGTGGAATTTTTACTGTGTGGAATTTTTCTTTGAGTTATTCCAGTGTAACTGGTTATCTTTTCTATTGCTGTTGGTTCTTACTCAATCATTGAAAGCTTGAACGGAGCAAAATCTTGGCAAAGAATTCAATCTTCTTTTATTTGGGTGGGCTGTTGTTATTTGTTTTCCTCACTTCCTAGTCTAATTGTAACATTGTTTCTTCCTGGATCTTGAGCATGACAGCATTTTTGCTGGAGCTGCAGTATAGAAACTCTTGGGTCTCAAACTAACTAATTGTAGATCTCAATTTTGGTTCTTATTGGTTTCCAAATTGTTGGAAATTCTCTCTCTGTGTCTCTGTCTCTCTCTCTTTTCTTACTTTTCTCCCCTTCTTCCCCATATCTCTCTCTTTTCTCCCCTCTCTGTCAATGGTTCTGTTTCTCTACATAATTATAATTAATAGAGTCCATAGATTTAATCATTAAACATGTTCTAGAAGAACAAAAATTTCAAGGATTTTCCTCCCTGAATTATTTCTAGTTTCTGCAATTGACTTCATAAATGAACAGCAGTAGCAACAATAGTATTTCAAATAATATTGCATACAGGTGATCTGTATGTGTATTCTCCAAATGATGGTTGCCAAAAGGAGAACAACAGAAGACTTTCTACTTGTTGTAACCTACTGGTACTAAAAGTACATTATAGTATAGGGAAACTTCATAGCAAAGGAGTAAGAAGACTACATGTGTGCTATGATGGGATTATTGGCTTGAGGAAGTTGGAGGCACACTATCAAAGATGGACCTTTCTGATAAAATTGGTTTGGGGATAGCCTCAACTCTTGTTGACTTTCATTGTTTCTGAAGTGTGGAACAAAGTCAGAGAAGCTTGCAGCTTCCAAGAAGCTACCAAGTCTGACAATTCTGAGCCCATCCATGCAGAGACTGGAGCTTGGCTTCTAGGCCTGGATGCTGCAGAGTCTGCATTAAGGTTCTGTGATTGTGTAGTCTGTCCATTTGGGTATTCAGGCTCTCAATGGAATATTATTATTATTATAGTATAGAAAAATAACTTATATGAAAAAATTAAATTGTACCAAATGTCTATCAAGGAAGCAAAGAAATTTTCATGGATGTTTCTGGCATACACAATGATACATCAAGAGTGTCTCAGTGGTAACTGAGGTAAAGTCTGCATAACAGGCAAATGTTACTATTGGTATGGAGGGGAGAGAAAGTTTCTAGAAATGCTGTGCAAGGGATGTAAGAATGAAGAACACACTTGTCTTCTATTTCCTGTGAAGAGAGAGGTGTTCTTTTCTATCAAATGATAGAACAGAAGTTACTTTGATTTTCCTTTAATTATGGCTGTATGAACAAATTCCATGTCATCTCCAATTTAACAGGTTTTGCTGACTGACTATAGGCAGTTTATCCCAGCAGTTTGTACACTGATTCACATTAGCCTCTGTGGAAGAACAGATAGCACTCAAGTGCAAGAGTGATGTACTACAGTGATAAATGGCCAGCAACAAAATCCCTTTCATTTTATGAGCATGAAATGGTAAGGAATAGAAACATTGGTTATCCAGTATTTCCTTTGATTTATCAGTTGTTTTTTTAACTTTGCAAGCATTAATGGATTCTTCCTTTTTGCTCAAATATGTATCTTACATATATTACTGAAGAAGAACACCCATCTGTAATTGCTCCATGAAAATAATGTGTATGCCATGGAGAAGTAGAATGCTTATTTTTCAAAAATCAAGTTATATTTAACAATTATAATTGACTAATACAATGGCATATAGAATATATATGTCTCAAATAATATAATGTATTTTGTGTCTCTAGTGTATATGCTTTCAGTGAATAAATGATTATTGTTTATGTTTTCCACTCTGGCAACTCTCTGAGTTTCTGATCTATGGGCCATTAGGTTCCAACTGATACAGCACATTGCTGTGCACACTGAAATGCCCTCTGCATCTAAGAAGGCTCATAGGTTCTGTGCCAATCAAGGGTGGTCACAGATGAGTCTTTTGAAAGGGAGTTTTCAGGTTCATCGGGTAAAGAGCTGAGATGATCTATTTCTTACGAGTCAATTTGTTTGAGCTTCCATAAACTGATGGGATCTCTGATCTCCATCTCAGGCACTCCAACCATGGAGTATTTTTTTTCCAGTAGAGAAAGACGTGTCTAATAATATGATTTATTTCATCACACATGATGTAATATGTTTTGCATCTGAAATGAAGCACTAGCTCAGAGTTTTCACAGCATTCCTCTCCATCCTCCAGTTCTCACATTCTTCATATTCGTCTTCCCGAATGCAGCCTAAACCCTGCAGAAGGTCATGCAGATGTCCTATTTAGAGCTGAGCACTGAAAGCCATTTTTCTCAGTATTTTGATCTATTATGATTCTGTATTCAATGCTGCTCAGTGCAAAATGAAACTTTGATGACCAAGGCTGAGAGTGACACCAATCTATGAGTAAAGCCATGAATATTCAGAGAGCAGTTTGACAACAGCATATATTTAGCAAAGCATTAGTAGTGGGTTCTACCTTAGGACTGAAGACTTCCCCAGACATGGGCTTTTGTTGATGAGACTATAGTGCATGCATGAATTCCCTCTTGTGGGTCTGAGCTGGTCTCAAACCTAATCAGATAGCACTTGCCTATACACTTAACTGTCATGCCCGTATTGCCTCAATGTGTATCTCTAGCCTGGCAGGCTGGTATTTTAGCATGCTGAGTACATAGATGGTAAGGCTGTTGAGGACATTTCTCCCCCAGCAACCGGTAAAGTACCTAGTGCTACCTTGATGTATAGCCATTGGGGATACATTTCTAACTCCGTTCTATCTAAATTTCTTTATGTCCCATAAGTGAAACGTGTGTCTTCAGCAAGATAATCTTGCATCTAGTATTGGTGAGAAACCATGAACAATGACAATAACTTATACTGTCTTGGGGGTCTATGAGGCCTTCTTGATCAACAACTCGTAGAGAGCTATCCCATCCCGAGTGCTAAAATTGATCTAGGGTAATTTTCTCACTTATTTATATGCATATTTATGTTTTCCTCTTTGCTCTATTATGTACTCAGTAGATTCAGCTTTGAAATCTACCACAGATTTTTCTTGGTAAGGCTGTATCAGTTATATAATCCATACACCATATTTTTAAAACTACTTTGTCTAACTTCATTTTATCTAACTACAGGCTTGCTCTGTCATAATTTATTATCTTAGGTGATTTTAAGTTTAGTATAGATAATATGCAAGCTTATAAAATTAATTTGAAAACTTTTTAGTTCTTTATCTCTAGAATAGATTACAATGCATAAAATTTAGAAACTTCATGTTTAAGATACTTTGATAGAAATCTTTTTTTTTTTTTTTCTTCGAGACAGGGTTTCTCTGTGTAGCTTTGCGCCTCTCCTGGAACTCACTTGGTAGCCCAGGCTGGGCCTCGAACTCACAGAGATCTGCCTGGCTCTGCCTCCCAAGTGCTGGGATTAAAGGCGTGCGCCACCACCGCCCGGCTTTTGATAGAAATCTTAAAGGAATGTTTCCTAGTGAGGTTCAGCCATTCATTTAGAAGAGTGTGATGCTCCAGCCAACATCTGATGCTTTCTGATAACTTACTAAGGAGATGTAAGTCTTGAGGGGTAATATTATTTGTTGTAACTAAAACATCATAAGTACTAGTTAAGAGCACACACATTACACACCCCTACACAAACACATATTACTAACACACATGCATACACACACACACACACACACACACACAAGCACATACACTCACACATACATACACACACAAACACATAAAATACACACATGCATATATACACAAACTAACCAGTAAACAAAAACCACTCTATATTGTTGCATGTATAAATTAGTGTACCTAAAACATGAGAGATGAGCTGAGGACAGAGCAGTGCCTTTACTGGGGAGAGAAAGGAATTAAAATGAGTGTAGTTGATTTAACTGAATGGAGTAGTACCAGATGAAATTTGTAGCTTTCTCCTACACTGGGATTGTTGCACTGTGTAGGAATCCACATTGGCTTTCCCACTTGTCTTCCTGAGACAAGCTCCATTATAACTCTTACCCATGACATTTCTGACATGACATGGCTCTTTACTGCTCCATGCTTACATTGCTGAAAATCATCACTATTAGAAATCTTCATTACTACTCTGACATCAACAGTTGACTCATCAACTTCATTACTGCTATACGTTTTTTTCTGAGTAAATATATTTTATTCAAATGGTGAACTAATGGTGAGCATACTGGGTATATGATAGCTTGAATCAATTATTTAGATGAAATTCCTCGACTACTGTTACATGTTTCTATATATTTTCCTGTTTTATACTTTTATGCTGAATTAAATTACATAGGATATTGAATAACAGCACAGGAAATTTTAATTCTTAAACAATATAATGAAATATATATTTCAGTTCATATGAGTTGGAGAGACTAATCTACACATTTTAGAAAATTCAAATGACATGAAATTAAAACAATTATATCTGCATGTGCATTTTCAATCTAAAAGTATTAATTTTGTTTTGTGTGCGCATGTGTGCGTGTGTGTGTGTGTGTGTGTGTGTGTGTGTGTGTGTGTGTGTTTGTGTATGTGTTGGGGATTGAACCAAGGGCCTGATGTATGATATCTATGTTTTCTACCTCTTAGATACATGCCTGACCCTTATTTTTAAAAATACTTAATGATATATCACTTCAATCCCTGTAAATTACTTGTTATTAAGAATGATATTGTTAAACATGAGAACTGGGAGTATAGTCAGTAAAAGGAAATGTACGTAATATTTTTAGTGTTTTAATTAAGGCTTTGGATTTCATTTTTAATGTAACCTGTATAATCTGTATGATCAGACATTTTCTTTAAATAACCTTTAGTATTTGCCTACTTAGTTGTGAAATACATTCTCTTGCCAAGAGAAAGAAAGAAAACTTATGGAAAAATTCTTTGTGATTAAGAGGGACAGATGCCAAGTTAGAATTTTAAGATCATTAACATATAGCATTATTTGCCAGGGAGACATTGTGTGGAATCACCAATTGCTTTGGGTTTAAATTAAAAATGTTAACCTGGAGTGAGTCAAACCTAGTTGCTGCTGAGTAGATTAATTTTTGTCTTAAATCTGGGATTTCTGGAGAGTAGTGACATTTAGAGGAATGGGAAGGTGAATTTCAAGTATAAAAAGAGTTTGTCTTCAGTCTGTACTTATTTATTTACAAAGGCAATTTGAAAACTTCGCATTTCAAATTTAGAGAATGGTACTGTTTAATTCCCTCTTTTTTGTGTCTTCAGGGTTGGGGACAATGTTAGTATAGTGTATTAATTTGAGTGCATATTGCCTTGACCAGTAGAACCTTTGGAGAGACCTTTCTGGAGAAGGAATAGACAAAGCAGTGATTAGCTCTCCTTGTGAATGCTAAGATGTGGAGTGTAGAGTGTTTGGTCCACTGCTGGCAAGCTATTTAGTGCTTGCCAACAATGAATTCTCCAGGATGACAACAAGATTTGTCAGTGGCAGCTGCTTGACAAGCCAGAGAGAGAAAGGAGCAGGGAGATGGAATGAAATTGCACTGCAGCATATCCTCTGAAGGCTCAGCAGAAGGATGCTGCCTGATATGACAGTCGAGCAAGCCACCAGACATGTCACAGGCAAGACAGGCAGTTCAGAGTCAAGACAGTACTTCACATAGAAGTGGGAGAAGCTCCTCCCACTGAAGTTTTCAAATGTCTTCTCTGAACCTACGTAGCTGTGAGGCCCCTTAAGTCCAGTTCCGTGAGTGGCTTGCATACATGTAAATTACAGAAACACAGAGTTCCTGTTTGGGCACAGGGACACGACAAAGGAAATGGAAAGAAAGACAGAAAACATCTTTGAAACATTGCCTGAGCGCACAGCTTAAAGCTGTGTACTCCTGTGTAAATGAGACCCAGGGTTTAAGATGCTGTCTTAAGTCAGTCATAGGCAAATCATGTGTCTCTCTACTCTGTGCTCTTCAAGTTGAAAGACACATACCTCCATTTCAACAATCTCTTTCCCCAACACATGCCCAATAAAATAAGTAATTTTTATCAGTGAATGAAAAAAATGAGATCGACTAACATGAAATGTTGTTCTTTAATGTAACCATTATATTTTTCCTAGGTAATTTATCATAGTCTTATGCCCTCTTTATGACTTTTAGGTAAGATGAAATCAGGGAAACCTCAGAGACAGGAGGAAGATGATTATTAGAATATGTCACAGTCCGTGAGAAATCGTCGTGAATAGTGAAGCCATTGTAAGAAGAGGGCGGTATGTGGGCAGTATTTGCTTAGTAACTCTCTGAAATGATGAAGCAATTGAGAGTGAGTCTCCGAAACATTTACAGATCCTTGTATGGCTGTTGTATACGTAATGAAATTGTCACCAAAGATTATTACTTCCTATGTTGACAGATGTTTTAAACAAGTTTCTTTTGAGTGTGCTCAATGCACATGTGATATGTGTGTGTGTATGTGTGTGTGTGTGTGTGTGTGTGAGAGAGAGAGAGAGAGAGAGAGAGAGAGAGAGAGAGAGAGAGAGAGAGAGATGTATGATGTGTGTTACAGCACACATGTAGAAGGCAGAGGACAACTTCGTTAGTCCTGTCCTTTCTTCCTTGAGACAAGGTGCTATTTATTGTTTGCTGCTGTATATACCAGGGTAGCTGGCTTACCAGCATCTAGGAATCTATTTCTGCGTCCTCACACTAGAAGTGTTGGGATTACAAACGTGCATGTGTGCCCGAATTTACCTGGCTTCTGAGAACTAAGGTCCTTTCATTTGTGAGCAAACACTGTTATCTCTTCAGCCTTTAAATACTGACTGCATATGCTTTGAAAGATGTCTGCACCCAAGGAAGGGTACAAGGTGGCTCAACATGGTGGGTGAGAAAACATTAGAAAGTGTTATTTTCTTAATATTATAAATAAGAATAAATTGATCTTCATTAATTTTGACTGTAAGTTGATAATTGCTCCTTCAGTCAATTTTTATGCCAAATAAAAGTACTTTGTGTATAACATATGGAAAACTGATGAAATATTGGGGATCTATAGAAATTTATATATACAAATGATATCATCATTCTTTTTAAATTATGAATCTCAATCTTGAACACCATTAACATTTTCCTCTGTCACATATTGGAACTGGATAATGAATATTTCATGACTGGCGTCTCAACCACTCAATATTGATTTTAATGATCTTTGATTAAATAAGATTGTTAGGCCAAGAAGATTGCTCACTGCAAAACTTCTCTTGCTGAAGGAAGTGAAAACAAACAAAACAAAACGAGAAACCAAACTTTATTCAAAGCTGTCTATTTCTACATTCAATTCTGTTGGCCTATCATTTCAGGTGCTGCCTTTTGTCTGGGATGTCTTACATCCATTATGTTAGAAATGTTTCTCTGAATGTTAGCAGTACCAATAGCCTTGCATTTTCTGACACATTTCTTCTTTACATAGATTTTACTGCATTTGCCCACAAAACTAGTTTTTAAAAATCTCTTATGCAGCAATATTCCCTTTCACCTTTTGGTGAAGTAGTTCCTCTGTCATTAATGTGAGGATTACAACTCCAACAGAAACTCAATACATTAAAAATGATCTCATTCATCACCCCCTAAAGTGTTCTTTGAATAGAAAACCCAGATATACCTGTCTATTGTTCTCAGTGGAAAATGATTTAATTTTCTAAAGAGATGGTCTGTTTTCAAGTCTCATAATATTGGGTTGAAAAGTTAATTGCTATAGAAATATTGAAGTCAACATTATAAAAAAGAGTATTTATATAACTTAAGAGTAGAACTATCTTTAGACTTACTTCTAAAGGGGTCTCAGTTGGCCCTTTCAAGTAACTATTACCCTTTGGTGTCTGCTATTTCTCTACTCAACCTGCCTTGATGGCCCCTCAGAAGGCAGAATGCCCTAGAACTCTTCACTTTTGGCTCAGGAACCTTGATTGTATAGCTGCTAAAGTCTCACAAAGGCAAAGCTAATTTTTATTGTTCCAAAGTAATCACAGTCATAATTAGAGTTTCATGGTAGTTATGGGGAGAGAATATATCAAAGCAGGTCAATGGGGAGGGAGCATTTATGACTGACAGAACCTCATTTCCTAGGTGGTTAGAAACTCACTGTTCACTCTATAGATTCAACTCAGAGAAAGAGGTGTGATTTAGATTTCAAGATAAGGTTTCGTTTCATGTTAAACCATAGAGTTTTCAAGGATATAGAAGGTCTTTTGTAATTCCCTAATCGATTCTCTTCCTTATATGATGAACCATAATTCAAAAAAGGAAATCTTGAGATTCTAACTGTAGTATTTTTATGAATAAGAGCAGGGAACTCTAATTTTATGAAATGCAATTTTATATATGAATAATAACATTATCTGAAAGATAGCTGTTATGGAAATTTCTGAGATGGGAGAACAGAGAATGATAAAATTCCTCCAAAGATGAAGTCTGTATTCAAAACTTGCAAATAGATTGTTAATATCAGGTCATAAAAGTGTGGGGAAAATCATCAAGTAGCCAAGACAAGAAAATAAAAAGTAATTCAGGAATCCATTATATGAGGATAACAATGAACAAAATCAAATTTTGGTACAAAGAAGGGACAGCATAGAAATAAAGTAATTGGAGTTGTGCACAGAAAACGTACCCAAGGGATGCAAACAGATCTAAGCAAGGATAAAAATCAAGTGTTCCGATCTTAATAACTCTTATTGTCGATGGAAGTGGAATCCCAAAAGAGAGACTGGAATGTTGAACAATTCATTGGCTGGTAATAGAAGAAAATAAAATGTGAAAACAGCTAGGTGGGGACTTAGATGTTATTTTAAAGCTAATGCGCTGTGAAAAGGAGCAGAGAAATGAACATACCGGGCCTTGCTGTAATAACCAAAGTTCAGAAAAGTTGGTACAAAATTCAATGCTTCTTTTTCATATTCTATACACAGAGGAGGCAACCTGCCAAGAAATCTTTATAGCAGGTTCAACACTGAACTTTAAAAACCAGATGAACTGAAAAACATCATTAACACAAAGATGAAAAATATATAATTTATGTTGCAGGCTTATGCTTTTTAAGTGGGAGAAGGAAAAGCCACAACCCAGAAACACAAGGCGGGGGGGCTTTTACAAAGACTACTGGGGGCATTGGTCATGCCTTCATTTGAAATGCCTTGTTTCTCTTTCTATAAGTCACTTTTACATTTCCAAAGGTCATAGTTTTATTAGCTCCTTCTTCCCATTCCCTGTAATCCTTGACCTTTGCTTCTGCTTCCTACCTACCCCATGTCACACTGTCAGACCATCATTGTATTTCTTTGACCACCAAATTTATTCAGGGAATTGAAAGTCTTGGGCTTGAATTCTTTTCATCACCTCCCTCACTTCCACAGACTTTCTAACATCCACCCTAGCCTTCCCTTCAGTACTGCAGGCTTGCCTGACCGCTTTAATGTCAGCTTTTTCATGTCACCAGCTCCATCTTCACTCAGAACCCTTACTTATTACTAGTTATAAAAGCTGGGCTTATAGAAAGACGAATATGGACTTAGAGTTCCCCTAGATGTTGCAAAGTCTTAGAAATATTTCTCCCTTTAAGTGCAGGCTTTAGGTATCTGGCCGCCCTCCTTTCTTTTTGTAAAGTTTTGCTTGTAAATCTTTTATCTTTGAAGTGAAAACATTTGGAGATGCTGCCATTTTCCAGCGTCTATGGGAGAATAGTCTGTAGGGAGATGGCTTACAACAAGTTTGTAAGACTCTTCTTGGTCCAAGATTGGCTCCTCACATAAAACGTCCTGAGGTCAATCCCAGGAACTCACCCAGTGGAAGGAGAAGACCAAATGACTGAAGTCTATCTTCATGCTTCTATCTCCACACATGCAGCATGGCTCTTGTGTGTGTATGCACAAAATAATAAATAGCACAACTTCCTGCCATGATGATAGAGGGCAATGACTGTCTCTTTGTGTAAATCCTCTCGACAGCTGGCTGAGGCCTTCAGAGCTCGTTAGCCCTTTTTTTTCCATGGAACTTAAGTCAGAGTGACTTCTGGACTTTCTCTAATAATAACCTTGAATAAAATTTCTTTGTATATTTAACGATGTCTAAAGAAACTTTTGTTTTGACAAGATTGTTTCATTTTTTCCAACACTCTCATCTCCTCAAATATAGGAACACTCACCTCACATATGTGTCCTGGAAGTTTCTAGAGTCTTTTAATATCAACTTATCTTTTCTCTTCAGGTTGATTGAATGAAAATTGCTCGTCATCACATTCTAGTTTCTTACTCACTATTTTTTTCTCAAATTACTGTGCCATCTTTGGTTCACTGTAATTTTCTAGTTAATATTGCACTTAAGTAAAAGCTGTTGAGTTTGATAAACACATGGCTTGAACTTGGGATATTGTACTTGAACTCCTGGGATATTGTAATCCTTGAATATTTCTTCTCTGAAACTCTGTTTTCTTCTTCTGCGCTGACCATGGCTCTCTCTTTTCCCCTCACAAATTATATTTGGTGTTCTTTGTTGTACTCTTTTTTTCTTGATGGACATTCCTACTTGACTCTTATGGGGGGGACTTCTGGGACTGCAGTTTCTGTTTCTTAAATACTTCTCTTCATTCACCTTCAATCCCTGAAGGGTGCACAAAGCTATGCAGAGTCTTTGGTCTTTACCTTCTGAGCAGCTTGTCTCCACCTTCTTCCCTAGTGTATATATCAAAACAATAAGTTGGCCTTGCTTGTAAAATCCTTTCTGAATTAGCGTTTCTCTCCTCTCTTGCTTATATTTATCCCGTTCTCTCTTCTGAATGATCAATCACTACTAGAGATTTGTGCCTATTTATATTTCTTTTTCCCTACACTGAATTTTGTCTTCATTTTTTTACAACAAAGAGATCCTCTCTCTACTTTTTATCTTACTGTCATGTTTCCCTGTTTTAATCACTTCAGCAGCAAAACAAAGAGCAAATTCTTCAACAGCCACAGAAAGTGAGTAACCATGACCTTGAACCTGGCAGTCTTCCAAATTATATCAGTTGCTTTTCTTTTTCTGTACTTTATCAAAATTGAAATAGTTCTCTTCCAGATATAACAGCTCAGTTATTGCAGTGTCTAAGAAGTTTCATTATTTGTCGAGACTCAATTCTGATATTATTACTACTAGAAGCTTATTCCAAGATCCACACTCTCACACTTAATGATATCCTATACAGAACCTGACACAATTAGAATATCTGCATTGGTGGATTCAAGTTGATAGAACTATGAAATTTCGTAATGTCAACTACTTTGCAAAATCTCCACTATATCACTTGGGGAAATATGAAGAGAAATAAATAAAAATAAAACTTTAGAAAGATTACATTTAGAAGGGTTACATACAGAAGTTTTTCTTTCTGAGTTGGGAAGGCATATCATGGAGCTGAATTTAATAGAGACATTTGAGAACCTTTCTATTGTGGGATGCACACTGAGTCTTAGTTCCCCATTTTTTTAAATGACTATACAAGATCTTTAATTCCAGGTAGAGATAATTTAATGAGAAAATAAAGAGTAGGTTTCTTTCTCTCCTCTTGAAGAAATTCTAGTATATTTCTGCATATATATTTTTGTTTTTGCCATGAAAGTTTTACATATTATGCATTCCTGTAAAGTTTAGATTAACTTTTGACATTAGTCAGTTTTTTTTTCTGGCAAGATAGTAGGTGGTGATTTTATACAAACTAGATCATATTATGGGTTGACAGATGGTAATTAATTGAAAAGAAATCTATAGACACAGTGGTTTATATACAATACTGTCAAACTGCATTAAAAATGTACCCTTGAATATCATTTGCTGAACATTTACCATGTATCAAGTCCTCTTTGCATTTTGCATGAATTAACATGTCTGATCCTGAGAGCACTCCTTCAAGACAGGCATTATTCTTTGAAGCTTAGTACAGTGAATAAGTTCACACAAATAGAAGATGTCAAGTAGAATCCCTATATTTTAAATGTGGACTCAGAAACCTGTAATGTTGCCCCCCTATTAAAAACTATATCTTCCTTCATTTTGCTCAATTAGGAATACAGTTTTTATAAAAAACCCTTATGTATACTGTATTGCCTGGTTTTGTGAGTCAACTTGACATCAGCTAGAGTTATCAGAGACGAAGGAGCCTCAATTGAGGGATAGGCCTCTGTGAGATCCAGCTCTAAGGCGCTTTCTCAATTATTGATAAATGGGGGAGGGCCCAGCTCATGGTGGGTGATGCCATCCCTGGGCTGCTGGTCCTGGGTTCTATCTATATAAAGGTGGGCTGAGCAAGCCATGGGAAGCAAACCAGTGAGCATTCCCCTCCATGGCCTCTGCATCAGCTCCTGCTTCCGGGATCCTGCCCTTTTTGAGTTCCTGTCCTGACTTCCGTCAGTAATAGACAGCAATGCTGAAGTGTAAGCCTAATAAACTTTCCTCCTCAACTTGCTTTTTGGTCATGGCGTTTTCGTCACCGCATTAGAAACCCTCACTAAAGCCGGGCAGCAGTGGCGCACGCCTTTAATCCCAGCGCACGAGAGGCAGAGGCAGGCAGATTTCTGTGAGTTCAAGGCCAGCCTGGTCTAGAGAGGGAGATCTAGGACAGGCACCAAAACTACACAGAGAAACCCTGTCTCAAAAAAACAAAACAAAACAAAAAAACAAAAAACAAATAAACAAAAAAGAAACCCTCATGAAACCCTCACTAAAATATACCAACAATTCACAGGATGTATCTTATTTTATACTTGTTTCCTTTCTTCGTACATATTCCCATCTTCTATTCTCACTCCACTTCCTTATGATTTCTCCTAAAATGCTTTTCAAATATTGAGTTGTAGTAGTGTTATTATAAATATTAACCATTTTATAGTATTTATTTATTGTGCCTATTATTCTCAGTCCTTTGAAATATTAAGCTTGAAAGCCCTGTAGCATATGAATTGACATATGATGTTCCTGATTTCGAAGATGAGGAAATAGACACATTGGAAAGTAAGGGAAGTAGTAAAGCTAGAGTTTAACATTGAGCAGGTCAAATAGGCTGCAGAGCTGTTGTGTTCATTTGGCGGTGTTGACATTGCTCGCCTATAGTCAAAACTTGTCTTTTACAGTGGACATAATCTCTTGAATCGGAGCAAAAGGTTTTGTTATTATTTTTGTTCTATTGCCACATAGAAATTTATTTTAAGCTCTTTCATAAATTAATTATTCCCATTTCACAACTGGAAAATTCAAATATACATAAAAACGAAAAGAAGCATGTCTTTATGGATTTTTTCTCATTTCACCTGTCTTGATAATTTAATAACTGTGAATATTTTTCTGAAAATTTCAGGACATCCTCCAGATGTTCATGCATCAACCTCATAGAAACCCTTTTTTGAAGCAACTGTAAATTTTTTCTTTTGAGGGGGAAATGTCATTTGGAGGACTTGCCCAGCTTCAGTTATGAAACTGTTGCCTGAGCTGACAGAAGGGGGACATTTATACAGTCATTAATTGAGCTCTGAGAACTTCACACACACAGTGAGCGTGCCTGTGTCACTCACCTTGCACATGTGTTTGTGTGTGTTTGTACTAAACAATAATCTCAGCACCTGTATGGTGGCCCCTTATTTTATGTCACTAGAAAGAAAGACAGAAAAAGTGAAAAATATAATTAGTTTTATATTAATACATTTTACCTACGGATTAGTTGAGGGAACAAGGTTTTAGTATATTGGGCTTGTTTCTGGACTTTTGTCTATCCCATATTAGGCCTTACCAACAAACAATCCTCAATTTATTATCAATTATTTCTTTTAGATTTGCTGAATAAAATCTATGAATCCCTAAAAGAAGGCATGTGTCACGACATTTAAAGAGCTTATGTGGCGCGAATAGTAATGGATGGCGGTGGAAAGAATGATTCATTTAAGAACATTTTCTTGGGAGACATCCAGGCAGTGGGACTGGGTCCTGTGCTCATTGCATGAGTTGGCTGTTAGAAACCTGGGGCCTATGCAGGATCACTTGGCTTGGCCTGGGAGGAGGGGACTGGACCTACCTGGACTGAGTCTACCAGGTTGATCTCAGTCCGTGGGGGGAGGCTTTGCCCTTGAGGAGGTGGGAATGAGGGGTGGGCTGGGGGGAAGGTGAGGGGGGCTGGAGGGGGGAGAACAAGGGAATCCGTGGCTGATATGTAGAACTGAATTGTATTGCAAAATAAAAATAAAAAAAAAATAAAAAAAAATAAAAAAAAAAACATAAGAAAGAGAACATTTTCTAAAAATTTTCCACAGAATGCTGGACTGTTAGATCTACAACCATATACACCTTGAAATTTCACCCTGTAAAGTAAGAAATTCATTATGAATGTAAGGAGATGCTGTAATTAAAAATTTAAAATAAAACTTTCAGAGAAGGAAGAAACAATATATTCAGTGATTGTAAAAGTTCTGTCTCTCAGCTGGGCAGTGGTGGCACAGGCCTTTAATCCCAGCACTTGGGAGGCAAAGCCAGGCAGAACTCTGTGAGTCCAAGGTCAGCCTGGTCTACAGAGGGGGATCCAGGAAAGGCGCAAAGCTACACAGAGAAACCCTGTCATAAAAAACTAAAAAAAAAAAAAAAAAAAAAAAAAAAAAAAAAAAAAGTTGTCTCTCTGTGTCTCTGTCTCTGTCTCTGTCTCTGTCTCTCTCTCTCTCTCTGTGTGTGTGTGTGTGTGTGTGTGTGTGTGTGTGTGTGTGTGTGTGTGTGTGTGACTGCTCATGTTCAAAAAACCTGAAGAAGAAAATGAAGTAAGGTAAAGTAGCAAGGTCAGGGGCCGCAGATGAATCCTAGCTGCTGCCGTAGGAAAAAAAAAATGTCAAGTGAGTATCTGGCAGGACGCCCAGAAGCCCGAGGCTGACACTCAGCGTTATTTCATAAGAAGTCTAAAACGCTGACATGAAGGAGAGCCCTCCACAGGTGCTGAAGACGCAGGCACTCCGTGATGGTAGCTGATAGTGTGTCTGTGATGGCTTGCACCACAGCAGGGTGAGACATGAAAAGGTGACAAGAAAGGACAGAAGGAAAACAAGATGTTTCTGTTTACTACCTGCTACCCTGAGCTGCTGGGCAATAATTATTTTGTCCTGCTGTTTTGTTTTTAAACAATTTTCTGAGCTTCTTTTGGCTTTTTAAGCTAGTACTTCCACTCCTTGTTCACGACTTTCAAAGCCTTCATTGTTTTCTCTACAGACAAGGTGAGAAACTACTTTCAAAAAGATCTATGTTCTTCGTTTCCCCTTATTAACTTCACATTCAGTTTTCATTGAGCTACCCAATGATTTTATTTTCTCCCTACTGTTCTTCTAAACTTAACTGTCTAGATTCTTATTTCTTTGAACTTAGGCTCATCTGTTCTTCACGAGAGATATCAATGAACTGATACATTTGCCTTGTCTTCACATGTTAATTGGTGCTTTTTGTGCATGTTTCTTTTCCACAAAAGAAACTTGAAATACTAGCGCACATGAAAAGCTATAGTTTGGGGGACGTTTTCATTCAGTCCATCACATTTGGTCATGTTTTTTAATCCTGTTTGTTCAAATCCTAAGGATGCAATAGTGGCAAAAATGTCTTAGAGGAAACCACCAGATCTTTAATTGGACTTGAGACTTGCTCAACAAGAGGAAATCAGGCCTGGTACTTGATCTCTAGCCAACCTCTCAGAGTTAGTAAAGTCAGAGACCTTGGCAGAGAACCTACAACTGCTGTTTAACTAAAACAGCAGAATTACTAGCTACATTTTAATTATTTGCCCTTATACACACAGAATAAGTATAATCCTGGCACTTATTTTAACTAATATTTCTTATAGTTAAATTTTTAATACATCAATAAAATTAAAATTTGTTTTGTAAAATAACTACTGTGGTAGTTTGAATGTAAGTGGCCCCCATAAGCTCATAGGGAATGGCAGTATTGAGAAGTATGGTTGTTTTTGGAGTGGGTATGACCTTGTTGGAGGAAGTGTGCTACTGTGTAGACAGGCTTTGAGGTCTCATATATGCTCAAGCCACACTCAGTATCTCAGTCTACTTCCTTGGCCTTCTGCTCAAGATGTAGCCAGCACCATGTCTGCCTGCATGCCACCACATCCCACCATGATGATAATGGGCTAAACCTCTGAATATGGAAGCCACCCAATTGAATGGTCTTCCTTTATAAGGGTTGCAGTGGTCATGGTGTTTCTTCACAGCAATAAAAACCCTAACTAAGACGTGTTAAAATTTATTACTTACTTGAATTTTAAATATCACTTTACTGTTGGCATTAGAAAAACATCTATCCACATTCTAGATTCCCTCATTTTACATATTACAGTATTTTAGGAATGATACCTTAATATTAAAAAAAATAAATAGTCTCTTAATTTGATATTAGAACAATACCTAAAATTTGCCTCAATATACATCAGAAAGGCTTATCATGTTTTTCACATGGATCTAACTAGGAAAACACTCAGTCACGTGCCTTTTTATATGACCTAAGATCAAATTTATGCTCAAAACAGAGCATTCCTAAAAAAAAAATCTAATAATTTTAGATAAATCTAAAAAACAATAGTTATAGACATTTTCTTGGGAGGTTCCTGCTCCTTTTAGAAAATAGAGAAAGTTAGTTCTATTATTGAAAATTCCCTCAGTAATCTAAGACCTATGATATCTTGGTAAAGGACATCTGGAGTGATTTATTTAGCTATTTGCCTATCTATCTAGTGATTTATGTAGGACACATATAGTTTCCATGCAGAACTGAGACTGGAACTCCCACCATTGGGATGATCATTATTAGATCTTGTCTACATTTTTCAGTTTTATTTTGTTTTTTTTTTTTCTGAAGGAATAATATACTTATCGTAAGATGTTGTTTGTAGGTATGTATATGATATGTGGTTCTGTCTGACTTTCTTCAGTCAGGAAAAGTCATTAGCTTTCACTTTGTTTTCTGAATACATAGATATCCAAATAGCATCTATGTATGAAAGTTAAATTTTACCCCAGTTTTGAATCCTCCTCCTTGTACTTCCTGTGTTTCTTACCAAATTCTTTCTTACCAAACCCCTCCCCCTGATTTGTATGCCTACCTTCAGAATTCTGGCTCTATTTAGCACTGTGTCCCCATTTCAGTGTTGGCCAAATGCTACATACAAGATGAGTATTTCTGAAAATCTAGATGTTGTGGAAAACAGTAGAACATCTCACTGAATAAATGTCTAAGAGATAACAAAATTTAATTTCTCAAGTTTAAATACTTTGTTTTAAATTTTTGGGTCTAACTTATTAGTGTACACTTTTTGTTTCATATTTATAATACTTAATTGCTTTCTTCATGTATTATAGCTGTGGAAATAATGTAAAAATAAATAAATTTTTTCATTAAGTCATTATACTGTCTTCTAATTATACCTACAAACAATTAATAGATATAATTTAATACTGCACAGAGTTTAGTTGGGTGTAAGTATTTAAACAATTTAGTATCACTTGAATATTGTTTTTCAAATAATTTGATACTGTAAATGAAACGGTCATGAAGAGTTTTCTCCTTCAGAGTGTTGGCACATAATTGGCAACAAACTTGTTGAGTATGTTAATCCATAATTGAATATCCTTATGCTTTCCTTTCTAACTAAATGAACCAAACCATTTTTTATTCAATTAAGAAGGATGGCTGAAGTTGGGCAGTGGTGGCACACGCCTTTAATCCCAGTATTCACGGTGGAGGCAGAGGCATTCGGATATTTGTGAGTTTGAGGCCAGCCTGGGCTACAGAGTAAGTTCCAGGAAAGGTGCAAACTACACAGAGAAACCCTGTCTCAAAAAACCAAAAAAAAAGTTGAAGTAAAAGAAGAAGAAGAAGAAGAAGAAGAAGAAGAAGAAGAAGAAGAAGAAGAAGAAGAAGAAGAAGATCTGAAAGGCTTTTAATAATAGTAGTAAATTTTTGGCATTTCTATATCTTCTAAGAAGCATGAAAATCACGTAGAGGAATTATTTGGTGCACTTTCTTTGATAATGTTCTCACATTTTATCAAAAGGAAAGATTTAAAAGCATTTCTGTTTTTATCAGAGTGTTTTGTCAGAGTTCTGGAGTGTCCCTAGATTCACTCTGGTGATGTCATAGCAAAAGAGTTGAAGTTATGCAATGTTTTCTTTTTTTTTCCTTTCTGTTTGTGTGAGCTCATGCAAGTTTGTGCACCCCTGTGACAGGCACATGGGGAAGTCAGGATGTCCTGCTCTGTCACTTTCTGAATCATTCATTCCCTTGAGGTAGTCTTTCTCAGGAAACCCCACAACCAGTGTATCCCAATGACCCCAGGTCTTCACCCTTCCCCTAGCTTCAGGGCTAGTTGTACAGCTGTCTTTTTCTACATGGGGATTTGAACTCTGGCCCATAGGTTTTCATGGCAAACACTTTTAACCTCTGAGACATATTCTAAAACCTATAATTTTTTTTCTATGAAGATAAGAAAATAATTGATTCTTTCTCTGTTTGATGAGCTAGGATCTTGTTTAGTCACTGATAGTAGCTTCATAGTTTCAGAACCACAACATCTTGTGACCACTTGGTGCCCTGGATTAGTGTTTCAAGTAATTGTTTAATTATTCAGTGTTATTCTCTTAGGGATGAATAGGCATTATGCTTGCTTAACTCTTCTCAGTTATTTGTTCAAATTTATTTAAGAAACATCTTCAACGGTAAAATATACTTGACCCTCAGTTATCTCTGCTGGTACCTTAACTGTCCACCTGAAAAATCTGCTAAAGTGGTGTTTTCGTTGGGAAAATGAAATATAAAATTACTGCATGTCTTAGTGTCATTGGTATGATAGTCATATACAATGCTTCTTAGTTTTTCATAGTATGTTTTCACTTAGGCATCTGAACAAACTAGGAAACCATATGCACAAAATTGAAGTATCTGAGTGGACAACATCATGTATAGATGAAATATTTCCTCTGTAAAGGGATTATTTCTATGAGCAAATAGCCTCTATTTCAGTATGACTTATTCCACAATGACCTTTTCTTAGCTGCCTATACAGTATTTTAAAAATAAGACTAATCTGTGAATATAAAAAATAAACACCTTGGTTTTTTTCTAGTCATGCTATTTTCCTGAGGGTTTTTTAAAAGTACTTTTATTTCAAAAAGAATTTTAAAATACGTTTAGCATAGTTCCTGTAAGTGATCACTGTTTTAAAAGACGTTGAACATTTCAATCGAGTTGCAGATGAAATGGGATTGACCAGCTTCCATTTAATGACGTTCACACAAAAAGAGGGCTCCAACCTCAGAAGATAAAAGCTGTAGTGAAGATGATTGAAGTTAAAACATTCTGAAAGATGTGTACACAGAAACTTCAGATCTCTTCATTTGATCTCCAATTACAGGAATAGAGGTTTCCTTTCACCCTTGAAAGTGATTATAAACATATGAAAGCCTTTTCCCAGAAAGATGGTGTTGTTGAAAGATATAGATTCAAGATTAGTTTAGATAAATTAATCAATAACTGTTACATGTCAGCTTGTCAAAGGAAATTAGAGATCCTCAACGTAACATCTTGAGAGACCACTTACTGGAATGTTTAAGTGATTGATCTGCCACAGGATGACATCTTTTCTCATATTTTCTCGCTTTTACTGGTAATAGAGACATTTAATGTTTCTTGTCAATTTGTTCCAATAATTGAATAGCTGCAAATTGTTAGTTACATTGCCAGAAATCATAAGCTTAGTTTCTTCTCTCCTAAATCAACATTCAGAGGGCAGTGAAGACCTGGTGAATCTTGGAGCTCCTAGGAGGCAAGTCGCTCCTGCCTTGAGTCATTGTAATTTGGGTACAAGCTTGCACCTTATTTAGCCAAAATTTGACCCGACTTCTTTCAACAAAATGCTTCCTCCTCTCATGTTACTATTCACTCAGCGTGATTTCGTGTTGGGTTTTTATCCCTTAAGTTTTAATATAATCAAACTATTTTACTTGTGTGTTTCAAGATGCAGTCAGACTTAGAATTTATTATTTTTATCACCTCTAGTAACAATGTTTTGATATGTGTGTGCACACACACACATATAGCCATGCTAACAATTCTCTAATGGAGGAACTGCCTCACTGGGCACATTCATTGTCTTTTCTTTCCATTTAGATCACAAGTTTCCCTATGGAGGAATCACCCTTCACATGCCTCGTCTTGTCTTGTATAAGGAGGGAGAATGAGACTTCTCTAGGGATGAGCCCTCTGATAGGTTATAATTTCTACATATCAGTGTGTATACCCTTTAATGAGTGTTTACTTGCTTATTTGTTTATTTATTTACATAAAGGCTTGCAGTGAAGTCTGATGTAACCTTGAATTTGTCTCCAACTCTTCCTGGCATCCTGACTTGCAGCTGTGTGCCACCAAACCTGCCTTTAAGGAAAGTTTTATCATCACTTGTTCATCCACACTGTTTTTCAAATTTGTTATTCTAATGACATTGCCAAGTATTTCTATTGTATTGTGATCTGGAAGGATTTACCCCAGTGCGAAGTCAAGTCAGTGAGTAGAGAAGAAAAGGATGAATTCACAATGAAGCTATACCACTGTAGGACCCAAAAGGCTTTTACGCCTTTACTGTTGACAAAGGAGAGCTAATTAAAAACTTCTTGGTATACAGGAGTTGGGAAATCTCAATAAGAATATAAAACATCTGTCTTCTAAGAGCAATAAACTCAGGCAAGAATTGCTCTTTTGTGGTCATTTTGGTATTGATTTCAGCTGTATGTATTAGAAATGATCATATAAATTTATATTGGAATGTAGATAATTGTATTTTATTATTAAAAACTTAAATATCTGAATTAACATTGAATTTATGTAGCATATGTAAGTTGATAGGTAAAAAGAGTATCACATAATGCCAGGAAAGTGATCCATAATTAAAAGTCATCATACCAGGTTATATCAGAGACTGACTATATTATTTATCGAAATTTAACTATGTGGGTCCATTTCATGATGATAAAAATACTATTTTTAGTGTATTCTAACAGTTAAATGATAAGTAAGAAGGGCTAAAACAATGTTTATTGTATGTTAAAAATAAAATAAATAGTAGTTGAAAAAATCAAGCCACATTATGACACGCATTTATTTGTGTATGTATGTATGTATGTATGTATGTATGTGTGTGTGTTTGTATGTGCATGTATGTGATATTTATTAACTCTATTTTTATTGACAACCTTAACACAATGTTCACTGATATCATTGCTCTCTGATATTTCTGATGCCTAAGATTTTATTTTATGTTTTTGCTATATTGCGTGTATTAATCTATGAAAATTTGGCCAAATCAAATATTTACTGTGTTTAGTTCCTAATCAATAGGAGTGAATAATTATGTGGATCACAGAGGATTATATAATTACTTTAGAAAGAAAAACAATGTATACGAAATGCTTATCTCTATATCTGCTATATGGACCATTTAATATTTGAGACTATCAACTGAGAAAGTAGACAGACTCATATGCCCCAAAATGGCCAGGAGAAAGAGAATACAAAAGGAGAAAGAAGGAAGCATAGGACGTACAGTCACAGACATCACAGTGTCAGGGAAAATAGCTATATCTAGTAGCTGATCATTTCTCTGTGTAAAAGCCTGTTCAGAACAAACTATATAAACTTCCCTGAAGGCCATGGAACATTATGTGATACACACGGGGAAACTAATCAAATCTAAACAATGAGATGAATGAAATCTGCTTTGAATTAGATGAAAACAAGACCAAACAAAACAAAACAGAAAAATAATATAATCATATTTAGCCAAGGCTTTCTACCAAATCATAAAATAATGATACAAAGGCCTTAACTTCTATATAGTATCTGTAGTTCTGGACCATAACCAAAAAGCAATATGCCATTTGGTTAAATTTCAGTAAGTTTCATTAAACTATTTTTAAAAATTGATGTGTAGCTGTGAAGTAACCTACACAACCATTAGAAACATGGGATACAGAATAAACAAATCTTAATGAACAAAACACCTAAACAATTACATTTGATTCTGGAGTATTCTTATCTCTGTATGCTGCAATTTATATTTGTGCCAATTTTTATGATAAAATGAATTGATTTGGAAATTGGAAGTAATATGGGTTATTTGAACTATTGTTGGTCAGATGGAGAAAATTCACTGTTTATTTTCTGTATCAATTCTCAACCTTAACTGAAAACTCACCTATTATTCTCACAATCAATGATCTTCAATATTAAGGAAAGCCAGGTGTTACAAGATTCTATATCTTGAGGCTAATTCAAGGGATTCATACTGTGCTAAACTCAAACAACTTAGATTTAACAATAAAAGTACAAATACTTTTTTTTTTTTTTTAGCAACCACCTCTGCTTTGTCTATGAGAAATAAGTGAAGCCAGGTGTTGGTCACCCACACCTTTAATCCCAGCACTTAGGGGGCAGAGGCAGGTAGATCTCTGAACTGGAAGCCAACCTGGTCTACAGAGTGAGTCCCAGGACAGCCAGGGCTATACGGAAAAAACTGAAAAAGAAGTAAATGAATAATACTGAGAGTTTGTCAGACAATCAGTTAAAATTATTAGGATCTTCTATTTGTGTGTATTGTTGTAAGCTTCTTACAGATATAAATGTAGGTCCTAGGACTGTGGTGAGAAACTAATAATAGTCTACTAAACAGGTGTAATACTAAACTGACTCTGAAGAAGACATTGTTATACCCAAATATTAGTGTATTGGTCAACCCTCATCAGACAACTTTGCTTTTGCCATAGATAGAGCTTAACACAGAAACCCAAAACTGGTCAAGGAGCATAGATTAAGAGACTGCAGAATGCCCATCCATTAATTACAAATCTGCAAGTTACCTCCTCCTCCTAAGGCTCAGGGTTTATTGCAGAAGAGGTGGCAGAATGGTTATAAAAGCTGTAGAAGCTAAATGACTATAGGAAAAGTGTTTTTCTGAACAGAGCATGGTAGCTGCACATACTAATTCACAGTACTTGAGATAGCATGTACAAGACCTCTTTCGGCTTAGACAAAACATAATTCAGCATGAAGAGGGGAGATGGGTACAGAGTCCCACTCCGGTTATTAGAAGTTAATAGTTTCTAAGAGAGGGAGAGTAAATTTCTCTCAGTGCTGTGGCTCTCTGTTGACCACCCACCTGTGAAAGTTATACCTCCAAGAGTATAAGGGCAGCATCAGAGAGGTCACAAATTAGGGTGGGCAGGGAAGGAAGCATGATATGGGAGAAGTGGGTAGAATGGTGGATAAAAACAGAATACACTGTATGAAATTCTCAAAGAATTAATAAAAATGAAAATAAAAGAAGAAATAGGGAGTGGGAAAAAGAAATGAAGGTAGCCAAAAATGTGTATTATAATATTTTCCTTCTAAAAATATGTGCAAATGCAAGTTTAGAACATCTTCAACACAGTCCATAGTGGTGGTTAATTTCGTGTCAACTTGACCAAGCTATAGGATAGCTACATATAGGGTTAAATGACTACATCTAAGGTTAAAATTATTTTTTTCTGTGTCTATGAAGCTATTTTTGAAAGATATTAATACCCAAATTACTAGGCTGAGTAAACAAACACTGCCAATATGGTCGGTGAGATAGCCATACAAAGGATTAAGCCCTAAATAAAACAAAAAGACTCCATTTAGCACATTGCAGACCACAGGACTTTTGGGCCTTTGTACATGTATAAAGTCCATGTCCTTATGATCAGTCCTTTTCCAGGTATCTGACAAGGTGTATGTAGTTTAATTTAAATGTAACATATCCTAGGTAACAGGTTTGAAATGGTGATAGTTTAAGCATTAGAGATCACAAGATAAAGAATATGAATGAAATTTCAGAGAAATAGGAAGAGTTCCAGATTCATATTATAAGAAAAAGAGATTCTTCACTAACAAAGGAGAGGCATAATTATAATTCTCTCCATATTTTACTGACATTCTATTGAGTATATGTAACTTAAATGAAGACAAAAGTTGTTCTGGTTTTAAGATTTAAATTAAGAGTGATACTGGGAATAATTCTTGATGCCAAGAGTAATATTTAACTTTCAGTAGTTTCTTCTCTTCATGTAAAATGTAGAAAAAAATCAAAGACATATCTATTACAAAGAGCATTTTCTTTATTAGCATGCACACCAATAATTAGGGAGATATTAACTTCAGGATAGGACTTAATTAACTGTGAGATCAATATCTAGTCCTGATTTCACTTTTTATACGTGTTTAACAACACTAAACTAATAAAAAGCAGCTGCAATATTTTTTGAGTAAAACTTAGTTGGCCAAAACCTCAAAGTGAATTGTTCCTAAGGCTTTCATCAAAAAGAAAAGGTGATTAAGTTGGTAATAGTTGTGTATTTACATATAACTATGGAAAACTAAGAAAACCATATGATAGGACAAATTATTAAGTTATGTGCATGTTAATTTTTTGTATGTTTGTCACAGGTTGCTTGTCATTTCAATGAAGTGTTTGAATGTAGATGGACTCTCAGTTGGATTGACTCAGTTCATGATTTAATAAGGTCAGGATTCTATATTCAGGAATACACTAGCTATGTCTTTTCCTCATTCAGTATAAGGATTTCTAGCGCTTTAAGTTCCTCAAGGCTGTTCTCAGCTCTGAAGCTGAGAAAGATTTGGAGACAACTTTGGAGCCACAATGCAAAGAAGTGGGAACATACTTCATGTGCTGGGTTTTATTCTACGAGGTCAGAATTTCAGCTGTGGGAGCTTTGTTCTGAAGATGGATGCAGCGGCAGAGCATCTGTTTATTGTCGTCATCCAATACGAGTGTCCAGAGTGTCTATTAAAGAATATTAATGTTATAGGCCAAACATTAACCATCCTGAAGTGGAGCATGAAATTGAAGTGCAGAATGTACTTGAAATCACTCACTTTTCTTATTTCTCTCCCTGAACCTAGGACTTGGTATTCTTCCCTCTAGGCATAGAGTCTGTGTTTTCATAATGACTTTTCTTTGTTCCAAGCTAATTGCTTCAGAATGCTCTGTTACATTTTGCACTTTTTATTGTCCTCCTGATACAGATCTGAGTTAATATAGGGAAGACACTTAGAACCCTATGTGACACACAGCAAGTGACTAATACCTGTTGGCTATTGTTATTTTAAATTTTGTGATACCATTATTTTAGATTTCCACTGGCTAGTTTCAAGTAATCTATATAAGAAAGAAAATGTTGTAAATTGAGAACTTTAAGTACAGATAAAAATTTAAACCACCGTAAAGGATTCTGAGATGGCGATTAGAGCAAAGCTTTGACTAATCTAGAATCCCAACAGCCTCGAAAATATGGTGCAAAGAAAGCCAAACCAAATGCTCGAGATATTCTTTACAAAAAGCAGCTGTAAAATCATCTGGAGACACATTAACAACAAACTAGAAAACTTAGAGTAATTATTAAATTATACACACACAATGTGTGTATATATATATATATATATATATATATATTTGTAGAACCAAGAAATTTTTTAACAGAGATAGTATAATATATGAAAACTGTTTCCTCTAGTTAGAATAATTTGAGGAAAATATGAATCATCTTTAAGAGTAGATTGAACTTGCTATTTGGCTTATAATATAGTCTATGTACTAAACAAAGACATAATGTTAAGAGAATTTTTAAAGGAAATAGTAAAATAAGGTACAGAGGAAACCAGCCGGCTTCATGATAACCTCACAGAAGAGTCAAATGAATATCACAAACTTTTTCATGAAAGACCATGGCAGGCTCAATTTTGAGGGAGGCACACTGAAGTGTAAACATTTTCATATGTTCCTCTGAAAAAAGGTTTATGTGGCTCCTTCAATTACTACTTCAATAAGTCATCGTCAAGGACCGATTATGTGACAGGCACAATTATGGGTACCGGGTACAATGACTTGTGAAACAACAAGTGAACAATAGGAGAACAAACTGAAACATACAGTCAAACAGGGTATGTGGTCGTTAATCAAACAGCCTTGTCAATGAACGTCATATCACCTTTGATGAATGGAGATGTTTGTGAAGTGGGGAGAGTAAGTACTGAGCATTGACACTTGTCTCCTGGAAAATGAATGGGTTATCTGATGGAAAAGAAGCTTTGTGCTCACTTATGATGGTGAATAGGGTGTCGGGAAGGACAAACCTGCAGGAACGGGGACAGCTGAAAGAGCTCCTGAATTAGGAAGTAGGATGGTGTGTTTCAGAACTCCAAATCCAAATTCTGGAGGATGTAGGGTAAGGAAGGTAGGGCAGCAGCAAAAAGCAGAGCTTGGAGAGCGAACTGTGTAATTTATTGTCTAAACTGGATCATTTCTGAGAGTGAAAGGGAAGTACTTCAGATGATTACACAGAACAACAGGTGGTAACGGGAGCTCTGAGTCCCTCTAATTACAGGCTGTGCTAAGGACGGGTCTTTATGCTGAGAGTGATGGGATTGTTTGAATGGGTTTTAAGCAGAGGTTTACATTTTGGCTGCCTCCTTGTGGAGAGTGGATTATAATGAGGCAGGCATGCGTGTGGGAAGACTACAAATTAGCATGTTTGTTTCCCAGAGATAGGCTGAAAGGCAGTTTCTGGCACTGTTACTTCGTTTTGTTCAATGTTTATAATCCTCCTGCTGTATGTAGAGAACTTGGCCTGAAACTAGGAATTTTCCTTTCTCCGCGCGATTAGATTCTGAGAAGGCCTTGCTATCTTCAACACTCATAGCTCACAATAAAGTTAGGTTAGACAAAAGACTGTTTAGGATTAACAGTATGTAGTGTATCTATCTGCGTTCATTCTCATCTTCACCTCTCTCTCCATCTCTATCTCTTTTGTCTTCCTCCCTCTCTCTCTTCCTTCCCCCTCTCTGTATCTGAACACAATGTTCTTTAAAATCACAAAAATCCCGATCAATGAGCTAACTCTCTTTTGGGATGTTTTGCAAGAATGTTTATCTTACGTTTAAAAAACATGGTTTGAAAAACAAATTGTCAGGCTGGCAAGGTTGTTCAGTGAGTAAAAGTGCTTGTTTCTCAAGCCTGACAAACTGAATTGCATCCTCAGGACCAATAGTGGAAGAGAGATTCGGCTTTTGAAAGTTGTTCTCTGATCTCCACACATATGACAATGGTGTGTGTGCCTACACCTATGTGCATGCACGTGCATGTGCGCACACTCAATAATAAATGTAATAAAAATTTAAAAAAAGAAATTTACCAAATGTCAATAGGAAAACATATTCATTAAAGAAACAAATGAACAGTTTTTAAGGTAATAAACATAAGAATAGCAAATGTCCTATTTTTTTCTATCTAGCTAAAAGCTATCTGTATCTAAATTTTTTTTTTTTTATTTTACAATACAATTCAGTTCTACATATCAGCCACGGATTCCCTTGTTCTCCTCCCTCCCACACCCCCTCCCCTTTTCTCCAGCCCACCCCCCATTCCCACCTCCTCCAGGGCAAAGCCTCCCCCAAAGACTGAGATCAACCTGGTAGACTCAGTCCAGGCAGGTCCAGTCCCCTCCTTCCAGGCTGAGCCAAGGGACCCTGCATAAGCCCCAGGTTTCAAACAGCCAACTCATGCACTGAACACAGGACCCAGTCCCACTGCCTGGATGCCTCCCAAACAGATCAAGCCAATCAACTGTCTCACTCATTCAGAGGGCCTGGTCCAGTTGGGGGCCCCTCAGCCATTGGTTCATAGTTCATGTGTTTCCATTCATTCGGCTGTTTGTCCCTGTGCTTTATCCAACCTTAGTCTCAACAATTCTCACTCATATAAACCCTCCTCTTTCTCGCCAATTGGACTCCAGGAGCTCCACCCGGGGCCTGGCTGTGGATCTCTGCATCCAGATCCCTCAGTCATTGGATGGGGTTTCTAGCACGACAATTAGGGTGTTTGGCCATCCCATCACCAGAGTAGGTCAGTTCGGGCTGTCTCTCGACCATTGCCAGCAGTCTATTGTAGGGGTATCTTTGTGGATTTCTGTGGGCCTCTCTAGCACTTTGCTTCTTCCTATTCTCATGTGGTCTTCATTTACCATGGTCTCCTATTCCTTGTTCTCCCTCTCTGTTGTTGATCCAGCTAGGATCTCCAGCTCCCCCAAGCTCTCTTTCCCTGGACTCTCACCCTTCATTACCCCCACTCATGTCCAGGCTGTTCATGAAAATCTCATCCATTTCTCCGTCATTGGGCGATCCCCATGTCTTTCTTGGGGTCCTGTTTTTCAGGTAGCCTCCCTGGTGATGTGAGTAGCAGTCCAGTCATCCTTGTTCCACATCTAGTATCCTCCTATGAGTGAGTACATACCATGTATGTCTTTCTGAGTCTGGGTTACCTCACTCAGGATGATTTTTTCTAGATCCATCCATTTGCCTGCAAACCTCATGATGTCATTGTTTTTCTCTGCTGAGTAGTATTCCATTGTGTATATGTACCACATTTTATTTATCCATTCTTCAGTTGAAGGACATCTAGGTTGTTTCCAGGTTCTGGCTATTACAAACAAACAATGCTGATATGAACATAGCTGAGCAAGTGCTCTTGTGGTATGATTGAGCATTCCTTGGGTATATGCCCAAGAGTGGTATAGCTGGATCTTGGGGGAGATTGATTCCCAGTTTTCTAAGAAAGCACCATATTGATTTCCAAAGTGGTTGTACAAGCTTGCATTCCCACCAGCAGTGGAGGAGAGTTCCCCTAGCTCCACATCCTCTCCAGCATAAGGTGTCTTCAGTGTTTTTGATCTTAGCCATTCTGACAGGCATAAGGTGGTCTCTCAGAGTTGTTTTGATTTGCATTTCCCTGATAATTAGGGATGTTGAGCAATTCCTTAAATGTCATTCAGCCATTTGAGTTTCCTCTGTTGAGAATTCTCTGTTTAGTTCTATAGCCCATTTCTTAATTGGATAATCTGCCTTTTAAACAATTCAATATCACACAAGTAAGCCTGCTGGAGCCAGTGGATAAAAGTACAGGATGCATTGTTAAATATGGCTACAGATACATACATTTGTGTCTCTGTGTGTGTTAGCATGCCTCAAGTATCCATTAACACCAACTTTTACTCTAGCAATACTTCTTCTCTGAAACAAAAATTCAACATAACATTTTATACATTTTTAGGTCAACCTTTTATATTTTTCTTATTTGTTTACTGGTAATCTTTATATTTTACTAAAAGAAACATTGTATTATTCTATGGCAGGAAAATTTTAAGAGTATGTGTTTGTATATAGACTTCGAGTAGCAAACTTTCCAGGTACGTTAAATATAGGGATATCTCTGTTCCTCTAATTTTGCTTCGGAGACATGAACAAGAGTCTAATCACCCTATATACAGCAACAACAAGAGACTAAAGGATTAATTTCATCCAAGTCCAGTTTGGTGAACCAGTGAGTTCACCAAGGATGACACAGAGTTTTCATATCAGAGTCTGAGTAAAAGATACTTACAGCAGAGTGTGTATCTTCTCAAACAGCAAGGCCATAGAAAAGATTCACTCTCCCCAGGGTAATGATTCTACTTTCCCTGCGTAGATGGAGTCCCTCCTTCAGCTGTCCCATCCAGCCGCTGTATACTCATGCACTCTTGAGACCACATGTATCTAGGGCAGAAGTACAAACAGGTCTGGGAGGTGAGCACAGAAAGGAATGATGGAATCTCAGGGAGGGCCCAATGACTCTCCCCAGCCTATTCCTACTGTGAGGGATCAATGCCAACAGGATGAATATGCTGAAGTTCTCTTGTGGCTTATCAGTCACAGATGCTCTGATTAAGATGGTAAGGGCTGTTATACTCAAAGCACAATGTGCTACGTTTCCAACCTCATTATAGTACAAATGTTATAGACCAAAATTTCCATTCTTCTTTGCTTCCTTGTTAAATTTGACACAAACACTGCCATTCCCCCACTCCATAATAGATAAGTAATTTGGGTAGTTAGAGAATTTCTTACTTGATAGCAGCCCATTTCCTTTGAAGATCTGCTTGATGCTGGAGCAAGTCAAGGAGACTTGTTGACATGTTAGATGTATATTTCTCTAAATTCTCTTAATTTTAATTTTTGTCATATGTCAGATTTTCAACAAACAACTCCAATATCTTAGCTTTATTTTCCTTGTTTTATCTTTCTTTATTATCTGTAAATCATGACTTACTTTCTTTTCTGTATCTGTAGGCTGTCTACCCATTATGTGTCAATTCACTCGGTGTATTGGGGGGACTGTTAGATCTTGATTTTTTTACTTAGTAATGAATGACCATGGTCAAGCTACTTATTTTTCTAAGCTTCAGTTTTTTTATTTAAATTAAATCTAACACGACTTTGTCAAGATAAACCAAGAACATTTTTTGGAGATGACATTTACTGTGCCAGACACCTATATGCTTGCTATATTCCTGAAAACACAGATACAGATACAAGAACTAACTATGCAATGATTTCTAAGAGGCATTGCTTATCTCTTTGGGCATGTATAGCATACGGGGACCACTTTAATGGACTGGGACTCTTTCTAAATATAGCTGTAATATAGATTGGATAATAGAAAGATGGAATTATTGATGATGACTGTTGACAGATACAGGAATGGTAGAGTATTGTGTTCAATGTGAACTATTACAGATAACTAAAGCATGCTTAGACCAAGTGTGGCTTGTAGTGGGTGGGCAAATACAGTATGGTAATGGACCATACAATCTATTGTAGTGAATTGAGGTTTGCAGTTCCTTAGGATTCTTTGGATATACTAGTACTATGCCAATGATGCCAAAATGGATGTTTAACTATAACAAGGCCATATAAGCAGTAAAGAAAATTTATGATTTTAAATTTCGGAGTTTTTCAAGATTGACAGCTTTGTTTCAACCCTTGTCATTATTTATATGTCCTCTGGATGAGCTTTTCTGGTTTGGCAATTTATCCATTTTCTCTCTTATGTACTGAGTCCTCATTGAGAAATACTCCACCAAAGCTGATGGTTACAGAGTCTTAGGAGACTCTGACCTTTTTCTTATTATCGCTGTGTTTATTGGCAGATACAAACACATAGAATGAGGTCATGGGAATGAGAAGGGCTTTTGACTAAAGAAACAACTTCTCCCAGACTGTGCTGAGAAGCAAACAGCTTCTCCACTGGTGAACAGTCAAACATGTGCAACTATCCAGCACTGTCCGGTGTATGAAATGCTTCAGGATTTCAGACTTGCCCCACTTTGTACTACTTCCACACAGGCCTGCTTCCCATTGATCCACTTGCTTCCACCTATTAATTGCTAATCAATATATTCTAATTTCTTTCCAGAGTTTAATGCCAGATCGTGCTAATGAAGCTTTTGATGAGAAAATGAAACCTATTATTCAATGTCTTGCCTTCAGCTAAGAAGCACGGAGAGATGAAGGCTTATAGTGTCACAGTTCATTTGAGCAAGTATCTGGAGCATCAACTGATAGGTCTTTATATGCATTCTTTTAATTTTAAAAATGTTAACAATGCAAAGCTTTTAAAGGTGTCTCTAGTCATGTTTGACCAATGCCCTAAGTTATTACTTCAAAAAAGTAAAGTTTTTTACTCAACGTTTTACTGCCTCTGTTGAAAGCTCAGTTTCCTATCGGCACCAATTACAATTCTATATGTTACACTACCCTGTCCCTGGGGCATTTTTAATGGAACTTTTAGTGTGGTTAGTTTGCAGTTCCCCAGACTTCCCGATAACTCACTGCTGTTACACGACTGCATCACTGGGTGGCACTCTGATGCCTCATTCGGATCTCTCCATTCCAAGCTCCTTTAACATCATTCCACCAGGAACAGGCTACAGTCGGGACCTGGTGGCCCTTGACTGGAATCCAAACACTGAAATGTAAGCTCCCACACAACAGGACAGCCTAGATTATACTGCTTTAACATAATGAAGACCATGATGTGTGGTCTTCATAGGGTTGTTGTAAAAATTTTTTAAATGGTAACTTAAAATGCTTAGAAGAGTTTGTGGCAGATGGGAGATATTCACTAAAATGTGTCTATTTATTTCCATATTCATGAAATTACTATAGAAATTGAGCTAAAAAATCCAAAATTAAGGTACAGTATTTAAGGAGCAAGAATAACAGAGGAAAACAAAAGCTGTCTGGTGACTGTAGAGAGGACAGGTGTATCCACGAACAACAGTGACATGAGGTAGGAAATTCAAAGAAGATATAATATGGTCCAGTGTTATTTTCCAACTATTTACCAAAAAAACCATGTAAGAATAATTTTTATATATAAATAGCACTATATATATCATCATGCTTCCTGAACAAGACCTGTATGTAGCAAACACTTTCTATGTTGATAGGTGTCAATCATTTTCTCAAAGGACCTCATCTGGTTCTGGTTCACAGATTTAAATATTAGTAGTTTTGTTCCTGACCCCCTTCTGTGTGCTTTCTGCTTATCTGTACATCTGTTTTTTATCTCAGAGGTTACGGGCTACCATTTGAATACCTACCTCTCAATAGGGCTCTTGTATTTTAGAAAGAATTGAGCTGCTTGTGACATCTAATACGAAAATCATAAACATGCCTGCAGATTGAGCCTCTTCTTATTTTCCAGGGCAATGCTAAGCCGACAGAGCTGCCAGGCCCTCACTTAGCTTCTGAGGATTTCTGTGACATCCTTTCCTCGCTGACAGTTGTATCAGCATTTCCAATGCTCCTCCTGCTGATAAAGCCTCCGAACACGCACGGCAAATAGAAATCACTTGGTGACACATTTACTGGGGGACCTCCTCTGGAGAGAAGGTTGGGACTGGCAGGAACCGTTCTGCAAATCTCTTCCTTATGCAACAGACAAACTGGATATTTCAAATGGGGCTCTAATGATGCAGAGGCTGTTTTTCCCCTTGAAATGTGTAGAACAGATATCTGCTCCCAAGCATTCGTAACTGAAAGAATGTGTTTAATTTACAGTAAGAATAATAGATGAAGAAACTATTGTTTGTGTTATTGTTTATAATCTGGCAACATAAAGTAAAATATCAAGACATCTTAGAGGAGTTGAAGGAAAATATGAAAAATGATAACCCTTAATATTACAAACACTTTTCCATTCTCTTCCAATATTTTTCTGACTGCAAAATTTTACATAAATATTTTCTTCACTTTTTTCAAGATGTAAATGAAAGCAAAAGCGGTTTTATAATATTAAAATGGTGGCTCTACACAGCATAATAGCAAATGTCCAAGGACTCCTTTCTTACCATTCAGAGTAATGTTCAAACACATGTGCACACCACTCATGCACCATATCATCCAAGTGAACATATACATGCACTCACAATCATACATAACCATAACCCAATTCCTCCGAACAAACACACAGACACTAGCACTTTCTAATAATGATGAAAAGAGAAGTTGATGGTCAATGGGTAATAGACCTGAGAGAATAAGGGTTAAGTTTGGTGAAAACTGAAAATCTAATGTAGGGCTTTCAGTACAAATTCTCTGTGTTTGACTATAGTGCATTTAAATTCAGAGTTCCTATAAATAACTCATATTGAAACAAGGTCAGACGTCCTTTAGTATGATTATGCTTGTGCTCACCTTTTGAGAGCAGGTTTTGATAGACAAACCATGCGTACTGAGAGCCTGGGGCTAAATAGAAAATAAGAGCAGGGCAAAGAGACAGGATGCTGGAGTGCTCCAAACAAACTCCGCGAACACAGTAATTTGTCATGAGGTCAGTGCTGAATGAGAACCTGCGGATACCAGCCAGAGTTCTTCATGAGAAGAAACAAAAGGTTATAGAGAGACCAGTGTATCTGAAGAGTCCATTTTCCTACTTACATCAATGATGTGCTTAAAAGGCCACTGTGATCTGTCTAAAATAGAAGTTACCAACTACCATTAAGTTCAAGGAGTCATTCCAGACCACAGATCTAAGCAAACTTCGGTTTGTAAACTCTGATTTCCTCAACCTTGTCCAAGTCTTTCTTTCTTTCCTTCTTTCTTTCTTTCTTTCTTTCTTTCTTTCTTTCTTTCTTTCTTTCTTTCTTTCTTTCTTTCTTTTAATACAAACAATGACTTTTAATTAAAATGAGGATAATACATAAAGGTACTGAGTGTTTAAATCAACACCAAACCCACCTTCCAGACTTAAGTTCTTATGACACTGGCATTACTATATCTACATTCTCAAGCTTTTGTTTTCTAACTTTTCCCAGTTCTGTCCCAGTGACTCTTACTTAATCTAGTTGGGAACTGTGTGTAAATGGCAGATTCACTTGCGCTCACCTTAGACTTCCTCTTGCCTCTGTCCTAACAGAAGTTGTCTGATTGCTGGCTGCCTACTTGGAAACTTTAGGGCTTCTGTCTAGACTTCAGTGTGCGGGACTGTGAAAAGCAGATGAGGACACGGTAGGGAGAGAGAAGGGTAATCCCCAGAAACAACTCTGAGCTGCTTCTCTGTGCTTTCTTCACACCCCAAAATCCTACTTGTGTTTTTCTTATTTTTTTTTAACTTGCCCTTTGCTTTTCTCCCTGCTGATCTGTTTAATCCAGCATTTCATGAATGAAAACTGTGTGGATGCCTCCAAGGGAGGAACCTGTGTCTGACAGGCAGAGATTATTTTTGGTAAGTCAGATCTTGATGCATCTGATCTTTCAGAGAATATGTATATTAGTTTGTCTTTTAATTAAGCAAATGTTTATAATGCTTGGGTAGTTGATGAAAAGTGCTAGAAATTGGGGGAATTTTCGAACAAAAAACCATTATTAAAGTACACAGGCTGACCTCATTCATAAGGTAATGTTTATTAGTAGGTACATTATCCCAATGTATTGTGAGTAGATGATTTGACTTGACACAGATGAAGATTAACATTGTCGCAAAGGACCATTTCATGTTATTTCTTTCTTTGATAGCAAATGCCTCTCTCTATCCTGAGCATGAGTGGTCTTTTCCCATAATATTTTAAATGTTAGCTAAGACAGAATGGTATGGGAAATATTTCTTTGAAGATCCATTAGCTTTAAGCTTACTTTCTTTATCCATCTGATAAAGCAGCATCTATTAACCTTCCTAGAAGGACTATTTGTTCATTTGTAATTTTGGCTGTAGAAATGGCTTATAGAACAGATAGACACCAAATAGGATTAAAAGTGTCTAACATTGGGTCACGATGTCTGTGCTCAGCCTAAGCTAGTGTAAGGTAGTTTTGAGGTTAGATCCAAAGAATTTTACTATTGCTGAGTAATAAAAACCCCAAACCAACATAATATCCCTGAAATTTCAACTATGAACTTACGTTATCTTGCAAGGTTGAAAATAGTCTTGAATAATATCACCTACATCATTTAGATGAAAACAAGAAAAGAAAAAATAATGAGGCACCATATGCTAAGTTTGGTCAATGTGGATAGTTCTATTGTTCCAGATAAGACACTGACTATTCTTCAAATGGTAAAAAATAATTTCAACACTCCAGTGTTCTGAATAATTGCTACTGTTCACTGAACTTTGTTTATGGTGTAAATAATGGTAACATGGGGCAAACATACATGGAATACCTAAAGTTTATGATAGCATAAAGCTAGTGGTTCTCAAATTGTTTGTGCAGTGCGTGGGCATGTGCTTGACATGCTTGCAGGCTCCTGTGGAGTTCAGAAGGAACACAGAATCTTCTGGAGCTGGCTGTGGCTGCAAGAGCAGCAAGGGCTTTTAACTTCTGAGCCATCTCGCTCATAATTCTCAAGTTGTTTAACACATCCCTTGATTCACTGTTTTGTGCAAGCAAATGTTTATCAAGTATTATGGTTAGTTTTGATTGTCAGCATTATGGGACTTAGAAGCACTTAGAGATGAGTAACCTACACTTTGGGATATGTCTGTCAAGGTTTTCCAGAGAAGATTGACTAAAGAGGAAAGACCCTAAATATGTTGATAACCCATGCTGGAGTGTGGATGGCATAAATCTGCAGTCAGTCCTTCGCTTCCTTTCCTAGCTGCCATGGATCCTGTAGCACTCTACTTCTTTATTTCACCACAGAACCACAAACAGCAAATCCATCCAACGCTGGGCTGAAACCTCTGAAGCTGTGACATACAAAACAGGCTTCTTCCCTTAGCTGGCCATCTTGGTTATTTTATTTATTTATGTATTTATTTATTTATTTATGTATGTATGTATTTATTTATTTATTTATTTATTTATTTATTTATTTTACATCCTGACTACAGTTTCCCCTCTCTCCCTCCTTCCATCCTCCCCCACCTCTCCTCTGACTCCCACCTTCATCCACTCCTCCTCTGTTTCTATTCAGAAAAGAGCAGGCATCCCATGGATATTGACGAAGTGTGGCATATCAAGTTGTAATAAGACTAAGCACCTTGCCTTGTATTAAGGCTGGGCAAGGTAACCCAGTGTGAGGAGTAGGGTCCCAAAGGCAAGCAGAAGAGTCAGAGAGAGCCCTTGTTCCAACTATTAGGAGTCCCACAAGAAGACTAAGCTACATACTGTCACATATATGCAGAGGGCCTAGGTCAGTCCCATGCAGGCTCCCTGGTTGTTGGTTCAGTCTCTGTGAGCTCTTAATGAATTCAGATTAGTTGATTCTGTGGGTCTTCTTGTGAGGTTCTTAACCCCTCTGACTCCTACAGTTCTTCCTCCCAAACTCAGCTTAATGTTTGACTGTGGGTTTCTGTATTTGTTTCCACCAGTTGCTGGATTAATCCTCTCTTATGACTACTGGGCTAGGCACCAATCTATAAGTATAGCAGAATATTGTTCGGCAGCATCATTACATTGACTTTTTTTTCTCCAGTCCTGTTTGGTTCTATGCTAGGTCTCTGGGTCATCGAGCCTCTGGGTTTTGGCACTCCAGGCAGTGTCAGGGGTGGGCTCACTCTTGCAATGTAGGTCTCAGGCTAGACCAGTCAGTGGTTGGCCACTTCCACAGTCTCCGTGTCATCCTTACCCCAGCACATCCTGTAGGCCAGTGTAAGTCAAACGTTATGTGCCTGGGTTGGTGTCTCAATCTCTCCACTGGTAGTCTTTCCTGGTCTCAGGAGGTGGCCAGTTAAGGCTACTTGTTCCCTTTTGCTAGAAGTCTTAGCTGGAGAAGACTAGAAAGGGGGTCATTTTAGGGGCAGGTAGAAACCTTGTGCAAAGGAGGCTCTCATCTTGGTTATTTTGTTACAGTGATAACCACTCTCACCAATGCACTGAAGAGTTATTCTAGCAGCTTCTGTTCTATTTGCAGACAGTGTTAAAAAGAGCCAGACAATAAACTAACAAACTCCCAAACTCCCATTAAAATACATGAAGCCAGAGGAAAAGTAAACAGAACTTCAGAACATAAAGCACTAGAACTTCGAAGGAAAGCAGTTTAGAAGAAATTTTATTAATCCTTGAGTTCATTAGAAAAAGGGGGAAAGAAACTTAATTTCCATGCTTTACCTAGAGAAATAACAAGTTAAAATGCTTGCTACAGAAAAAGAAGAAGAAGAAGAAGAAGAAGAAGAAGAAGAAGAAGAAGAAGAAGAAGAAGAAGAAGAAGAAAAAGAAGAAAAGAAGAATAAGAACAAGAATAAGAATAAGAAGAATGAGAAGAAGAAGAAGGAGGAGGAGGAGGAGGAGGAGGAGGGGAGGAGGAGGAGGAGGAGGAGGAGGAGGAGGAGAAGAAGAAGAAGAAGAAGAAGAAGAAGAAGAAGAAGAAGAAGAAGAAGAAGGGGGAGAGGGGATGGAGAGGGAGAGGGGGAAGAAGAAGAAGAAGAGGAAGAACAGGAAGAAGAAGAAGGGGAGGGAGAAGTAGAAGAAGGAGGAGAAGAAAAGAAGAAGAAGAAGAAGAAGAAGAAGAAGAAGAAGAAGAAGAAGAAGAAGAAGAAGAAGAAAAAGAAGAAGAAGAAGAAAGAGAAGAAGATTCACTTCTTAGCTCTCCCACAATGTGTATCACCATGGTCTTTGGTCTGTTAGCTAGTGACATGTGTAGCAACTTTTTAATGGTCCAGATGACATTTCCTAAGAGTAGACTTCCACTCACCGGCTGTCATTTTTCTATGGTAACAGATATGCAGAATACAGGTACATGGAGTATTTCATCAACATGCTAGAAGCCTATAAGGTTAAAAAATCCCATGATTTAGATTACTTTAATAATATATATGGAGAACAACAAAATCTATGAAAATAGTGATATATTGCTTAACAATGGGTACACAGTCTGAGACACAATGTCCAGAGATTTTTGCCAATGAATGAACATCAGTATATTAAGACTTCATGAAACAATATACTCTCTCAGGATCGCCACTGTATATGCAGTACATACTTGACAGATACATTTGCATGTAGCATGTGATGATATTTCAGTCTTTGTTCTTCCTCTGTTTTCTAATGAGGTAGTTTATTTGTGGAACTCTTAATATTGTTTTAAGTATTGATTTGGGAAACAAATGCTTATTACGAAGTACAGAAGACCAATATATACATTATAGGTTACATGTTGCAAGCAATATACAGAGATAAAAGTACATTTGTCTCATGTCACAATATAGAGGTATAAACTTCAGGGAAGGTAAGGTGTCTGCCATCCTTACTTAAAACATTAATTGCAGACACTCAGGTGGCTGCTACTGTGCATATCATCTCATTCAACAGAGATGAAAAGTGGTCAGAAGAGCATTAAAAAACTTGGTTGGCGGTGGAGTAGGCACATCCAGCAAGCAGTATCATTATTTTGGCTCATAGCCCGTTAGTTAAAACTTTGTGGTTTGTTCACACAGAACAGAAAGGAAGTCTGGATGTATAAACTTGAGTGATTTCATGATATAAATAGCAGCCCCTCAAGAATGCCATTATTCCAAAAGGGATGGACATTTGCACAACTGGTCTCTAAACCGTAACGATTTCTGTGGCCACCCACTTCCTCCACATGTAGAAGCCACACAGCAACAACTATGGTTAAAAACAAAGCCACATCCACTTATTTTTTAAGTATTAGTTCTCTGGGTGGTGATTGATTCTCTTCATTAAGTCAGTCTGTGATTTTGATATTTTGATGACCTATAAACTAATAGAGACATTATTTGCTCCCTCTCTACATACATTAAATAATAATGGGAAATGAACAGAATAACTTCAATTAGAGAGCTCATCTAGAAAGTAGAATAAAGGGGAACACAGAGCAGTTACTTGCCCACAGTAATTATGGTGTCCTGCTGAGTAAATGTTGGCAAGTGCAAAATGTCCTTGGGGTAGTTCCTATTCTGCTCTCTAGAGGAACTATTTGTCCATTTTCGACTCTGCTCCATTTTGCCAGTTCTTTCTAATGACCACATTTGGAGTGTGTACAGGAAAATGTGCTCTGCAGAGGTCTGCTTGGCCCTGTGTATCTGGGGGCACAGGAGCTGCCTGAGGAGTCAAACAACTACCAGCACTCCAGGAAAATGGTACGTTTCGTGGAAATAAATATCCCTTTCTAACTTAGTATTTCCAAGTCTCTTTATGTTTTCTTTCCCTGGAGAAGAGGTTTCCAAAGCTAATTGTTCCCGGGTATAGTTCCTCCAATTGAAATCTCTGCACTTTTTTGTTGTCCCTGTGTTCAGCTTCACTGTCTTTTCAGTACCTTATTGGAGGTGATTTCCTTTTGTCTATTTGAAAAACTGGACATGGTCTGTTAGTTGTTATCACTAAACAGACTTCCTAAGTTATAACCATCTTCCAGCCCACTTGTCTGTGTCCGCTGTATCCACTTCCCAATGCCATATTTGATGAAGTTTCTGAAAACAAGAGATCACTGCTCTGTAAATGCTATAGAACATCTAAATCAATATAGTAAAGAGGTTTTAAATGTAGCTCTTTATATGACAGATTCTTTTCATTTTTTTTCAACAACAATCACAAAGTAGATAATTCAGAGACTTTAGAAAAATATTTTCATCCTTGACGTGAAGTTAAAATTTGAGGACTGTTTGTAAGGTTTCCCTTTTAAAATACATAATATCTTATAAATATTACAAAGAAAATAAAACCAATAAACAAAACCACATTCACTATGGTGTACAGATTGGATAGTTCAGTCTATGACTAATCGTGGATGATTGGTCTCTTCCAATGGTCTCTTCCCTTTAGGCTTGTGGTGAGGCAGTGTATCATGGCAGGAACACACTGTGTCCAAAAATTGCCTAACCATCAGCTTGTGAGTAACGAGAACAAGTAATTATGCCTATATCATTGTTCCCTTTACAGTGTCATGGAGACCTCTCACTTGACCTCACCCCTTGAAGATTCTACCACTTACCAGTGGTGCCTCCCTGGGAACCAAGCTGCCATTGTGTTTGAATAGGTTCTCATTGTTTCCCGTACAGGGGCACAAGGAAGAGGAACAGCGGAGTTGGGATGGCTTTCTGTTTTTCTTCCTTTTTTTCAAATTATTTTTACTTATTCTTTAAAATTTCCATAGCTGTATACATTGTATCTTCTTTATTAACCACACCTCAGTACCCTCTCTACTTCCTGATGACTCTCCCAAATACTTCTCCCCCAACTTCAAGCCTCTCTCCACCTTTTTTAAAAAGAAAAGCACTCAGTCCAATCAATTAGTGATTACCATATGCACATTGGTATAGTGCCATGTGCTGGGACACGACCAATGTGGTAGTCTGGATGTAATTGGCCCCCGTAAGCTCATAGGCAGTGGCACTGTTGGGAGGTGTGGTTTTGTTGGAGTAGGTGTCACCTTGTTGGAGGAAGTGTGTCACTGTGGGGGCAGACTTTGAGGTCTCCTATGCTCAAGATATGCCGGCTTTCTCAGACTACTTCCTGTTGCCTTGGAGATGACGATATAGCCCCTTGTCCTTTTTCAGCTCTTTCTCTAGAACCATGTCTGCCTGCATGCTGCCATGTCCTTCATAATGATAATGGACTAAACCTCTGAAGTTGTAAGCCACCCTTCCCCCACCCCCCAATTAAATGTTTTGCCTTATAAGAGTTGCCCGTGGTCATGGTGTCTCTTCACAGCAATAGAAACCCTAAGACAGAAGTTGGTACCAGGGACTGGAGTATTGCTGTGATTGGCTGGACCGTGTTTTTATTTGGAAGAATATGGACTTTGGAAATTTGGGTTAGGAAAGCAGTGGAATGCTTTTAGCACTGTTTAATGGGTCATCCTAGTAGGAACATGGAAGACAGTGGTGCTGAGTGTGATTTGAACTGTGGGGGCCTGGCTTAAGAGGTTTCAAAGGAGAATTTTAGTGTGCTGCTTAGAGATTATTCTTAAGATACTTTGGCGAAGAATTTGGCTGCTTCTTACCCTTATCTGAAGAGTCTGCCTGAGGCTAAAGTGATTTGGGTTAATTCCATTGACAGAGGAAATCTCAAAACAGCCTAGTATAGACCCTGTCCTATGGTTATTACTGATAACTCTAATGAAGATTTATAATGAAAAGGAGGAAGCTGAGCAGGGAAAATTATAAAATGTAAAATTTGATGAGAAAAAGGAACACCTGGAGTAGATTGGAGCTAAATCCTGTGTTCAAGGAGATAAACAGCTAAGAAATGGAATAAAGGGAGTGATGACCTCAGGGCGAGATCCCATTGAGCAAAATTCTAACTTGTGGAAAAGAATTAAAGAAAAGCTTAAAGGCAGGTGTGATGATACATATCTTTAATCACAGAACTCCAGAGGTGGAGGCTTGTGGATTTCTGAGTTTGAGGCCAACCTGTTCTACAGAGCAAGTTCCAGAACAGCCAAGCTTAGCCAGTGAAGGTAATCATTGAAAACAGAAAGTAGATGAAGATATAATTGAAAGATCTCTGAGTTCAAGGCCGGCCAGGTCTACAGACTCAGTTTCAGGACAGCTAAGCTTAGGCAGTGAAAGAAAACAAAAAACAAAAAAACAAAAAACAAACAACAACAACAACAAAAAAAAAAAACCCCAGAAACTTGGCAAAAATGTAATTGAATAAGAGAGCCATGTTCCAGACTTACCAAGTAGCAGAGCTTGGCAGCTTTGGCCATGTGGTTCTGGTGTTAAGGATAGAGGAAAGGGGCTATCAAATCTGCCTCCACAGCTAAGGAAAGCTGTTGAGGCAAGGCATTTGTCAGGGTTATCCCTGAATGGAAGCCTAGAGAGGTTATTGCATGACGCTGTAAAGGTGAAGCCCAGATTGCCTTGGAGACCCCAAGATGCTGGAGATGCCAGAACTGTGGAATATCTCTTGAGGAAAGCTGCCGATAGAGAATGGAACCAGCCCAAAAGAAAGAAGTGTATTACAGTCAACGAAACTGAAAGGAGTTGGAGATCTGATGAGGGTTTTGACATCAGACATGGAGATGCAGAGTTTAGAGTTTGCCCAGCTGGTTTTTGGTCTTTGGTCCAATATTTCCTCAATATGCCCCTTTTCCTATATTTTGGAATGGTATGTATATCCTGTGCCATTATATGTTGGAAGTATGTAATCTGTTTTTTTATTTTGATATTATAGGGGATTACAGTTAAGAGACTGCATGAATCTCAGAAGAGACTTTGAAATTTGGACTTTAAAACAATGTTGAGACTGTGATAGACTATGGAACTTTTGAAGCTGAGCTAAATGCCTTTTTGTATTATGATGTTTTTACAAAATTTATGGAGGCCAGGGAGTGGAATGTGGTAGTTTGAATGTAACTAGCCACCATAAGGTCATAGGCAGTGGCACTATTGGGAGGTGTGGCTTTGTTGCAGTAGGTGTGGCCTTGTTAGAGGAAGTGTGTCACTGTGGGGGTGGGCTTTGAGGTCTCCTATGCTCAAGATATACCCAGTGCCCAGTGTCTCAGATTATTTCCTATTTCCTGTGGGATCAAGATGTAACTCCTTCTCCAGCACCATGTCTGCCTGCATGTTGCCATGTCCCACTATGATGATAATGGACTAAACCTCTGAAATTATTAGCCCCACAATTAAGTGTTCTCTCTTACAAGAGTTGCCATGGTTATGGTGTCTCTTTACAAAAATAGAAACCCCAACTAAGACAGCCAAATTACCAGTGGCCACATACCTTAAGAAAGTGACACTCTTTCATGACTAGAAAGATGACTAGCATTAAGTTAATAACAGCAAAGGTTAATAGCACTGGCTGCTCTTTTAGAGGACAAAATTTTGGTTCCTGGCACACATACAATGTAGTTACAACTGCCTGGAACTCCAGTTCACGTGATTGGATACCCCCCTTCTGGCCTCTGTGGACACCTGTACATGAGTGCACACACTCACAAACAAATACACAAATAAATATCAGTAAAATTAAATCTTATATTCCTGTTGAAGATCTTGTCGATGATACTGATTTGGAATTCTTCTTCCTCAATGCCTATAACTCATAAATATGGGCTTTTGTGTTCTTGAATGTTTTTTCATTGTGTCTATATTTTTAAAAATACATTCTTCGATCAAATAGTCTATTTTTTCTTTTTGAATGCTAATATTCTGTTTTTTATTTCATCCTTTCTTCTGATAAGGCTTTCCTATGAATTTTCTAATTGGGTTACTGGGTTTTTCAGCTCAAGTTTCCCTAATCATTTTTAGCTGTTTATTAAATTCAGTTTTCAAATCTTAACTTGTCATCATCATTTCATTCAGCTGTGTATTTGTGCTTTCTTGGGCTTTACTCTGGAGTTTATTCCCATCCTTTTTGAGTTCTTCGAGCTATTTATTTGTGTCTTCTTTAGACTCTTTGAATTCTTTGATGATATTTACATTGCTCTTTTAAATTATCTGTCCTGGGGTTCATCTAGTTAACATTCATTGAAGAACATTTCTATAAGACTATGGGTTTGGGAGTTACACACTGTCTTTCATATTGTTCATGATTTTGATATGCTATTTGGACATAAGAACTTCTTTATTAGTTGCTTGATGTAATATTGTAGCATGCATAGGCTTGGTGGCGTCATAAGATACATAATGAGAGGTAGGCATAGTAGTGTGGAGACGAAGTATGTGGGTGAAGTTCTATGGAACTCAGCAAGTTGGACCACTGAGCTACCACAGCCAGGCTGGGTAGTACAGAGATGGTAATGGAGCAAATGGATGAGGTTATGGGGGAATTCACAAGACAGTAGCTAGAACTAGTCCTGAGAGTGTGGAAATGGTGCAGACAGACAAGGTACTGGCAAACTCACCAGGCCATGTAAGCAAGGTTCTCAAAAGTAAACCTTAAAAAATAATAAAGAAAATAAAAGGAGAGGAAAAAAGAAAAGATAGAAAGAAAAAAAGAACTGTGACTCCCTGTTATCAGGTAGCCATCAACTGTCAAAAGTACATCAACTAGGTGTGGGGCATCTGTATGTAGCCCTCTCTCATCCAAGATGGAATTTTAACTGGTATGTACATGTAACCATAGCTGCTGAGAGCATATATGGGTCACAACCATGGCATGTCCAGAAGACCACATTTCATGTCATTCCTTCTCATTTCTAGGCTGGTACATTCTTCCCACTATCTCTTTTTCTTCTCTGAGCCTTGGATTAGGGAAATGCTATTGATATAGATACCCTGTCTACAGCTGTGCATTCATAATCACTCATTCTCAACATTAGAACAGTTATAAGTCCATGTAGTAACCATTACCCACTGCAAATAGAAGATTCTCTGACTAAGTATGACACCACACCAATATATAGGTATAAATGGTTGTAATGATATAAATGAAAATACTTAGAAAGTAGTTGACAATTTATAACAATAGCAAAATAACAGTAGTTTCCTTCCTGGGGAGTTTGACTTCCCTAATTGTGGTTTTGTACAAGGTTTAGAGCATCAGACATGGATTCACTCCTGTGCAGCAGAACTCATGTTCACTTATAAAGCTGTTTGTTACCCTGTAATGATCATGACACTATTGCACTGGTATGAACACCTTGTCTGGCAGGTCATCATTGGATCCTACAAGTACAGTGCTTGGTAAGGTCATCACATCTTCTTTTCCCCACCTTCCTACATAACACCTTCCAGGTCTTGAAAGCTAGGCAGCAGGAAAGAGTTCCCACCTCAGTTTGAGACTGATTTCTCTATGTCTTCCAACCAAAGTGTGTGGCATCTTCAGTCTGGCTATAGTGGACAATTAAGCACAATGACAGTAGCCTGTGTTGTTTTGGGAGATCCCCACTCCCTCACTGGTCAATAACTCTCATAATCCATGGCTGGATCAGAATTTTTCATTTAATAACTATGTCTAATGGGAGCAGAACTTTCTTCTTTGTAGGGTACCTTTGTTCAAATCCCTTTTTAAAAATGTGTCTTAATTAGATTATAAACTAGTACATTTTAATAAAATGTCTTCATAACCTGACCCTACTTCCTCCTTTCCTCTATCTGCTCTTCTCCTTTATCACATGTGTCCTTACCATCTTTTTTATATTTTTTACTTGGGTGGCAAGATTATGGACTTCTGAACAACCTTTTCATACACATTGTGTGGTTGACTCTTTCCCATTCCCTCATTACCTTGTTCCCCAAACCCCGCTCCCTCAGTATACCCACTCTTTTATTTCACCTATATTCTCCTGTCCCTTCTTTCTTAGTGCATCCCCCCAAATGGTCTTCTTTCATTTACTGCAAATTAAATACACAAAGCTGAAGATTTAAAGGTAAGATCCACGTATGAGAAAGAACTTGTGAAATTTCACTTTCTGGGCCTCGGTGACATGGATATGCAAATATTTCTGTAGTAAGACACAAAATACTTGGTATATATGCCCAATAGTGATATAACTTGGCCATATGGTAGTTCTATTTTTGTTTTTTTGTTTTTTTTTTTTTTGAGAAACATCTGGACTGATTTCAAAATCACTAGCTTGAACTCCCACCATGAGTATATAAGAGTTCTGTTTTCCCCACATCTAGCATTTGTTGTTATTTGTATTCGTGATGATGGCCACTCTGATGTGGCTGAGATGGAATCTTAAAGTAGTTTTAATCAGCATTTTCCTGATGTTGGAGGATGTGAGCAGTTTTTAAAGTCCTTACTAGTGATTTGTGTTTCTTTATTTTAGACTCTTCTGTTCAGTTTAATATCCCATTTTTTTTTTTTGGTTTTTTTTGAGACAGGGTTTCTCTGTGTAGCTTTGCGCCTTTCCTGGAACTCACTTGGTAGCCCAGGCTGGCCTCGAACTCACAGAGATCCGCCTGGCTCTGCCTCCCCAGTGCTGGGATTAAAGGCGTGCACCACCACCGCCCTAATATCCCATTTTTAAGCTGACCTATTTTTCTTAAGTTCTTTGTATTTTCTAGTCCCTAGTCTTCTATAGGATTAATAGTTGACAATGATTTTCTCTTAGTCTGTGGGATATCTCTTCTTCATTCACGTAAGATTTTTTTTTTTTTTTTGCTATACAGAAGCTTTGTAGTTTCATGATACACTTGTCAATTGTTGGCCTTATTTTTGTGCCTTTTAGTGCAAAGGTACTTCCTAGTTTTTCTCTTAGCAGTTTCAGTATAAAAGGTCCCATGTTGAGGTTCTTGATTCATTTAGAGTTGAGATTTGTAGAGGGTGAGAGTTAAGGATCTTGATTTATTTTTCTGCATGCTGAAATCCAGTTATCACAGTGCCAATTATAGAAGATTCTGTACTGTTGAAAAGCCTCCTTTTTTATTTTAAATGGTGTGTATTTTTAGACTCTTTCTGAAAAATCAGGTTACTGTTGTTTCATAGATTTATAGCTGTGTGTTTATGGGCCAGTACCATGTTGTTTAATATAAGCTGAGATCACATATGATAATATCTTCCCCAGTAGTCTGGTGCTCTTTCTATCCAAAATGGCATTGGCTACCCTAGTTCCTTTATAAACATATTTTGTTAGCTTATTCTATTTGTTTCTTTTAGAAACAAGTCTTTAAAATGTAATCCAGGCTGGCACAGGATTTGTGATCTTCCTGCTTCAGCATCCCTAGTTTGGGGGATAACAGGAATGAGTCACCATGTCTTGGTTATTTGTTCCAGTTATTTCCAGAGTTTAAGCAAATGGTTGTATTCAAGTTCAGCCGTGCTCCGTTCAATAATTACACCATTGGGTGGGGCTGGAGAGATGACTCAGAGGTTAAGAGCACTTCTTGCTCTTCTACAGACTTTGTTTCCTCACAGCAATATGGAGGTTCCCATTATCTGTGACTCCAGTTTAAGGGATCCAGAGTCCTCTTCTGGTCCCTGTGAGTACCAGACACAGATGTGATTCACAGGCTTATTTGTAGGTAGCAAACAATACACATAAAGTAAATTTCAAAAAATTAAAAATATAGCATGGAATTTGTACAAAACATGTAGTAGAAAAAATTACTCACTTTAATTTGACTTAAGTATGTCACATTATATTAGTAGTGGAAAGAAGATTTCATAGAGCAACAGACATAGTATGCTTCAGATTTAAAGGCCTAAAAAGAGCTATTGATATTTATAACAGCAGAGTGATATTAAAGCAAACCCCAAATAACTCTAAGAGATCTTATGTACTGAAACCTTGGAAGTCTCTGTGATTAACTCTTTCTCTAGATATGTCAGGTGAATACTAACTCTCAGAAAAAAAATAATTAGTAACATTTTATCCTTGGGGCCATAAATATTGGTGGTTATTAATTGGATTTTCTTCTGTTAAACAGTGAGAGTAAAAGTGGGTATTGAACCGATGTTTGAAGTTAATAGCATAGGCAGCAGAGGACTGGTTCTCTAGGCTGTACGCAGTGCAAATGCTGCGTACTGCTGACCTCAACAGTTAGAAAATATAGACACAATTTCTATCATTCTCTTTTTAATATTCCTGAAGTCTTCTAACCTCTTTTTAAATATTCAAGTCTCCAGGAAAATTAATGTGATTTTCTTAGTAGATGAGGCATGTACTTTTGCATAAATTAGCTACGGGTCACCATGGGAAGCAGGCATTGCCACAAACCTTCTGTGAGAAGCAGAACCATTGCAAATCAAACATGCAATGATTTTGTTGCTAAGCCACATGATGGAAAGGAGGTTCATATTTAATACTGAGAGTTAAGATGCCTTTCAGTAAGGTTTGCAAGTGGAAATAGGAAAAGCTCATTTAAACAGTTTGGATGAAAGCATATACATTTATAGCAAATGACTGCTAGAATTTACATTTTTATTGTTTTGTTCATATTTTATTCACAAATAAGAATACCTCATCCAATTAATTTAATTTATATATAAATTGTTTGGGTGGTTGATAAATGGTAGTAAAGATATAGAAGAAAGTTCATAAATTTAGTTATGATCATGTTTAAAAATCAGTGGAGAATTACTTTTAATGAACAGAATAGAAACACTAAAATTAGGGATTCCATTTTGACATAATTCCTCATTTCACAAGACAGAATGAAAAAAAGTTCTCATCTGGCACCTGCAGAAGCCAGTTATAACATTTAGAATGTCACTTAAGAAATGGGAAATTTCCATTTATATAAAATCTTTATAACCTGCTGAAGAAGCTTGAAAATGTCAATTTCATGCAGTACATCTGGGAATATTCTGTCTAGGGCATAACACCAGACCTGTCACATAGCCATTATAACTGATCTGTGTAAATAGTGACTTAAACTTTCAGGAGATGCATCGCCTGTTAAGGCAGGAGTTGCTTGGGCAGATGGGAAGAGTCACAGGACCAAGATTGCCTTGGATGGGATAAAGTCCCTGAGTAGTTATTGCCTGATGGAATGATGACATAAAATTTCAAGTAAAATGAATTTTAAAAAATAGACAAAATGGCATGGGAAGTGCAAACATAATTTCTTTTATTTTAACTTGTTCCAAATGATATTCCGAGTTCTTTAATTCCCCAATATTCATAGCAAAAGAGCACCCTCCTATCTTTTCCTTGGGAACTTAACTTGTACCAAGATAGAATTATTTGGTGCAAAACATAGCATGCCAGGGGACACAACTTCAAGCCAAAGCTTGAAACCAAGAAGTACATTGTCTTCCTGGCAAGCAGCCCCTGCCTGCTCTAAGCAACATTTTGCTGAATTGTCCTTTGTTCTACCACATATAGCTTGGTCAGAGGGAATATAGTATATTAAATAGAATGTTGTTACTAGTTCAGAAATAAAAGTCAACAGAAAATAATGGAAAAGAAAACATTGAGGGAGAACTATTTTTAGATACTATGCTGTCTCTTGGTGATAATGTGTTGCTATTGTTATGCCAGAGACAGTGAGAAAGGGGGCTGACAGACAGAACCTGGTAATGACATCACTTATTTCTGGTTATTTGTATTTGTTTGTTGTTTGTTGTTGTTGTTTTTTTCAAGACAGGGTTTCTCTGTGTAGTTTTGGCACCTGTCCTAGATCTCGCTTTGTAGACCAGACCGGCCTTGAACTCGCAGAGATCTGCCTGGCTCTGCCTCCCGAGTGCTGCCAATGCTGCCCAGCTATTTCTGGCTATTATATGTGGTAAATGACTGTATGTGGCAATGGATGTGCCAGATAACATCTTTTGCTGTACTTCTGTCCTGAGAGGAAGGATAGTTCCCTGGATATCTTAATGTGGCATCAATGTTAAGAATCTTCCCTTCCAACTATTGTAGCTGTATTGAGCAAAGAGAAACAGGAGTGCTATTCATTCATGTGTTTGAAACACACATAGGGATATGCATTTGGAAAACATTTCTTGGGGCTGACATAGAGGCCACATAGTATTTTTTAATTTTAATTAAATTTTTTTTATTCATTTTACATACCAATCACAGATCCCCCTCTTCCCTCCTCCCGCCCCTCCAGCCTCTCTCCCCGCAACCCACTCCCCATTCCCTCCTACAAGAAGGTAAGGTCTCCCTTTTTAAGTGATTTTATGTATGCTTTTAGGAATGAAACTCAGAGCTTTCACATCCTAGGAAAGCAATCTAACATAGAGTTTGATTCCCACACGTTAAAAAAAAAATGTGTTTTTAGACAGGATCTTTCAAATTCTCCCAGGCTAGCCTCAAACTCATGATTTGGTGGCATCAATTTTTCAAATGGATGGAAAAACAGCTTTTGTATATGTTTAGCTTATTATATAGCTTACAAATTCTGATTTTTTTAGCAGTTTATTGGCTCTTTAAATATATAATAATTATAATTTTTACTGCACATTGTATAAAGTTTCTTGATACTATGCTGCACTGAAGGACTGAATATTTTGTTCTTTGAAGATATATGGCTGTTAAAGAGGGAATAGTTCCTTTGTTAGAATAGATATTGAACTTTCCCCCAAACATAATTAAGGTTTCAAGACAATAAAAATTGTTGTTATTATCCAAAGAAAAGCTTTGTCTAGCCCTTAAGAAAAGCAGCTTGTAGAGATTAAGGGGCCTCTCCATCTTCTCAGAACTATCAAACAGTAACTAATGTACTGATCACGGATCCATCACACATCTTTACTGAAATGGAACCTTCCTTAAAACAAGGGTAGAATTTCTCAGTGTGGAATGTTCAGCATTCGACATTAGTGCCCATGACAGAATGTGATCCTTGGTTAATACATATAAAATGAGCAGATGATCTCGTACAGACACCAAATTAGAATTTTTATCTTATTATTTTTTTTATTAAATTTTTTATTTGTTTTACATATCAACTACAGTTTTCCCTCCCTCCTGTGGTGGTGTTGTATTCTCCAAAATATTATGCACCCTAATAAATTTATCTGGAGTCAGAGAATAGACAGCCACTAGATACAGAGGCTAGAAAATAGTAGCACTCACGCCATTAATCCTAGCATTCCAGAGGCAGAAATCCATGTGTTCAAGCATACAGCCAAGCATGGTGACTCACACTTTTAATTCCAGAAAGCGAGCCTTTAATCCCAGGGAGTGATGGTAGAAAGTAGAAAGGTATAAAAGGCGTGAGGACCAGAAACTAGAAGCATTTGACTGGTTAAGCATTTGGCTGGTTAAGCATTCAGGTTTTGAGCAGCAGTTCAGCTGAGATCCATTCTGGATGAGGACTCAGAGGCCTCCAGTCTGAGGAAACAAGACCATCTGAGGAACTGGAGAGGTGAGGTAGCTGTGGCTTGTTCTGCATCTGATCTACCAGCAGCATTCACCCCAATAACTGGCCTCAGGTTTGACTTTATTAATAAGACTCTCTAAGATTCCTGCTACACTCTCCTCTCATTCTGTTCCCCACCCCCAAAACTCCTTTCTACTCACCCCATCCTCTCCTCAGAAAGGGTAAGGCCTCTCATGGGAGTCAACAAAGCATGACATACCAAGTTGAGGTAGAACCAAACTCCTCCCCCTCCTGCATCAAGGCTGAGCAAGCCATCCCACCACAGAGCACAGGTTCCAAATGCCAGCTAATGTATCAGGGACAGATCTCGGTCTGACTGCTAGGGGCCACAAACAGATCAAGTTACATAACTATCACCCACATACAGAGGGCCTAGGTCAGTTCCGTGCATGCTCCCTAGCTGTGAGTCTAGAGTTCATGAGCTCCCAAGAGCTCTGTGGGTATCCATATCATGATCTTGACCACCCCCCCTCCCTAACCCCCTCCCCCTACTCATATAATCCTTCCTCCTTCTCTTCACCATGACTCCCGGAGCTTGGTTCAGTGCCTGGGTGTGGATCTCTGCATCTGCTTCCATCAGTAATTGGATGAAGGTTCTGTGATAACACTTAGGGTAGTCACCAATCTGATAAAGTAACACAATGTCCAGATTGACTTAGAGATGTGTAGCAGAGTCTTATTAATAAAATCAAACCTGAGGCCAGTTATTGGGGTGAATGCTAAAAGATCAGAGAGACAGAACAAGACACAGCTACCTCACCTTGCCGGATCCTCAGCTGATCCTGTTTCCTCAGACTAGATGCCTCTGAGTCCTCATCCAGAATGAATCTCAGCTGAACTGCTGCTTGAAAGCCTGAAAGCTTAACCAGCCAAATACTTCTAGTTTCTGGTCCTCACGCCTTATATACCTTTCTGCTTTCTACAATCACTCCCTGGGATTAAAGGCTCGCTTTCTGGGATTAAAGGCGTGAGTCACCATGCTTGGTTGTATCCTTGAACAGATGGATTTCTGCCTCTGGAATGCTAGGATTAAAGACGTGTGCTACCACTGCCTATCCTCATGTTTAATATTGTGGCTGTTCTGTCTCTGACCCCAGATAAGTTTATTAGGGTGCACAATATTTTGGGAAACACAATACCACCACAGAGATGGCTATACTTTGAGGCTTGGTTAATTTGCACATTGTGATTTGAGTAGTTAGTAGAAGGACTTGTCAGTTTGTTAGGTAATTTTACAACTGTGAAAGTTAGACCTGTGTTGTTCTTTATCCCTTGGAAATTCTTTCCCTACATTATTCCTCTGTTTGGTTTTGAGAATTATCACTTATTTGAGGAGTGGAGGTCTTAACCAATTTCTCTCTGAATCTTGAAATGCAGTATTTCGTTACTCTTACTTTTGTGTTCACAAAATATATCTAATAACAGGTTGCTCATATTCAATATATACATATTATATATTTTTATCAATTTTAGTGAACGCTTGTAATGCATCAGGCACATATCAAGTGATACAAAGACAATTTCTCAAGTTTTTCACAATCTAGAACTGTTTAATGTAGTGTGTGGCTAAGATCTATATCCTAATATCAGAAATTAGTTGGATTTTCTATCTATCTTTCTTCTGAAGATAGATTCTTTAAAAATACAATATATCCTCATTACGGTTTCCCCTTCCTCTACTCCTCCCAGTTCCTCCTCACATCCCCTCCCCTCCAGATCCAGTCCCTTTCTAACTCTCTGTAGAAAAGAACTGGTGTCTAAGAGATAACAACCAAACATGACAAAATAAAACATAAGAAGATGAAGGAAATCTATCATATCAAAGTTAGACATGGCAATCCAACAGTAGAAATGAGGTTTCAAGAGCAGACAAAAGAGTCAGAGACCCATAGTCAGGAGTCCCACAAAAATGCCAAGCTAACAGCTATACTATGTACTCAGAGGACCTGCTGCAGACACTCATAGGCCCTGTGCTTGCTGCTTCAGTTTCTGAGCTCATTATGAGCCTTGTTAGTAGATTCAGAAGGCCTTGTTCTCTGCTTTCTTCCATCTCCACTTACACTCCTATGCCTCCTCTTCTTTAGGTTCCCTGAGCTCAGAGGAGAGGGATTTGATGGAAACCTCCAACTTAGCCTCTCTCTCCATGTAATGTCTGCCTGTCAGTTTCTACATCTGTTCACATTTCCTGTAGGGGGAAACCGTTTTGATGATGACTGATAAGTCAGTAATCTATGAGTAAAGCAGAATATCATGAGGGATAGTTTTATTGATGTCTTTCTTTTAGACCAGTAGTATTTGGTTTTACCCTAGGTCTATTGACTATCTACTCTATGGTTCTTGGTTACCCAAGAAATGTTGGTACAAGTTCCTTCTCATGGAGTGGTCTTAAGTCAAATCAGGAATCAGTTGTGGTAGGAAGAAGCTTCCTTTGGGTATATGCAAAAGAGTGGTAAAGTTGGGTCTTGAGGTAGATTAATTCCCATCTTTCTGAGGAACTTCCATATTGATTTCCATAGTGGCTGTACAAGTTTGCACTCCCACATGGAAAAGTGTTCCCCTTGCTCCACGTCCTTGTCAATGTCGGCTGTCACTTATGTCATTGATCTTAGACACAATTGACAAGTGTAAGATGGAATCTCAAAGCAGTTTTAATTTACATTTCCCTTATGGCTAAGGATATTGAGCATTTCTTTTTCTTTTTCTTTTCTTTCTTTCTTTTTTAAAAAGTTTTCTTTTTTCAGTTTTTTGAGACAGGATTTCTCTGTGTAGCTTTGGAGCCTGACCTGGAACTTGATGTGTAGACCAGGATGGCCTCGACCTCACAGAGATCTGCCTGCGTTTGCCTCCTAAGTGCTAGGATTAAAGGCATGTGCCACCACCACTGGGCTTGTTGAGCATTTCTTTAAGTGTTTCTTAGCCATTTGAGATATCTCTGTTGAGAATTCACTGTTTGGATCTGTACACCATTTTTTAATTGGATTACTTGATATTTTTTAAGACCAAGTTTCTTGAGTTCTTTATATATTTTGAATATTAGTCCTTTGTTGAATGTAGACTTGGCAAAGATCTTTTTCCATTCTGTAGACTGTTGCTTTGTTTGTTTGAAAGTGTCCTTTGCCTTACAGAAGCTTTTCAGTTTTATGAGGTCACATTTATTTACTAATTGTTTATCTTAGTGTCTACACTATTGATGTTCTATTCAGGAAGTAGTCTCCTGTGTCAATGAGTTCAAGACTATTCCCCACTTTCCCTTCTATCAGGTTCAGTGTGTCTGGTTTTATGTTGAGATATTTTATCCACTTGGACTTGAGTTTTGTTCAGGGTGATAGATATGGATCTATTTGCCTTCTTTTACATGCAGGCATTGAGTTTGACCAGCACCATTTGATGACAATGCTGACGTTTTTCTAGTTTGTGTATCTGGCTTGTTTTTTAAAAATCAGGTGTTTATGTGCTTGGATTTATGTCTGAGTTTGTGTCTTTATTTTGATTCCATTGATCAACATGTCTGTTTTTATGTCAATACCATGAGGTTGTTTTTTTTTTTTTATTACTATAGCTCTGTAGTACAACTTAAAATCAGGGAGGCTGATGCCTCTCACAGTTCTTTTATTGTTCAGGATTGTTTGAGCTATCTTGGGTGTTTTTATTTTCCATATGAAGTTGAAGATTGTCCATTTAAAGTCTGTAAAGAATTCTTCCGAAATTTTTCTAGGGATTACACTGAATCTGTAGGTTGCTTTTGGCAAGATGGTCGTTTTAACTATGTTAATTCTACTGATCCATGAGCATGGGAGAACTTTCCATCTTCTGATACTTCATTCAATTACTTTCTTCAAAGACTTGAAGTTTTTAATCATACAAATCTTTCACTTGCTTGGTTAGAGTTACCCCCCAGCATATTTTATGTTATTTGAGGCTTTTGTGAAAGGTGATCTTTCCCTGATTTCTTTCTCAGTCCATTTGTCATTTGTATCTAGGAGTGCTACTATTTTTTTTTTTTTAGTTAATCTTGTATCCAGATACTTTGACAAAAGTTTTTATCAGCTGTAGAAGTTCCCTGTTTGAATTTTCAGGGTCACTTATGTATATTATCATGTAGTCTGCAAATTAGGACATTTTCACTTCTTCTTTTGCAATTTGTATCCACTTCATCTCCTTAAATTGTCTTATTGCTCTAGCTAAAACTTCAAGTATCATGTTTAATACACATAGAGAGAGTGAACAGCCTTGTTTTATTCTGAGATTAGTGGAATTGCTTTGAGTTTCTCTTCATTTAATTTGTTATTGGCTATAGGCTTGCTGTAAATTGCCTTTATTATGTTTACATATGTCCCTTGTATCCATAATTTTTTCTGGGCTTTTACCTTGTTGTTGGATTTTTGTCAAAGGCCGTTTCAACATCTAATGAGATGATCATGTGGTGTCTTCTTTCTTTCAGTTTGTTTATATGGTGGATTATATTTACTGATTTTCATATATTTAACCATTCCCCCAACTCTGGGATGAAGCCTCCTTTGTCATGGTGGATGGTATTTTTGATGTGTTCTTGGATTTGGTTTGTAGGTATTTTATTGAATATTTTTATATCTATGTTCATAAGGGAAATTGGTCTGTAATTCTCTTTCTTTGTTTAATCTTTATGTGGTTTGGGTATCAGGATAACTGTGGCCTCATAAAATGAATTTGGCAATGTTCTTTATGTTCCTATTTTGTGGAATAATTTGAGGAATATAGTGTTAATTCTTCTTTGGATATTTGTTAGAATTGTGCAGTAAAACTATCTGGCCTTGAGATTTTTTTTTTTAAGTTGGGAGATATTTAATGCTGTTTTTACTTCATTGGGGTTCTAGGTATATTTAAATTGTTTATTTGATTTTGATATAACTTTTGTAAGTAGTATCTATTGAGAAAACTATCCATTTTTTTTTGCAGTTAGGTGGCATATAGATTTTAAAGTATATCCTTATGATTCTCTGAATTTCCCAGATATCTGTTGTTATGTTTCCCCTTTTGTTTGTGATTTTGTTGATTTGGATATTTTCTCTCAGTCTTTTAGTTAGATTTGATAAGAGTTTGTCTATCTTGTTGGTTTTTCAAAGAATCAACTTTTTGTTTCATTGGTTCTTTGTATTGTTCTCTGCTTCTCTTTTATTGATTTCATCCCTCAGTTCAATTGTTTCTTACCATCTACTCTTCTTGTAGTCCTTGTTGAAGAGTATGCTAGAGCTTAATTTATAAAAGGCTTTTGACACCTTGGATTTAGCCATTTGATGACAAATTTCATGGATGTCTTTTAAAAATACCCTTTAAAAAGGCATAGCTTGCCTAAATTGATAGTACATATAGCTTTTAACCTGAGGTTTGAGAATCAAAGTAGAACCTATGCTTATAATGGATTTTATATCCAGAATGACAAAAACATCAGTAAATAAAAATGAGTAAATAAGTAAGTAACAATGGCTGTGACTGATCTCAGGAGTCTGAGAGGGGTAGGGTTGCTACTGCAGGAGAAGAGTGACTGGAACCTATAATAAACCAGACATGGGGCAAGTGCTTTCTGAGCAAAACTTGCTTAGAAATTAGTAAGTGAGACAAGACAGAAATAAATTGTCATGTTTTTGTGATTAGTTTACTGTTTATGTTATGTAGAAAGGACAACAAGATGAAATAAAATAGAATTGAAATTTTATATTCTTTCAAAAATTCATTTGAGGTAGCCATATTTTTCTGGAACAACCATTACCTGTGTTGGTATGTTTTTGCATCTGTTGTTTATGGAATTATCTATCTACATGTCCTTTATAAAGAATTTGTATATGTATCTGACAGATAAATATGTGTCTATTTGTTAATCAAAGTTGTTGCTTGCTATTAGGAGAGGAAATGTAATTCTGGACCTAACATCGAATGAAAGGAAAACAACCTATTTACAGTGTTTTCTATGTTGAGAAAGTGATAGGAAATTGCTGTGGATATCACTCTGTATGCTGTGAATGTGTTGCTCTGATTGGTTAATAAATAAAATGCTGATTGGCCAGTAGCCAGGCAGGAAGTATAGGCCAGACAAAGAGAAAGGAGAATTCTGGGAACAGGTAGGCTGAGTCAGGAGTCACCAGCCAGAGATAGAGGAAGCAAGGTATGACAGCAGAACTGGGAAAAGGTACCAAGCCACATAGCTAAACATAAATAAGAATTATTAGTTTAAATTAGTTTAAATGTAAGAGCTAGTCAGTGGTAGGCCTGAGCTAATGGCAGAACAATTTTGCTACCAGTTCAGAACCACATCTTCAGCACATGAACCACCAGTGAAGATTTCAAATCCAAACCCTAGAGCTATTTACTTAGTGTCCTAGTTATATTTCCTTGTTATGATAAGATGCTACAAATAAGCCAACTTACAATAGAAAGAGGTTTATTTCACTTTTACAATTTCAGTTTACAGTCTATCATTGTAAGAAAGGCAAGGCAAGTACTTCAAACAGCTAGTCACATACACTGGTAGTTAAGAGCCAAGGGAAATGAGTGGCATGCATTCTGACTTGCTTGTTTTCTTGGCCCCAGGTAGATTTCTCTACTCTTGCACAGGTCAGGGCTCCTTGCCTAGGGAATGGTACTGCGCACAGTGGTCCAGGTCTTCCCACATCAATTAATCAAAGACAATCCCTTATAGACATGCCCACAGGTCAAGCCAATATAACAATCTCCCACTGAAACTCTACATTCTACCAATTTGACAATTAAAGAAAACCATCACGCATAAGTTCTACACATTTTCAACAATTTGAATAAAATGAATTGTCTTCTTTTGACACATAGCATAAAAATTCATTACTGGTGTTTATAGTTGGGTCATCTCTTTCATCCCTTATCTCAGTAATAATGACAGTGTCAAATGTCTTCATAATTAGAATTTTTATTTTATTAAACTGGCTATATCCTGTGAAATCTGAGATCCAAGAATAACTTTATGGGGAAAACAAATATTAACATCCAGTGAAGAACTGCCCTAATGTTTAACCAAATAAGATGTTTTATTAGGATCTGTGTCTTTACAGCTTCTTTTTAACAGCTATAATAAACTACCTCAAAGCAATATGCTACAAGGGATCAAAGAGCTATCCTCAATTAGAGTTGTTCCTTATTAACCACAGTCAGAAAAAGAGTAAGAAATAAATAAGCTTGTGCCCCATATGTCCTTTGGCAGACTTAGAATGTAATGTGTCACTGAGATATGTAGCTTTAAACCAAATTAAAAGCCCTAGGAAGTACTCAAACTCCATAAGCTATGGCACAGGATCTGAAATGGAGATCAAATCTCAGTTTGTGATATCAATGCCTCCCACAGGCTCTTCTTAAGAATCATAATCAAAGCTGAAAAGCAACACCAACAAAGTGCTAGGGTATAACCAGTCCACTAGCATAGAAGAGAGGAACAGAATAGATTCAAAGTACTGATTTCAACCTGAGCAAAAAAAGCAGCAGGTTTCTAAGCAGCTGTTGTATAGTAGATGAAGTGGTGTTATCGAATTCAATAGTGGCAGAAAATGGTTTCACCTATGATTTATCGTAAAATAACCTTGTGTCCTATGATATGACATGCAACTACAGTGCAACAGAATGATTCATACTATGTCTTTACTGGCTATAATTAGTCTTCTTGAGGGATATCAAAAGGTCCAGTTAATTGCAGCACTGTTTCCTTTCCACCATAATATCGAGTGTCCAGTTTCCATTAACTATTCACACTCTTACATAGCATGTATTCAAGCAGGGCATTTGCTGATTTTCACTTGCACCTTGCCTTGATGGTCTACTTATCCTTCTAGTTTCCTTTCTAATAATTCATCTGTGAACTCTTGAGTTTAATCTCATGACTAAAGATCAATTGCTGGAACAGTTAAATCACTTTTTCAAGAATAAAGTATAAGACAGCGATTAGGCTTATTTGTCCAATAAGACATCATTCAACTGCTCTGCTGTAGAGTCTGATACACAGAGGTGAACAGCCTTTATTCTGAACCACATCTATGTCATCTTTGTATTTCCTATTGCCCATCCTCCTGTTATATCATTAGATCTCAACACTCAGGTTTGATCTAATGAAGACAAAGGTCAATTTAACTTGTAGATTTCTAGAAGATTTTCTTGTACATGAACTGACAACAGTTAGCAAGGGAATAGAACACAACTTGTCTCACTCTCCCTTTAACATTGTGAGGATTTCCAGTCTATGGGTACGCATGGTGTTTTCTATATCACAGTATTGCTTCTGATTCATTCATTGTTTTTTTTTTTCAATTTTTTTCAAGACACCATTTCTCTGTATAGCCCTGGCTGTCCTTGAACTCACTCTGTAGACCAGGCTGAGCTCAAGCTCAGAGATACCTGACTCTGATTAAAGGTGTGCACCACCACTGCCCAGCACTTCTGATTCCTTCTTAATCTAGCCTTTCTATTCTCATCATAAGAGAAGAAAATTTTATCATGAAATATGGATGGAAAATCTTTTATTTCTTTCAGTATTCTTATCTCCATCTTTACCTTCTTCTAATTTTCATTATCTCACAGTTTGCTCTGTAAGAGTTCTGCACATTAATCTAGATTCTTTTTATATTTTAATATCAAGAATACCCACTGAAATTATTTTCCAGAATTGATTGGAATGATGTGGTCTTAGCATTTCCATGAATCTCATGTGATGAACTCAACCATAATGAAGAACTTAAAATTTTATACTTGAAGAAAGAAACTCACAAATATTTCAATACTGACTAGGTTATAGAATATCCTCATACAGTCTGTTTCATAGATACTACCCATGAGGTGAGAATAGCTCAGAACACAGATCTAGTTAACCACTTAAATGTTTTTCAGAAAAGGCCCTCCTGATTGCAACTAAATTAAGCCACAGTGGTGACTGAATCCTAACATGACCATTGCTGTGGGCAGTCAAACTAAACTATCTCACTTAAGGTTCAAAATTTTTCTACTTGTTTGGTAAGACAGGAAGTAAATAAAAGAAACAATGCTTACATATAGAATTGAGAATATTATACTCCTGGCAATTCTTATAGGATCAGCACCAAACAGTGATTTATAAAATGTGTTTAGAAAGTCACAGTATTACAAAATCTTGTATTAAATATATTTTAAGAAACTGAGGCATATCAACATTAAAGTTGACAATAATGACGAAGCTGATGAAGTTGATACTATCCAGGTCTCTGAATTTTCTTAATGATAACATAATCTTTTACCCATACTATAATTATATTAAGAGTGAAGCACAATTCAACACAAAGTAATAGAATTACCTATAATAAAGTATAATAATATGATCCAATACTTCTTTGATTTTGTAGTCACTTTTGTTATGCTGCTAAATAATGTAGACAAAACCTTTACTTAATCAATGAATTTTCATAACTTGTAAACTAACCTCATTGTGAAATTTCTTGTATAAGATTCAGTATGTTTGCATAATGATTGTCTAACATTCAGTTTGTAAACTTGACAGTCTTTGCAATTTTTTAAGTTTTGATGAAGACTCAATGTCAAAATCTTCTTGAAAGTATAGCCATATTTCTTTTCTTGCAGTATTTGAGATGAGCCAATAACTGTGTCATAAACATTTTATTGAACTGAGGCATGACAAGGTCTTTTTTTTATTGCTGGTTAACACTTTTCATATTTAATGTTTCACCTGGATGTTGGCTTTTAGTCAGACTTCAATCTTATATATGTCTATCTTTCAACCTTGATAAAAAACTAATGACTAATTATCTGTCTTAAATGAATATCTAAACGACACGAGGGACTTTCTGTAACCTATTAAGGGGGTCTCTTCTGAGGAGTGTATTAACTGTGCAGTTTGTTCTACTGAGTTTAATGGATTAAAATATTTTTTGATTACAAATGACATTTTTCTAAAGTGTCCCAGGATTTTTCTTGAACACACTTTCAGCATTATTAAAGGAACACTTACTTCTATAACAAAACATCTTTATATGTAGTTTAAATTCTGATTTGCAGGAAAACATTATGGATTCTTTTTCTTTCTGAGTTATAAATATTTACAAGGAATTCCACTATTTTAATGCAACTGAACACAAATTCTTATCTCACATGCAATGTTAGGAAATTGTATTTTATTACTTTAACTTTTACCTCTTTGATTCTTAAATTGCTTGCTATTATTGAAGTGTGATTTTACCAAAATTTTATAAGCTGTTTATTATTATTTATTGTATTTCAGAAACAAACACATACACATGTGTTTACTATTCATACATTGTATGAATGTTTACTTTCATTCTGCTCTGAACTTTATGACAGTCCTTTAATGACAGTCCCTCAATGACCTTTTCACAGTTGGTTTATGATCTAATTCTGACCCGTTTTCAGTTGGCTGAGGTTTCACAAGGCTCTGTGGACTAATTTTCAAGAATAAAATTATGTTTGTGACCCAGCCAGGTATCTGGAAACATTGTAGGTGCTATAATTCGATAAGAGATGAAGAAACAGCTCTATCCCTGAAACATTTAAAATTCTTCATGTTTATATTTACAACAAGATATACCTGTCTGGGCAAACATCAATCCTTCCTAAGAATGAGAATGTACTGTAAAGTCACCCCAACATGTTCTTATCATGTAATTGAGTATTGCTCAAGGCAAATTTACTACAGGAAATATCTAAAATTGGACTTGGAAGTACAGGTAGTCCTTGATACCTACTAAGTTAGGTGAGGAGAAGAGTCTTAGGTGATTTGACAGTGTATTACAATCATTCTCGGGAATGATTGATCTTTGCACAGAGAAACAGGGATAATATTCTAGTATGGCATGACAGTAAATTGAGTAATCAGCAAATTGTGCCCAAATGAACATGGTGAATCTTGCCTATGAATTAACCAACTATTTGCACTGAGACTATTCTTTTAACCTAGGTAGTACTCTGTGGTTTTCTCCCACAGAAAACCCTTTCCACCACCATGCTTCTCAGTCACTGATTTAGACATCACTTTACCCTGAGCTTCTCCTAGGTCCTCCTAAGAAGTTTGTGGTCTCCAAGCACAAGAGTCCCTTGTCCTATTCTCTCTGTCTGTATTTTCAGCTAATTCCAGTTACTAATACTGAATATGATAACAGGAAAGATGTTTTTCAGGAGGAATATTTATGTCAGGTATAAACGTTTATGATGAACTCTCAATCATTTTTAAGCATTGGAAGGTTCATAAGATTGTCACTGGCTAAATAAATTCTTCCCATAAAAGCATTTACATCTTAGCAGGGATTATTTCAATGAAGTGATTTTTAGCTGTTTGAGAACCTCTCCTATGGTGTCTGTTCATATGTGATTTTTGGTATTTTCCAATATATACTTACCATGATGCCAGTTTATAGTTTATAGATAATTGTGCCCATCTATTTCATACTATGCATCTATCTGGTGCCAATGTGCTTTGGTAGACACTGTAGACCATGTACACAACAAAGTGGAAACACCTCTTGATATCAGTATTTGTATGTTCAAATTAACTCACTACTAGCTGGGAGATCCCAGGACCCATTATTTAACCTGCATGGGTTTCATGTGCTAAAAAACAAGGCAAGCAACTATCATGAAACCCATTGTAATTTTTTTCTCTTTTTGTGAATCACAGGTTAACATATGAAAATTGTCTATAAGTCTGTTTTATATTATTCAAAATTTTAAGATATTGTAAAGGAAAGATTCCCCCAAATGCTGAAGATTTTATAAAAACAAAAAAAGTGAAAATGTAACTGGTTTAAGTTGAAAGAGAATAAACAGGGTTGTCCTTGCCTGCTTGTATTGTCTTGATTATGTAGATGCAGTCTGAACATTGCTACTATAAAAAAACCACCAATGAGTCTAGTGTATGCCTCATATCTCTGCTGTAGGTAATTAATAATGGAGCTTTGGAATTGAATAGATTAAGCTCAAAGGAAAAAGTTTTAACTTCAGTAGACAGTCCACAGAGAAAATAAAGTTGTTAATGAAAATATGAACTCAGATTTTGTTAAAAAAAACTTTCACAAAGTACAGGAACTTAAGCAGTAGTATTAAGATGTACACAGGACATATACTCATCATAAAGTGTGTCATAGGAACTGACAGGCTTTTGTAGTCTCTCCTTTGCCAGTCAGAGGGAAGCGACTAAATGAACATCAAACACAACTGAGGAAGATAACTTTAAATGCTTCACTAAGAGATTTGAACTGGTTAATTATAGGAGTCTTTTCCTCAGCAAACTTTATATAGTAAGATGCCTAGTTGATCGCAAAGGAATTTAAAAATAACCCACATAAAAAGCACAAATGTTGGCAATTTGAAAATGTAAATCAAATTGCAAAAACACACAGGTTTTGTAAATTCAAGAGTATTTTTGGACTGTTTTGTTTCCTCTTCCTATGTATAACCTGCCGCTTGTACCCAAGGACATTTTTGTTCATCCTGTGTGGGTGGAATAATTACACAGATTAGTTCAGGTTTAAAAAAAAATATGTAAGTTTAAGACCATAATCAGAAGTTGATGTCACTTAGAGTCAGCGTCTGATGAATACATTTATACTAAATGTCAAAAATACGATATACAGTTCCATTGCTAAAAATAGGACTTAAGTGAAATAATTACCTTTTAATTAAGGACACAAGTAGTTCTCATTCTTCATCTTCTTAGTGGTTAACTAAATCAGGTGACAATTATAACTTGAAACTTTTGAAAGTTCACCCTGTTTCTCATCTGGGTTATAATGTAAATAATATTCCATTAGGAATAAATGATGTGTTTTGTCATCTTTCAGTATTATCTTTAAAGCCATCAGCTTTGACAAGGTCTGTGCCATCTCTATTTCTCTATTAATGAAAATACATTTTCCTCTCTAGAGAACTTACTCAATTTTCATCTTCTAGAATCTGAACCTTAAATTTTCTTTAAGTCTTTGATGAAGCAAGTTACCAAGATTTATTGTATCAATTTTTATATTAATGAATATCAATAGTCACTGAAATGTTGTGATATATTGTATCATGTGATACTATGATATGCTCCATGGAAAGGTACCAAAACTATACTAATGGCTTACCCACCCCAAATCCTGAAGAAGGCAGTCTAGTGTTGCACTTGTCTGAACTCAAAATTATTTTATTGCTATTGATTTGATCTCACCTGAAAACAAGACAGGAAGATCTATTGGTGCCAAATAGAATACTGAATTTTATGAGAACTTTTACATTTGACATTTTCAATATCTTTATGTATTCTTAAACAACATGTATTTATACATAGAAACTATATATATACCCTTCTGTGAATATTTTTAAATTGGAGGAATGTAAAAGTGAAGAGAATTGGGTTTCTGAATGTTAATATAATCATTAATAACTACTTATAGTACTTTGATAAATTTCATCCTTATATATAAAAAGATTTCTTTATGGTCATGTGTATCTATTGCGCTGGCACAAGTTTATGTGCACCGTGTGCATGTGGGTGTCAGCAGAGTACAAAAGAATTTGCTGGCTCCCCTGGGTCTGGAGTTGCCCCCAGGCAGTTGTGTGCTGCTTGATGGGGGTGCTGGGAGCAGAGCCTGTGTCGTCTTCAAGAGTAGAGCTTTTACCCTTAACTTCTCAGCCATCCCTGCAGCCATCAATTTCTCATTTTTATGCAATGTTTTGAGTTGTGTTCTGTCATCAGGCTGCATATAACTGTGCATTGCTTTTCAATTAACATCTTATTTTTAAGTATTTCCCACACTACTGCCTCTTTTAGCCTCCGTGTTTTTTAAATTTATTTATTTCTAAAAGAAGTTTTTTTTTTTTCATTTTATTTATCAACCACAGTTTCCCTCCCTCTCCTTCTCACACCTCCCCACCTTCCTCAATCCTACCCTTATCCACTTCTCAGAGAGCGTAAGGCCTCCCTTGGGGAGTCAGGGAAGTCTGGTATACTAAATTGAGGCAGGACCAAGGCCCTCACCTTTGTGTCAAGGCTGAGCAAGGTATCTCACCCTAGGGAATGTCTTCCAAAAAGCTATTTCATGCACCTGGGATAAATCCTAGTCTCACTGCCAGGGGCTCCCCAAACAGATCACCCATATTCAGAGACCCTAGTTTAGTCCCATACATGTTCCCCAGCTGACAGGCCAGAGTCCACGAATTCCTACCAGCTTGAGTCAGCAATCTCTGTGGTTTTCCCCATCTTGACCTTGACCTCACTTGCTCCTGTGATCCCTCCTCCCTTTCTTCAACTGAAGTCTAGAGCTTACCTTCCCCTATAATCAGATTAGTGACTACCCTAATTATCATCATAGAACCTACATCCAGTAACTGATGGGAGCAGATGCAGTGATCTACAACCAAGCCCTGGGCTGAGCTCCTAGACTCTAGTTTTTTTTTTTTTTTTTTTTTTTTAAATAGCGTTGGGTTTCAATGTCTTTCATATTTAATTTTGAGATTTTACTATATCCCAGGAAAGTGCATGTCTGTCAAGTGATTATAGCAAGTGTACAAACAAGTTCAAAGCAATTGCAGTCTGCAAGGGCAGGTTCTAAGGAAACTACATGTGTTGTATCATCTTCTATAGATGCAGAGTTCTTGCTTTACTTTTACAAAGTGTGTGTATTTGGTCTCTAGCTTGAATGCCTTGTTAAATCCCCTGCCATTGGTGATCCTTCAGCTAATCTTTCATAACACACTTTGTGGAAAAGACTTGAAATCATCTCACGCTGGGATGCCTCCTAGGTATTTTCTTGTAAATATATCTTGGTTTACATTTGTAGACTGTTAAGACTGAAGGAAATTTAAGATCACAGGTGAGAAAACCAAGTGTGTAAAAACATAAATAGCTTACAAGATGTGTGATATATTATTTTATATGAAGTACAATCAAATACCCCATAAATTAGGAATTTTTCATGACTCCAGCTTTACTCTTTTTTCTTGAGATTGCTATTACTTTTTATGTATTTGCTGATTTTATATGAATGTTAAAAGTGATTTCGTGTTTCAAAAGTATACCTTTGGAATGCTTTGAAGAGATTGAATCAGTCAAGACTTTGAGTAATTTATCAATCCATAAATATTTGTCTTTCCTTTTATTTTTCCTTTGATTTCTTTTTTTAATTAAGAAATTTTCTGTTCATTTTACATACCAACCACAGGTGCTCCTCTCCTCCCTCCTCCCTCCTCCCACCCCCCAGCTGTTCCCAACCCACCCTCCCATTCCGACCTCCTCCAAGACAAGAACTTCCATGGGGAGTCAGTAGAGCCTGGTACATTCAGTTGAGGCAGGCCCAAGCCCCTCTCCCTGAATCAAGGTTGTGTAAGGTGTCCCAACATAGTCCCTGGGCTCTAAAAACCCTGCTCATGCAGCAGGAATGGAACCCAATCCTACTGCCAGGCGCCCCCCAAGCAGGTCAAGCTAAACAACTGTCTTGCCTATGCAGAGGACCTAGTCCAGTCCCATGGAGGCTCCACAGCTATTGGTCCACAGTTCATGAGTTCCCACTAGTTTGGTTTGATTGTCTCTGTACAATCACGATCTTGGTGCCCCTTGCTCATACAATCCCTCTCCTCTCTCTTTGACTGGACTCCTTTGATTTTCAGTGTGTAAGTACTTTACTTCCTGGTTAAATATAATCCTATGTATCCTCATTTGTGATATTAAAAATGGAATTGTTTGCATTTGTTTTCTGGGTAGTTAATTATTTATAAAGATATATGAACTGATGTATTACCTGTCAATCAGATTCAATTTTCTTTAATTTTCCAGTTTGGAAACTTTTTATCTCTCTTCCTGTATAATTGCTCTGACTGTACTTTACTTAATATTTTGAATATAACTAATGTGAATGGGAAGTCTTGTTCATAGGTTTAGAGATAAATCACATTATAATAATTGAGGAGGATGCTAGATAGGGAGGTGTTATATACGGCTTTTCATATGTATAAAGTTAAGAACTAAAATCTGGATTTTGACAAAAACTACATTCTCATCTTAATTCAGTATTATTCCCAATATCCAATACATGAAAACAACCCAAACATGTATATGTATATGTGAATATATACAGAAAATGTGCTATTTACGTACAATGGACTATCATTTGAATTCAAAGAAGGAATTCCTTCTTCTTTACTTTTTTTTTGATACCGTAGATAAAAATAGAAGGCAATGTGCTAAGTGAAATAAATTGTCACAGGACAGATACTGCATGACTCCTCTATGATAGGTTCCTAAAACTGTCAAACCAGCAGGAAGCAAAGGATAAAAAAGAGTGACTGCCAAGAGTCAGAGAGAAAGTTAAATGAGAGCTGTTGCATACTGCGTGTAAAGTCTGAGTTGTTCAAGAATATCTTCTAGAAGTCTGCTGTACTGATAAGTGCCCACAGATAATGTAGCACAGCACCGTTAGATGTGTAAAAGGGAAAAATATCATGTTGTGTTCTTTCTATTAAAAACAGTACACAAACCACACAAAAGTGTAAGGAAACCTTTCAAGGATGTGGGAGATTTTTCTCGATTGAGTTGGTTATGTTGAACAGGCACAGATTTCTTTGTACACAATTATACTTCAAAATATAGTTGGGAGCCACCGTGCCCCTTTTATTACTCTGAACTTCAATTCTGTCTCCATCTGTTTGGATTAGGCAAATTTCTACTCTCCTTTCTATGCATCTGTTCCTTGATATTCAAAAAACATATGCATTTCCGTAACTCTTTAACTATTTCTTTAAATCTAGTTCTTCATGGAAGAAAGAGAATTGACCTATATATCCAAATATGGGACTCATAAATTGGTTACCTCCATGTTATAATATCTATTCTTTTGTTTTCCTTTAATCTCGCGCCACGCCTGATGTACTGTTATCATTACTGTGACTTTCGTGACTGATAAAACTACAGCTTCTGCTTTCAGAGCTGAATTAATGGACCCAAGTCTGAAAGAAGTTATCATAAATAATATTGCTCTTGCCTAGACGAAACTCTTCACAAGTTACACAGAAACAGGCTCACACTTGAAGAAATTTAAGACCAAAATCTTCCCTAACCTTTCAGGACATTGCATTTGTTTTAAATCTCAAAATGCAGAAATTTATTAGAGTTTGATGTGCAAGTGATGGCGTGCTTAATATGTTATACGAGTATAGTGGCCTCTACTGCTCCCTGGACCAACATAAAAACAAAAAAAGTTGCATCTCATTGGAGCTGTTGAAACACAAATATTTTAATAAATAAGAATTATTGGGCAATAAAATTTATCATTATGTGAGGAATTGGGATAGCATTAAATGTCTTTGGAAACTTGCATTATTCTTTTACTCATTCTGTTTATTTTCTGTTTCATTCTACAATTGTAATGGGCCACCTAGTTATTTTTTACAGGGATTCTAAAATCAAAATCACCTTTAAATACCCTTTTTTATGACTTTATTTCAGGAATAAATTTTAAGAGTAATTTTCAGTTCCTAACTGGAAGACCTACACATTCCACAGGAATTTACAAGTATCACTTGTATTCTGACCTTGATTCCTCCTCTCTGTACCCTGTCACAAAAGCCAGCAGAGGCTGCCAGTACCTTGGCCAAAGCTCTTTGGCACAGACTTCCAGTGTGAAGTAGAATTCCTCATTACCTAGCTCCATGATTCTGCCTGAAGAAGCCCTGTGACCCCATGATCCTGCTTTTTCCTGAGTCATTGGGAGTACCAAATGCGTTTCTACCATGTGAGGGCAGGGCATTAACAATGACTGGTGGGCACTGGTGGTGAGTCCTTTTCTCTCTTGCCTTTCAAGAGGGATGACTGACCATCTGTACCACACTAGCTTCTAGATGTCACCAACGATTTGAGCCTGCATGCTATATGTTCTCATTCTTCCTCCCTTTTATGAGGAGGAAACTCTCCTTTTATTTACATCCTTGGAATAGAATGAGCTTCTGGGAAAATCCAAACAAAAGCCTATTCTCCCATCCAAGCCACACTGAAGGGGAAATGGTGCTGAGGAACTAATGAAGGAGACGGTCTCATGCTACTGAATGCATATTTATCTTGACTGAATAATTAGATAATTCACAAATATGTAAATTCAACATTGATTTGTAGGAAAAATCTAATAGCAAATAAACTCACCTTCTCTTTGCCTAATGTACTTAAATTTGTAAATTTGGATGGGAATAAATGCAACTAGTAAGAAGTTAGTAGCAGATAATATTTGTTGCTGTCTTTAAATACATGTTCCACACATCTAACTCCTTTCAATGTTCTCAGTACAGGGAAATTTGTACTATTCACAGTATTTCTGAAGAAGAAACAGAAGGATCTTGAGATTAAATAATGTGCGTAAGGTAAAAATCTGCAAGTACCGGAGATGGAATTATAACCAAAATGCCCAAGAGGCCACCATCCTAGACATCATGCCCTGAAGGATAATGAGGGTTTATTATCTAGGCAAGGGTTAAAGGTAGACTATAGGTACTTCAGATAGTTTTTAGAACATTTTAAAATCTACCATTAAATACAAGTGTGCCTGCAAATACACTTCTTTTTCTATGCAATCTCAGGGAGAAGAAACACTAACCATGAACAAGTATCTTCCCCTGTCTGTTTGCAAAGGCAAACGTTCCTGAGCAACTACAAACTCTGTTAGATGTTTCTTCTGGCAATTTCACTATGATTCTTCTTCAGTATAGTGGAGCACATTGATGAATAATAATCTTTAAACATGGCCAATTTTCTCAGTATAGACTAATAACCTTTTATATAGGTAAACCTAAAAACTAAAAGAAGTCTTGCCAAAACAGAATCTAAATACCACAAAGAAGAAAGTGAACATTTAGGCAGAAGATAGAAATGGTGAGTTTTTCCTTGTTCTCAACAAAATTGCAATGGAATAAATGGGTATTCTTTGCTACTCTTTTGAGTGGCAGAAGAACAAACTGAGATGTTTCCCCAAGTGAAATAGGAAGTCATTGGAGGAATAGGAATAAAGTAAGGTCCATATAGTATGATGGCATATTTGAATGGTATGACTCTGGATGCTAGCAGTAATCTACGAGAAGATGAAATTATTTATTAGCAGTAGGGTGGAGAGCAGGAATTTGTTTCTAGGCTTTTTTCTCAACTGCACCAGGGCTTGCTGACAGTAGATATTGGTATAGGGGAGGGGAGTCAATGTGGATACCAAGATGGCAGGGTTGAGGTAGTATGGAAGACAGAAATTCTAAAATCAAAAGGCTCTGGTAAAGCTATGACACTGGGTAGAGAATTATTCAATATTTTCCTGTTACATAGCAAGTGATTTCTCTGGAAACTCATAACATCTGGAATATTACACACAAAACACCCGCACATTGTCTTTGCTCACTGTGTGACTCTTGAACATAGAACTCTTAGTAGTTTCTTAAATACAGAATTATTCTCTTATACTCAATACCTTTCACTAAGACACCACCGATGCCATGTATATTATTTTGTAATATTTAGGGGGAGTAGGAGTGAATTGACTCAGTCTGAAAATGCTTCAACTCTCTCCATGAGATAATATCTGTTTTTCCTTTAAGTTTCTTCAAAAGTAACCACAACTTCTGTATGTTTGCACAGCTCCAGGGATTGATGTAACTGGGGCTATGAAGGAATTAATAAATAGATATATTGATACATAAAAAAAACCTGGAACTGGTGGGCTGGGCTCCCAGATGGACAAGCCAGAGCAGTCCTTGAAGCTTGTTTGTGTGTTTGTTACATATTATTGAAAAGAATATGAATGAGTAGGTGCTACTTCGTATAGCTGAACCAGGAGGCAAATTCAGTTAATCTCATAGGAGCAGTCTCTGTAAGGGAGCAGTCCTCAGGTCATAATCTCTGGGGGAAAAACTATCTTAGACATTTTCTGCAGACATTATCAACACTTGCAGTTAGCAGAGGAAGACTTTGCCATCCTTCTGTCCCTCATCCAGGAAAGACATGGCCACTCCATGTGTCTGAGGCATTGGGTCTTTGACATGGCCATGCCCATATCAAATGATACACATCCATTCAGTACTTCACTTGCTTCCTACACACACCAAAGTTTTCTGTGTGTGAATCCCCTTGTCAGGCATTTACTCTACACCAATCATGTGATCTGAAATCAACACTCATATCTACTGTCCCGTAGCTGAGAGACGCTAGTCATTAATTTTTTACAGAGGAAATCTTACACATTCTCATTACAAATGGATCAAATACATGAATGCAGGCTGACTTTGCTTCCTCACAGAGAGCCATTCTGGCATCTTTAAAAAGAAAATGGCCAAATGAACCTTAAGCTTCTCATTTTGACATGCTTAAAGCCCAGCATGTAAATATGGTCCCAGAGAGAAGCAGAGGCACGCTTACAAACAGATGTTTTCACAGGTAAATCATTGATTTTTAACCTTGAGGAGATAATAAAGCAATGTCAACTTCTTTTTATCAGCAAGAGAGGGAAGTCATCCATCACCCCCAGGGGCTTATGATGCTTATAAATGAATAGTGGTGACAATGTCAGTGTGATACCTTTGATACAGGAAAGCCTTAGATCTCTTTGAGGCTGGAACCTTATGCTGAGAGACCAGCAGCAGTGTATTTATAGAGCACTCCTACAGCTGTGGATACTAGCAGCATTTTCTAAGTGTCTCTCCAAGTCCTTTCAGTATGACATCAGCCCAAATTACAGCATCTGCTGCAAACTTTTCCAAGCATACTTAATATGGTTCAAATTCAAACATGTTCTTTGTTCTCTTTGGAAATCAAATTGTATTTAAGGATGTATGAACAAAACAAGCAAACATGAGGATATATGGACAGAAAAAATAAAAAAGGATGTATGGACCGAACAAACAAACAAAGATGTATGGACAGAAGAAGCAAACATGAGGATGTATGAACAGAGAAAACAAGCAATTGAACAAACAACAATAATAAGTAGAATACAATTCTAACCTCATCTCCAAAAGAAAATACCACCACCTCTTGTGAATATTCCTCTGAGCTGAGGACATAGTGTGTACTTCTGTTTTTATAAACTGCTCACTCCTCTTTGTAGTAAAAAGTTAAAGCAGTGATTCGTGGCTGGTCAAGGGACTGAAAACAAGTGACTGCTGAGTTCTCTGTCTTGAATGAGACTATATCACATAGTAGAAGCAAGCCAGAAAGAGTGTGAAAGCCACAAAAGTCAGTTTAACACCATGCCTACTTAACAGAGTGATGGCAGTAGATTCTCCTCAAACTCAAATCTCTTCTTTAATTATATATATATATATATGGCATGCCGAGTCCTGTACACAAATATACATTTGAACAATTCTAAATGTGCTCTGTTTTTAAATGTCTACTACCTTCATCCCAATATTGCCTATATTATTAGTCTACAGTGATGTGTACCTTGTTAATACATATTACAATATTAAAAAAGGATAATACATATTTTCTTTCAAGAAAGAAAGTACTTTAGTTTTGTGGTGCACATGCAAGTCTGTGTAGTATATCCTGTGTGAGTAGATATGTTTTGCAATGCTTTAAAAGTTAAAAAAGTTGTGTTTACATTACTAATTATATAAATATGGCTTGCACCATCAATGGCTCAAAAGACATAGTTCTGACCTTTGTTGTTTAGTATTAAATACCTGAAAGTGTCAGATTTCATTCCTTCTACTGTGGATAGACAATTGTTTCCAAGTTTTGTTTTTTAAAGGGAATATGAACATCATGATGCATGCCTATAATAAGATTATATATCCATGAATTTGGAGAAAATTCATAATTCATAAAATTGCTTGTTTTAAGTTCGTACATATATTCTGCTTTAGAAAAAAATAGCTGAATGTTTTCCACATTCATACACAGTGCATGATACTTCCAATTATTCAGTATCTTTGCTGGTGATCAGGATTTTTTTTTTATGTTATTTTAAGTTTTATTTAATTTCATGTCTACACAGTACTATTGCATGCACATTTTAAAAATTTCTTTTTATTGTATTTTAGTGTGTGTTGCATGTGTGAGTGTGTGTTTATGTGTGTGAATGTGTGCATGAAGGTGCCTGTGAAGTCTAGAGCATTATTGGTTGACTCTCTCTATCACTCTACACCTTACTCTATGAGACAGGGCTAGCATGAAGCCTGGAGCTCTTCATTGGTTAGTCTGACTGGATGGCAGGCTCCAAGAACCTCTGTTCTGTCCCCATAGCACAGGGATTACACATGCATATCACCATGTTGGGCTTTTAAACAGGCCCTGGAAATCTGGACTCGGTGCATCTGCTTGCTGAGCAGGTACTTTATAGACTGAACCATTTCTACAGGCCCCTGAATACAGGGTTAATATTAAGTTTTATTATGAGTGCTGAAGTTATCTCATATTCTTATATCAATTGGCCATTTTAAGTCCTTTTTATGAGGCTCTTCTATGAGGTTTTGACAATTTTTAAGGGATGTTATATAGCATTTTTCTTAACTTACAAGTGACGTATGTATTCCAGATTTAGTTGGTCTAGGCTTTGTAGCCAGAGGGTTTTCCTGTGTCCCGCCCTTCCCACAGCTGCTCGGACCCAAGTAAACACAAGAGACTTATATTATTTACAAACTGTATGGTCCATGGCAGACCTCTTGCTAGCTAGCTCTTATATCTTAAATTAACCCATTTCTATTAATCTATGTTTTGCCACACATTCTGTGGCTTACTGGTCTGCTGGCATGTTCCTTGGGTGGCAGGCTGGCATCTCTTCACCTCTGCCTTTCTTCTTCTTGTCTCTCACCTGGATTTCCTACCTGGCTATAACCTGACTTGCCATAGGCCAGAGCAGCTTCTTTATTAACCAAATGGGAACAACATATATTCACAATATGCAGAAAGACATCCCATAGCAAGGTATCACAGTCATTTTCATCTACTCTATGGCTTTTCTTTTCACGTTGTCTGACAAAATTAGAACCATGTGATGTTTTATCCTTAAATATTGGGAAGAGATTTTACACAGACAGGAATGAGAATGGCAAGGATTAGAGGCGGCATATTATTTTGGTGACATAAAAACACACACACACACACACACACACACACACACACACACACACACCAGTAATCACCTGAGTTTTGATAAAGAAGCCAGAGATACACACTGGAAAAAGGACAGCATCTTCAACAAGTTGTGCTGGTCAAACTGGATAGTGGCATGTAGAAGAATGCAAATATATCCATATTTATCACCCAGCACAAAACTCAACTTCAAATGGATCAAATACCTCAACATAAAACCAGACACACAGTCTGTTAGAAAAGAAAGTGGGAATAGCCTTGAATTCATAGGCACAGGAAAAGACTTCTCAAGTGAACACTTAGCACAGGCATACGATCAACAATTAATAAATGGGACCTCATGAAACTAACAAGCTTATGTACAGCAAAGGACCTCATCTTTCAAATTGGCGGCTTACAAAATGGAAAAGAATGTTTGTGAACTACACATCCAATAGAAGGTTATATCCAAGCTATATAAAGTACTTAAAAAACTAGATATCGATAAAACAAATAACTCAATTAAAACAATGAGATGCAGATTTAAACAGAATTCTCAAAAGAAGAAACACAAATGTCTAAGAAACACTAAAAGGAATGTTTACATTGTTATCCATCAGGGAAATGTAAATCAAAGTGACTTTGAAATTCCACCTTACATCCATCAGAATGGCTAAGATCAATAAAACAAGTGACCACTCCTTTCTGCTGATAATGTGGGATCTACCTAAAGACCCAGCTCTGCCAGTCTTGGGCATGTACCCAAGGGAAGCTCCATCTTACTGCAGAGACACTTGCTCAACCTTAATCATTGGTGCTCTATTCATAGTATCCAGAAATGGAAACCACCTGGATGTCCCTCAACAGAAGCCTGGATAATGAAAATGTGGTATGTTTGCACTTTACCTCTTCAGTGATAGTTTCCATAAGGCATCCTATGTCTCAGGACCTTGCAATTTCATTATCCTGTCTCAATTATAATTTATTACTTATTTAACTTCTCATGGTTTTATTTTCTATCTCTTGACTCTTAGAACAGTGATTCTCAACCCGTGGGTCCTGACTCCTTTACCAAACCTGTATCTACAAAAGTATTTACAGGCAATTCATAACTGCAGCAAAATTACAGTTATGAAGTAGCAACAAAAATAATTTTATGGTTGGGGGTCAATACAACATGAGAAACTGTTTTAAAGAGTGGCGACATTAGGAAGGTTGAGAACCATGGTTAAAACCGTGAAGTATGAAGTTCTGTGTATTTATTTACTATTCTTGCCCTCCCCCTGACACCTCAGTATTGAAAATGACACCTCTCTGTTGTAGGTGCTCCATAAATATTCACCGAACAAGTGACTGAGAACATTTTTGTGACGACTAGTGAAATTAAGAAAGTGAGACATGCATTTGGGGCTATCTTTCATAGGCAAAGACCAAGTAGCTCTCAATAGAATGCAACCAGAAGACGCTAGTTTTGTACCCAATAACACAAGCGAGATTTTATTTCTGAGGGTCAGGTTTTTTTTTTTTTTTTTTTTTTTTTTTTGGCTAGAATTTACTTACAAAAAAAAAAGAAAATTTAAGATTCTTAATTGCTAAAATGAATACATTTCTTTTGTGTAAGCATAATTATCAAGTATCCAATTTTGGAACTCTCTTATTTTTTTTTATTTTGCAATACAATTCAGTTCTACATATCAGCTACGGATTCCCTTGTTCTCCCTCCTCACCTTCCCCCCAGGCCATCCCCCATTCCCACCTCCTCCAAGGCAAAGCCTCCCCCATGGACTGAGATCAACCTGGTAGACTCAGTCCAGGTAGGTCCAGTCCCCTCCTCCCAGGCCGAGCCAAGCGATCCTGCATAGGCCCCAGGTTTCAAACAGCCAACTCATGCAATAAGCACAGGACTCGGTCCCACTGCCTGGATGTCTCCCAAACAGATCAAGCCAATCAACTGTCTCACCCATTCAGAGGGCCTGATCCAGTTGGGGAACCCTCAGCCATTGGTTCATAGTTCAGGTGTTTCCATTCGTTTGGCTATTTGTCCCTGTGCTTTATCCAACCTTAGTCTCAACAATTCTTGCTCATATAAACCCTCCTCTTTTTCGCTAATTGGACTCCCAGAGATCCACCCAGGGCCTAGCCATGGATCTCTGCATCCAGATCCCTCAGTAGTTGGATGGGGTTTCTAGCACGACAATTAGGGTGTTTGGCCATCCCATCACCAGAGTTGGTCAGTTCGGGCTGTCACTCGACCATTGCCAGCAGTCTGTTGTGGGGATATCTTTGTGGATTTCTGTGGGCCTCTCTAGCACTTTGCTTCTTCCTATTCTCATGTGGTCTTCATTTACCATGGTCTCCTATTCCTTGTTTTTTCTATGAACTGTTGTGAGTCTATTCCTTAGATATGACATAAGCTCAATGATTTTCATAAGGAAGAGGAAACATGTTTGGAAGACACTTTGCCTGTCTATGGATGCAGAGACATAGGCACAAAGAACCTTATGGTAGTATTTAGAATTGCACATGAAGACTATCATCAGTTTAAATGTTTTCTAGAAGATTAATGTTTATAGACATTTTATTATGAGACTTTTTTTTTAACAAAACCAACGGCTTCTAACTTCAACAGGCTTTCCAAATTCTACTATTTCATAGGCCATGTTTTATCTCTAGAGAACAAAGTAGCATGGTTGAATTATTATTTTATTTGATATCAGTGTTCTGTCCAGTGCTCATATTGATGCCTAACGTTCATACACAACTTATGCTAATGGAGGCGGGTCTTTTTGAGTTTATGTGTATTGCCTTGGTATCATTGTCTATCGGCTTTTGGTTTGATGCTAGGACTGACCCTAGCTGTTGACACCAAGGATTGACCTTCTCATTGTGGCAAAATTCATCCTGGTGGAAGTCACAGTGTGGCTAGTGTCCCAGAAAGAGCTTTCAGCACAAAGCAAAGCTGCTAGTGATTGCTGCTACTGATTTTTCTCTCCTTGGCAAATAATAAATGTGCATAGTATCTTCAAGTTTAAAGACAAGTGCTAGCAAGGAAGGTCAGTCTTAGAGTTCACTGAGGCACAAGAGATAGCTGATGTTGAGTGAATTCATTTCTGGGTTGCTTTCTCAGCTCTACTAGGAGCTAAATCACTGTCGGTGTTAACCTGGTAGCCGTACTCAACAAAGCTGCTCACATGCCAAAGCATTACGGGTGGAGATGGGGGGGGGCATAATCCATTTTTTCCCTCTCTACCACATACCACCCTTTTGGGATTCTGAAATGTCTTACTGAGCACTTTATTCAATCTAAATTTAAATAGAACTTTCCACCAGTCCCCAGGAGAGAAACAACAATGAACGAGATGAGAGGGAGAGGAACTGCACGAAGGTAATGCTCCATATCATTTGGTTAATCTATTCTTGTTTATTAATTTATTACATGGAACAGTAAGTTTAATGGCTTTAACTTTGAAGTGGAAAAGAAGCCCCCGAAGTATACTTTCAAAAAATGGAATAATGACTTTAGGAAGATCTAGGACAAGGATTTCATCCCATATTTTAAATTCTTTTTCAAGGCTTGCTTTAACCTTAGCCTTCAGATTTATCATTTTACATTAGCCAAAATAAACTACCACCATAAGAAACCATGTATTATTAGAATCAGAACAGTTTCCTATATTTATTAGTTTGGTCATAAAGCTGCTATTAGAAATAGCATGCAGATGAGTTTGATATCCATAAAATCACTGAAACATAACATGACATTTACTACCTGTGGTACATAATTATACTCACACACTTTTAGATTCATTTATTTCTGTCACTGAGTCATAATTTCAGCAACTTGTACTGCATTTCTGAAGTGGAATTTTAATTTTTTCATCCCTTTTATATTCCCAAATTCAGAAAGATAATTTCAAGAAGAGATTCTCCAGGAAGCAAATGTCTTTGTAGGTAGAGTCTGTGTCAATTTTTAATTATTTCAGTAGTTTTAGTTCTTTATTCTTTACATTATTAAATCTATTAAATTGTTGATAGCAGTTAATTATAAATATATTAATCTTTGTATCAACCAGATGCTTTACACTGACCTTTAAAATAAATGGGTGCGGTGGTGCATGCCTTTAATCCCAGCACTAGGGAGACAGAGGCGGGAAGATCTCAATGAGTGAGAGGCTAGCATGGTCTGCATTGTGAGTTCTCAGATATCCACTACTACATTGATGGACTCTGTCTCAAAAAAAATAAATGTAAACCATTGAAAACTTCTTTTTAGTATGACATGAATTATTTCTGTGTCTGTTGCACTGTTAAAATGTTTCATTTTTCTTTTATGTGTATGGTATATGCTTACGTGTATGTGTGTGTGTGTGTGTGTGTGTGAGGGTGCACATGGAAGCCAGCAGAGGATGCTGAGTGTTGTTCTCTATCATTCTGTTTTACTCCCTTGAGACAAAGCCTTTCACTGAAGTTGGAACTGTAGCCAGCCAGTCTGTGTGATCATCTTGTCTCTGGGCCATCATCCACTCCCAGTTCTGAGGTTAAGGGTTCACAAATCCTCATTTGGATTTTTATTTGGTTGCCAGGGATTTGGACTCAGGGCCTCTTGTTTGTCCAGGCATCTCCTTTACTCACTGATCTGCACCCCCCAGCTCTCTCTTTGCCTTTTTGCATTTGTCCCATTACTCACCATATAGACATAATACATATTAACATTAGCAGATCCACAGTTTGCATCTCTTAAATGTACCAAGACATTCTATGATATTTACTGAGTTCTACTTTAAAATAACCTGTTAAGTATGGGTTAAAGAGGGAATATACATGCTAGTGAGTTAGTCTAGCTAACCATTCATTGCTCAAATTCAAAAGTCCTTATGTTTTTCCACTTGCAGAAACTACACATTTTTCTGGGGAATATTATATATTATAATTTGAAAGGTCAAGACATTTTTAAAGCATCTATCCAATGAAAAGTACATTGCACTTATATAATATTGAGATTTCTGCATACTTTATCTGAAATGAAATATAAATCTAAGGCTTGTAGCAGCCTGCACACTTGAGGGAAGAGAACATTTACAAAGAAGCATGCAAGTTGGTGGAGTTGCCTCTTGAATAATTTATGATGTGGAATGTTGTTTTTCAAAGCCAAAGCTCTCCACCTATAAAAAAATCAGATCACATTTGAATATGAAATAGCATAACTTCTCCACACTTAATGGTGTCTATACCTCAAAATTATTAAATAAAAATTTACTTCAAGGAAAATATCCTGTAGCAAATGTACAGTAGAGGCATACAGAAGAGTCACAAAGCCCTGTGAAAAATCCAGTTTCTTAAGGGTCCAACCTTTGCATGGTGGAAGCTGTGGTATCAGGAGTGCTTTCCAGTTAGGCTTTTTCATGACCTCAGTGTCACACCTTCCAAAAAAACTGTTTCAGTGTCTCTGGTTTTAACTGTAATGTCTTCTTTTTAAATTATGATAAAACACATTTAATTATCAATTACATATAAGGAATCAATTTTTATTTTACAAATCTTGAAGAAACCACCAAGAGCTAGCACAAGGTTAAAAATAACCACGGAAACCGGGTAGTCTAATGAAGAAGATGGGAGTTACCAGAGTCCCTGTATTGCCCTCTGGAGGTACCTCTATCAGTGCCCAAGGCTTTTCTCCCAACAATTGGTGACGCAACCGCCAAAGTATTTTCTAGGAGGAGTGATATTTATTCATTTAAGATTTTACTCATTCTATTGAGCTAACTCAATGATACATAAAAAATAAAACACACATACAATTATGTTATGTGCGTATATGTCCATACTCTTTTGTACATATTTATGTGCTTCATTATGATATTTCAAACCATGTATATATTGTGCTCGGATCATATCAACACACATGGGCATACACATCATCTCAATTGTCTATTCTGTTGGGAGCATGTATCAGAAATCATTCAAATTAATCAAATCCCACCTCTGTCCCTGTTCACTGTTCCTGTTCCATCATCTCCCACTCTCCCAAGACTCTGTTAACATCAATTTTACTCTTTCTTTAGGAACTGAACTCTTCATTTGAATAGCTAATGATAGAGATTTTGCCTCTCCAGGAATAAAAGCCCTACATGTGGTTAAAAAAAATAGCTGCGCTGGATCCATATGAGACTAAGTGAAATCAACTCAGATTCCAGCAATGCAAGCAGAAGAAGAGCCAGTTCCTGTGACAGCCACATTCATTCCCAACTACACTGTGCAGAGCTATTACTCTGGGGCTTGCCAACTGCTCCCAGCCTCATTATGAAGATAATTTCATTTTGTGTGCTGTGTAGCAACATATTTCAGTCCTTGCTTTTGTTAATATTGACTTTCAAGTATTGGGCACTTCTCTTGTTTGACACTGAATGCTTACCTTCCCTAATCATTTGGAAGAGCTGTGGCACTGATCTCACCTTCAGAATTCCCAGCTGCAGAGATTAGACAACTTGATGTTTTAAATGGTGCTTTAGCCAAAGTTTCTGCATATCAGAGCTGCAAGCTCAAAGCAATAAAATGTATTCATCCACAGGGTATAATGAGTCAAAATCATGATTTTTTTTGGAAACATGGAAGAAGTTTTACAAAGATTAAATTAGTTTAACATTTAATGAACTTTTATAAGCCAACACAAAATGCTAAAATCAAAGAGGCAATCACAAAGAACACTTAACTAGATCACACACACACACACACACACACACACACACACACCAGTGACAACTATATAAAATAAAGAGATTCATCTTATTTTAAACTATATAAATTATACACAGATCCTATACACTATCATGGTTACTGATATATTTTATAATACATAGCAATACAGAGTAGACTGGATATTTTGTATGTACATATGTACTTTATAATAGTATCTTTATTTCATATGGAAAATGTATAGCATCTCAAAATTGGCTAGTACTATAGTACTCATAGGTGTCTGTTAAACTGAGTTAATTCATAAGACCATGGTATAACACTGCATCTGAGTGGATGGATTGCAGATGGCACTCTTCTTCCTAGTTTTTGTTTTTTACTTTTCAGTTTTACATTTACAATAAAACTACAGTTTAATGAGTAAATGTAAAATGTTTCTATCTCAAAAAAGAATAATTGTTTTTGAGTTTGTATTTATTTTTCTACAGTTCAGGATAAATGTCTACAAGACAATAACATGATATCAGTATAGTGTTGTACCATACCTCCCATTTTAAAATAAAGGTACATGTGTGTTATTGCATAAACTAATGATGTTATCTCATTTTAATGGTTTTAATTTTTGGTATTTTATTGGTAAATGATTTATTTTGCTATTATAATATTTAGTTGTCAGGTTTATTTCTAGACTATGGGTGAGGAATTGAGCTATATTTATAGGAAGGAAACCTCTCTCTATCTCTCTTCGTTTTTCTTCTTTTCTCCCAAATATATTTAAATCTATATGGTGGAAAGTAGGGATTTATATTTGTATTATGTAAAATGAAACGTACAAGTCTGAGAAGGTGAACTTAGCAGTTGAAATACACACCGTACTACCGCAAAACAGTGATAGATGGATGCGATGGTGCACACCTGTAATCCCAGTTAACAGAACTTGTTAAAGAAGGACATGAATTCAAGTGGTACTGGCTACATAATGAGACAATGTCTACGAAAGAAAGAAGAAAGAAAAGGGAGAGAAAGAAAAAAGGAGGAAGGAAGAAATGAAGGAAGGAAGTGAGAAAGAAAGAGGGAAGTGTTAGAAATTAAGTGTCCAGAATGTCTGAGCGACATTTTAATCCATGAAGGACAAAGTAAGTTTCATTAGGACAGTCCCATTTTTCTGTATATTTGCAGGAGGCAAAGAAGTTTGCTATTTTTCTTAAACTGATGTTCATGAAGATGCTAGCATTTTGAAGACACTTTAGTGTATGTGTGTGTTTCTTTGATTATGAACTTGTACACTAAATGTACTTTTATTTTCTTTATGGTGACACATATTTAGATAAAGAATTAAAGAACTATTAGATATCTTTATGGCCTATGAAAATGAAAATTTGGAATACTCTTTATTGCACTTTACTGTAGGTAGAGTTTTCCTGTCCTAACTGCCTGTTCCTAAATAACCAAATAAGCAGTTGCTTCCCAAATAACTGACTCAGAGACTTAATATAAATTATAAATGCTCAACCAATAGTTCAGGCTTGTGACTAACTAGCTCTTATGATTTAACACATTTCTATTAATCTGTGTACTGCCCTGAGGCTCGTGGCTTTTACCTCTATCCCATTTTGTGTGTCCAACTTATTCTCTATCTGCTTGGGGACTCCTCTGACTCTGCCCTTCCTCATCCAATCATTCTCATTTTGGCTCTTCTGCCTAACCTTATCCTGTTCAGATACAGCCCATCAGCTTATTTATTACATAATCATAGTGACATATATTCACACAGTGTAAAGGAACATTTCACATCACTTTAGCACTAACAGGGTACATGTTCAAACAAATTACTGGATTAAACTTCTAAATGATTTGTCCTATCTGAATAGTCCAGTATTGGTACAAAAAAAAATCGATGATCCACTCTGTAGTTGGCTGATTGAAAGCTGTTATTACTTCCTATTAAAATTCTTCCATAGAGCTTCTATGCATTTGCTCAGGGAGAGTAAAATCAAAAGTTTGACTTAGACATTCTTAAGACAAATTTGAACATTTTGGCTGATAAAGTGACTCACATACCTCCAAAGAGGTTGACAGGGATCCAAACGATGCTTATCAGGTACTGGGCTTTGGAGTTCTTCCATGAATAGATGGTACTCCTTGAGATGTAGGCATGTTTAGGCAAATAATTCATATTAAAATGAGAGTATAATCAGCAAAATCCACTTTGTCTAACCAGGCATCTTATGTGAGGTCAGCAGAGACAGACATTCATGTACAGGATAAGCAGAATAGATATTTTTCTCTGCCTACTTTGTGTGGATGCCGTTTCAGAAGCAACTGAAACACCATACTGCTGTGTCATCTTTCTGACTAAAGATGACTAAAATCTTTTATTCCAGGTGATATGATGTGGTACTACCTGGGTTTCCTATCCTCTTTAGAGTCTGTTTTTCTTTTCCAAAGACAAAGTGAGAGATGTCATGTAACTGTCATTGCAGATATCTGAAGGAAATTTAAAATGCTTGTTATTTGTAAAAATAAAACTGATGATGGAGAGTTTATTCATGATTCTAAAGAGATGACTTCTGTTTCACTTCCCTTCAGTGTATGAAGTTCATAGAGACATCTTGAGGTCACTAATGATGCTATGCATCATTAGTAATTATTTTTTAATTCAAATGACTCCCTTAAAAAATGCTTCATTTACTGGTAACACTTTTTTTGTCCCTTGAGAAACTGGAAATTTCTAATCAAATGTTTTTGTCTTCATTGAAATCTGAAGTTGAATCTGAAAATATTATTTACCACAATGGGCTGTTGTTCCATGCCACTTGAAAATGTGTTCCAGCTAAGTCCTTTTCATTTTTAATCAATTGAAAGTTTACTCTGAAGAAGGAAGGGGATTTTTCAATGCACACAAAGCATAAGCAGGAGACCAAAAATGCTTTAGACCATACTCAAAGGGGTTATTTCTCATTATTGTTGGCATCCTTCTTTTTATTGAGACAGGCCATGAGCATCTCTACAGTTGATCAGTTGACAGATCAGCAATTCTATTAAACATGAAAACTAACCTTGGGAATGTTTAGAAGGAAAAGGTTGTCCTTTGATTTATTATGCCACTTTATGCTCATGCCGTCATTTGCCACTTAGCTATTCAGGCTATGCTAAGTGGAAACATCTAACATTTTTTTTTTTAAATAAATCGGCTTCATTTAAACCAAATACTAACCAGAAGCATTTTAGAAGTCGTCTGATTAAAGTAAATTGAATCAAGATAGTCCAGGTCTGCTCAATAATATAGAGAAAGTCTTCACGAACAGAATTTAACGACAGTTAGCGATAACAAACTATGCTGTCATTTCTTTTTAGTGCCAGCCGAGATCTGACTGGGGAATTACAGGAACATTTGTTTTTAGTTTGTGACATTGCACACTAGTCATTTTGTGTTGTGATGAGAAGTCACTGAGTGAGATGTGGCTCATTTCTATGATTATATAAAGTTATTTTGGAAATAGTTTATTCATAAAGACAGGCTTAATATCCATTTTATTTAATCCAAATGTGATACTTACTCAAAAGTGAAAAACAGGGTTTTATTTTAATTTCAAAATGCCCTGATATATTTCTTTCTCTTCTTCTCTTTGAATTGTATAATCTTCTATACTTAGTAGATTCCTATACTCTTGAAATGACTACTCTTATCTCAGAACTTACAATTTACTAACAATATATAATATTTAGAAGAAAGATTTCCCAGGCAGGAAAAAAATAGATGTTAAAAGTAGAAACTGTTAATATTTGATAAATGTTTTCACAAAATTACCTTAAAATCACAACAATCCTCCATTTACTATTAGAAGCTCTACTTCTAAATATTTTGTAAACTCATTCTATACCAAAGTATGTTTCTCTATACAAACATAGTAGTTTAGAAACATTTACTACTTACGCTCACTTATTAACTGATATATTAATGATTTTGCAATAACATTTTTTCAAGAAGTATTAGCTTATTAAAATAAAGCTTAGAATCTGACATCTTAGGAAATATTCTGAAGATCTTGGGTCACACAAAAAGAAAAAGACCAACTTCCTAGCTCAATTTTCAACAAAAGAAAACTTTTTAAAAACAGAGAATTTTCTAAAGCCAACTAAATGTGGTTAATCTCAGAAATGATGTCAACCAGAGATAGGGGCAAAGCATAAGGAGATGTTGCAATGAATAACAAACAAGAACAAAATATAAGTTGTGATTTTTATCCCTCGTCTGGTGAAATGAACTAAAAGTAAAGCCTCCAAATTTATGTATTTATTCATTTGCTAAAAGTTCACCGGCATCTTTGCTTTAGTTCTGATACTGCTCCAGGCTCCCAGGGCAACACAGAGCACAAGAGAATCAAACAGATCGTTCAGTGCCCGCGGGAACAGCAGAAGAAAGAGACATCGGCGTAAACTCTCATGCAAACCACTGAAGGACAACACCAGGTGCTAAGAAAGTGCCCGGACAATCAGAGCCCTGATACTAGTAAGCTTGTGATTCTGCCAGTTGAATAGTCACGTGCCAAAGCTATTCAGTTAGGTACCCACATTAGTGGTGCATTCTGTAGAATGTAAAACTAGAAGAGAAGGTAAACTATCTGTGAATTTTGTGATTGACATTAATTTCTGTTAAAAACGTATGTGTGATTGAGAAGATAGAATTATCTGCCTGACCTCTCAACTTCAGCTAACTGTTGTCATGTGAACTATGGCTATCTTAGTCATCATATCTATAATCTAGCTAATTAGCTTGCCATCATTGGCTTAGACCTAAAATTTATGTGTATCTTATAAATAAAATCCTTTAAAATTAAGGGACATTTCTGACATTACAAGTTATGATACTTTATACTTTTCTTTGTTCAGGCTAATTCATGGCAAAAATGGGACCAATGTATGTCCAAACTTCCATATCATTTTACCAATTAACTCTCCTGCTTTGATTTATGTTTCTTAATTAGCACCACTTACAGTCAAGAAGAGAATGCAGTTATTTCAGAAGGCAACACACCAGATTGAGAATGGATGAGAAAAAAATCTATAGCTGAATGAAATGCACTAAGAAAGTGAATCCATTCTAACTTGAAATGCTAAGTCTTGCTAATAAATTATCATAATAAAGAGAATGTTAAATAAAAAAAAACTATCCTTTTCATACATTCTATCAAACCCATTTGAAAATCACCTCCTGGAATTCAAATCCTTCAGTATGTACTTGTGAACAGGGTGTGGAATCATACAAACACCAATTCCTCACCTAGGCAGAAGGTTATAGTCTCGTAAATTCCCATTGCCTTTTAAAACTCAGTCTTCTCTCTGTGACAGAAGATAAAGTGTTGTTTTTCTTTTGAAAGAAGTATCATTTAACACAAGCAGAATTGTCAAGGAGTGCCACTTATCTCGTGAGAGATAAGTGACAAATTAGAAAGGGCCTGAACCACTTAGAAAGTGACTTGTCAATGACCCAGAGAAACAGGAAGTAAATGAAGAAGAGAGGTGGGGTGCTAGCAAAGTTAAAAAAGCCAGTGAAGGGCAGTCATTGTATGATAAATTGACAAGAAGATGTCTCTACCTTATTCTTAAGTAAGCTGTTAATTATCAGGAGTTAATATTGACCACTTTCTAAGTAAGTATGTCAGTTTTATAGGATGCTTCAGTTTTTATACTTAATACTGCTTTATGTTACGGTGTTGTGATGTATAAGATATTTAGTTTGCATCTCTCAAATCTCTAACAGTGCTTAGACACATATTGTACAAAGTGTTAACAGAAAGATGTTGCTTCATGTATGTAGAATATAATTCTGTAACTTTGAAAAATCTATTGTGTATACAATTTAAAACTCTGAAGGTAGAAGCATAATAATTTGATCAAAATTAAGTAGCTTTTGAATTTAAAAAAATCTTAAAAATATATTACTATATGATATCTGGGCTGATATTACTCCTTCTTGGAGCAAAAAACAAACAAAACAAAACAAAACAAAACAAAAAAATCTAACAAAATATCTCCAATACTAAGCATAAGAAATTCTCTTTTCATTTCTTCCTTTCTTAAAAAAAAACTTGATATAGATACTTCTCTCATACAATATATCCCAACAACAGTTCCCCTCTCTCCACACTTCCTAGCTGCTCCTGCCCCCAGATCCACTCTCTCTCCATTTCCTCTTCTGAAAAGAGCAGGCCTTCAGAGAGGACAGCCAAACAGGGCAAAACAAGATTGTACAATAAGAGAAGGCAAAAGCCTCCATAATGATTCTGGACAAAGCAACCCAATAACAGGAAAAGAGTCTCAAGAGCCAGTGAAAGGGTTCCACTCCCACTGTTACACCTGTTCCCACTGTTAGGAGTCTCACAAAAACACAAAAATATCAGCCATAACATATTTACTGAGGACCTGATACAGACCCATGCAGGTCCCATGTTGTTGTTTCAGTCCTTGTGAGTCCAAGAATACCTCTTGAATTTTTGGTCAGAGTTGTCCATGAGACTCCTAAACCTCTTCTAGGCTATTGCTGTTTCTCTGGATTTCTCCACAGAGCTGAAGATACCATGTATTTCAGACACTGGGCACAAAAGGCCCTGAGCTGTAATGGACCTGAAAGCCTCCTCTCTGAGGACTAGTATTCATGGTATCAGAAGGTGCCATGAAAGATTCCAAAGGAGGGAAGTAACCAACACTCTTACCTACCTATAATACCTAAGAACCACAACTGTGTCAAGCATGGCACTGTAGTAGTATTTGCTCCGCCCATGACCTTGGGCTATAGGGCCAGAAGGAAGCGAGGTGGTGCTTTTTGCCGATATACATGACCTCTTAAAGGGAAAGGAAGAAGGATCATGAGCCCCTTCTCCCTGTAGCCTGCTTCCTAGTCTGACTGGTGGATTTGCTTCAGTTAGAACAGAGGACAACTTCAGCTGTGTACTCTGTTCTGTATTTGTGAGTGTATTTCCTCAATTTATATCTTAATAAATCCCTATTACCTATCAAATAGACTCATGTGTATTGATCATAATATGGCACAATAATACTCAGAGTTCAAGAGTGGCACACATACCTTGGTGATAACCAACAGCTGTCTAATTTACTTAAACCACATCACAAGAAGGAAATCATACTTGGTACTGGAAACTAATCCAACAATACAGGATTAGGGAAGTTATGCATCTTGGTGAAGAACCTACAACTACTACTTTACTAAACCAGCATAATTCCTATCTATATTCTAAATATTTGTTCTTATACCCATAGATAAGTATAGTACTCATCTCTCATCAAGAAAAGTTCTCTTAACAGATAAGATCCATATATGAGTGAATATGTACCATATTTGTCTTTGGGGTATCTGCATTACCTCATGCAGTATTATATTTTAGTTAAGTATAGATTAAGGGACTGGGGGAAAGGGAAGGATCTTCCTAGGAAGGAGACATAGAATAGATAGTTATGGATGGATGAGGAGGTGGGGGACTGAGGAAAAGGATCAAATGGGGAAGGGAGGTAAGAAGGGACCAAGGAGAGAATTCAGGGAGGGACAGCTAAAACTAAGGATGCTTTGAGAGGTTGCACGAAACCTACAGTAGAAGCTTCCTAAAAATTATGAAAGAGACCTGAACAGAATCATCAAAAACAAGGGAGACAAATATCCAACTAGACATCACTTGTCACAAATTAAACCTTCAGTACTGGGAATGGGTTACATCTAATTCAGCTGTTGGCCAAAGGGCTCCCATGAGAACCCCTCTACAACTCAGGATAATGCCCAGTTTATTGGTAGCTCTCCACATACTGATGGTGAGAGCCTATTACTGAAGACAATACCTACATACCTCACTGAACATGGAGAAGTGGAGCTGGTGCCTACCTAGAACCTTTACCCCTACTGAATAATGTTCATAGTACTTGAAGGTATTTTTCACACACATCTACAAACCATGTGGTCTCCAGTGATGACCTGCCTGCAAGATGCACCAGTACAACAGAAAGCCAAACATTGTGGGAGTAACCAACTACTATCTGATTGAAATTAAGATCTAATCTATGAGACAGAACCCATGTCTGACCTTGCCTGGGTGTCTAAGAATCTGATAAAAGATAAGACATGGACTTAGGAGAACTCCAAATACTACTGTTCTGCTAAAGGAACAGAGTAATAAAATGTTTTCTAACTACGTTCTGCTATATTCATAGATCAGTGTCTTGCTCAGCCATCATCAAAGAATCTTCCTTCTGCAGTAGATAGGAACAAATACAGAGGCTGACAACTACAAATTGCAGAGAGTGAGAGACCTTAGAACATGCTGTCCCAAGCTAAACATGAGCTGAACAGGGATAATAGTAATAGACATCCTAAGATGGAAGGAGGAAAGACCAGGAGTCTCTAACCCTACACAATAACAATAGACCATTAAAGAAAGCTTAGAATGAATGGCACAGACTTCCCTAGGGAAGAGCACACCAATTGGTTATCCAATACAAAATGGTCAGCCCTAAAAACTTACACACAAGTAACATTATACAGACTAATCAGGTTGTATTTATGCATTTATGAATATATATATATATATATATAATTATATATAACATTAGGAACATATAATATGTGAGGTATACATATGTGATATATATTAGGAATATATATAAGAACAGTTTATGAAAAAAAGAGACCATGAATTTGAAAAGAGTACAAAGGAGTACGGGGGAGAGTTTAGAGAGAGGAAAAGGAAGAATCATATGATGTAATTATAACCTCAAAACAATAAATAAAATGAAAATTAATCACCCATGTCTGGATTTTCAGCTATACTAACACCATTGTTGAAGAATTTATGTATTCTTCAATGAATTTTTGTGCTTTCCACATGAAATTGTTGGCTGTGGTAATGTGGGTTTATTTATCTCTATTATCTTCTATTTTCTATGTGTCTATTTGGTTTGTGACAGATCCATGTATTTTTTATGATAGCACCATATATTTTTGAATCAGGTTTTGTGCTGCTTCTAGTTCTTCTAGTTTTGTCAAATTATTTCCAGAAATTATGATTTGTTTTATAAAGCTTGGTTGTTTACCATAAGCTGGCATACATATTCCCTCTTGTTTTTAGTCTTGTGATATTGATACATTTATCATTTTATCATGACCTTCTTTGTTTCTTTTCATACTATTTTGCCTCATATTCTGTGTTAGCCAATGTATAGCTACTAGTGCTTGTTTTTGATTCCTTTTTTCACGGAACTTCTTTTATTACCTATCCTTTCAGTTTCGGAGTGGATGTATCTTTGCTAATGGGCCTATTTTCGTGCTTCTGAAATCCCCAGCTTTGTTGAAGCAGTATTTGGGGAAGGCTTTGGTTTTACTCCTGTAAGTGAACATGCATTTCTTCTGCTAGGCCTTTTGAGTGATGATATGTGGGGGAACTAGGCTCTTCATGAACACAAGCCAAAAATCTCTCTATGACTATGGAGCACTAAGTTTTGTCAGTATGGGCACCATCTGACTTAGGTAAGTCTTAGGCCTTACCTTTGCACAGCGTCTTAGGAAAAGTCTTATGGTCATATTCCTTTCCCAACATTACTTGTCCTGAGAACTGAAAAGATGAGGCATTCATGATTTCTTCTTATGTTTTGTCTTCTTTGAATGTTTTTCTCTCCTGTATCTCAAATGTTTCCTATTCCCAAAATTCCTGCTTCTCTTAAGTTCCAATTTTCAGCCAAGTATGTCTTGCCAGCCGATCCGTGAAGACCGCCTTTCCTAAGCTCCTTGTGAAGCTGTAACCTATGCCTTGAACATGTTGGAAACTTTTTAGTTTTTCTTTTCACACTTTCGTGTCTTTTGTTCTGCAAGGGAGAGGGGGATGGTGAACTGCTGATGGTGTCACCTTTTCCTGGTGGCTAATATTTACAGCCAGTGGGCTTTTATCAAGAAGTGAAATTCTCTTTTTTTTTTTTTTTTGTTTTGTTTTGTTTTGTTTTTTTGTTTTTTTGTTTTTCGAGACAGGGTTTCTCTGTGTAGCTTTGCGCCTTTCCTGGAACTCACTTGGTAGTCCAGGCTGGCCTCGAACTCACAGAGATCCGCCTGCCTCTGCCTCCCGAGTGCTGGGATTAAAGGCGTGCGCCACCACTGCCCGGCAAGAAGTGGAATTCTTAAAGAATTGTCCCAATTTATTTATAAGCACCTTTGGAGTCCTGGAGAAGATTATGTAAATGAGCACAGTTTTTTTTTTTCCCTCACACCTCTAACCTCTGAAAGTCTGAATTATTTCATTAACTCACACTTGTCTTTCAATAAAGCTTAGCAGTATTTTGCTGAGTACTGTTTTTGGCTTTGGTTAGAACAATTGGTATCAGTTAAAAGATCTCTCTACAGGGATCAACTTTTTTTTGCACTTGGGATTTGTTTGATGATGTTTTAAGTATTTTTGGATTTGGAGGTATTTCTTGTGTGGTAAAGAATGTGTCTCTTTCTAGGATTCTACAGCTGAGTTAGAAGCTAACAGGCATGTTTCTTTCTTAATGCCTACTGAAAAAAACGTTATTCTAAGTTTGGATTCTTCTATTCTGTAGGGAAGCTTCTCAGAAGACTGAATGTAAATAGCGTTCATTCATTTAACAATTTTTATTAAATACTTTCTATTTGTGGAGTAATGTTCAGAATGGGCAGAAGCAAATATGACAGAGAAATACCTATAAGACTGTGGAGCTCAGTTTCTCAATGGAGAACACAGAAACCAGTAAATGATATAAATAGTGTATATAAAGTGTGTGTTACTTAAAAGTCTAATAAATGTAAGAAAGAGAGAGATAATATAGAGAAAGTATGAACAAAATTGAATCAGTAGAGCAGGACTTCAGTAGTAAATAAAGTTATCAATGAAAGTTTCATTGAGAAGCTATAATTTGGTCCGAGACTTCAAAATGAGGACATTCAGTCCTGGGTGCCTGAGATGGGGACACAATTTGCAGGAGCGAAAATGGCACAAAGATGTTGTGATTGGACAAGCTTGACATTTGTGAAAGAACAAGAGGACTAGGGTGACTGTAGTGGAGTGGGGAAGGAAAAGGGTGATATTCTAGAGAAGTGGGAGGTGGGCAAACAGAGCTAGTGTCTTTTGATTACAAAACCTTTGGCTTTTATTCAGAGGGAAATGAACAGGCTTAGTGGGATGCTAGATAGAAGAACAACACGTTCTGACTTTCATTTTATGAAGCGTCACTTCAGCCACTGTGTGGAGAATAGTCTGGGGTATTGAGCAGGAACGACATGATCAAATTGTCATGCCATTTAATAAGGGTGACCTTTAAAGAAGATTTCTCCTTTGAGTCCAATTCAGAGTTCTCTCTCTATTCCAGTAAAATTGTATTTAATTGTCAAAAATGAAGCATGACTTTATTCTACAATGAATGAAACTTAAAATGCTAAGCTGAAAAGCGTCATAGCTCAAACTATCCAACAGGAAAATAGGGAGAATACGAATTCTGTGTAATCAACTTTTTCTTATATCTGTCTTTGTCATTAATCACGTATATTTAGGATATCATAAAAGCCACAGATAATAAATTTGCAACGTATTCATTGCCTTAATTTCTTTATATTTTCTTTCTTACTCAAATAGACAGTGAAATAATACACTGTATTTGAAAAATAAAGAACAAAATATCTGGCTTTTGATCTGTGCATCTGCTGCCCATTTCTCTTCCCCTGGTCCCGAATGAAAATCTTTGCATATACTATTTATTATCAATTCCGTTTTCCATGGGGTGTTTCCACAGTTGTCTGCATGCTGACAGAATGCACACACTGCTGACTGTAGGAATGGCCTAACTGGGGTAGCCCCTGAAACTTCCAAAGAATATTAAAAAGATGTATGCACATTTCCTTTAGTGTATTTTTATTATTTTAACGATGCTTCTTTTAAAAGAAAATTATATTTTCATAACCAACCAGAACACTTTATGATCAAAATATCAAGTTAAGTTCAGGCGGCAGGCATGTGGTTATACTTTTATTTCGGACTGCCTGTCACTTCTACTAAAACCACCAAGTTTGGTGATACTGGTCCTCTTATTCATTCTGGAATATACACCAAATGGCAAAGTAGTGCCTAGAATAGCGATCTTTAGATGCTATTATTGTTGAATAACTGAACTGATATACCATATTTGAAACATTTCCCTTGTCTCCCATATACACAGTTAACTTACTGTTCTCTGGCTATATAGTTAATAAAAGCTTCACATGCAATAGGGTTATAAGTGAATAATCTTCTCCAATTTAGCCTCCTGTTATTTTTATTGCAGCCATTCTCTGTTTGGATCTTTAGATGAGAAACAGAGGCTGGCTTTGAGTCATTCCACTCCTTTTACCCATGTAACCTTTCACGTACTGCAGGAGCCAGTTGAAACATTTTCTAGTGTCTAATACTGTGACTGTCTCTGTTCTCCACAGTCTGAGAGATCACTCAAATTCAAGTCATCTTCTTATTTCCTCATTTAAATGGTTCTGACAGTTAGCTGTTGTTATTGGATAATTACAGAATTACATAGCCTGGTCCATAAAGACCAACGTAATGGATCCTCCCTTCTCATTGCCTATCATGCTCCAGCTCTATGTTTATTTGCTAAAAACCTAACTGTGTGTGCCAAGTTCTTTCCATTTGATGCTTCCTTTAGAGTGCCCTCCATGCCCATGCTTTAACCTTCAGTTCTACCACGTGCTCATTATTCCCTCTACTTTTCTTTATGAAGCTTATTTCTCAGATCTTAATCATCTCAGATGTCCTTGTACATGTGGTAGGGCTGTGCCATTTTTTCCCCAGTGTTTTTATACCAGTGTTTTTCTATTCTCACTTCCAGAGTAAGTCAGCAGTGATTGTATTAGGGTACTGTACCATAATAAAGCATTAGCACTATTCTCTTGCACATGTGGTAGGGCTGTGCCATTTTTTCCCCAGTGTTTTTATACCAGTGTTTTTCTATTCTCACTTCCAGAGTAAGTCAGCAGTGATTGTATTAGGGTACTGTACCATAATAAAGCATTAGCACTATTCTCTTGCTGTCTGTTCTACACCACAATTTAATACTGGCTCCTCATAAGTGTTTCGTGCTGTGGATATCGTTCTGTATAAAAAAAAAATGCTGATTGACCAATAGCCAGACAGGAAGTATAGGTGGGACAATCAGAGAAGAGAATTCTGGGAACAGGAAGGCTGGGTCAGGAGCCGCTGCCAGCTGCCGCCATGAGTATCAACATGTAAGATACTGGTAAGCCACGAGCCATGTGGCAAGGTATAAATTTATAAAAATGGGTTAATTTAAGATAGAAGAACTAGATAACAAGAATCCTGCCACAGCCATACAGTTTTTAAACAATATAAGTCTCTGTGTGTTTACTCAGTTGGGTCTGAGAAGCTGCGGGACTGGCAGGTGAGAGAGATTTGTCTTGACCATGGGCCAGGCAGGACTGGAGAAAACTCTAGCAACAGTTTGGGACCCAGCATACAAACAATAAATGTTTGTGAAATGAATTCAAAGATGAATTTCAAGCAGTGTTTGAAATTATATTACTTTTTAATTAAATAAACTGAGTAATATAGATACAACTTATCATCTAATGATTATTTCATGGTAACTTAAATTCTTACTTTCTGATAATTTTTTCTAATAAATTTGAATTATATTTGTGTAGATCCAGTTTTAATATTTTAAAGAAACATATAACTAAAATTAGTTTTATAAAAGAACCATTTACATAATTCAGAAATTTCAGGGAGCTGGAACAACGGCTTTGTGGTTAAGAGCACTGTTTGCTCTTGTAGAGAACCTGGGTTCAGTTCCTAGCACCTAGATGGCAACTCACCACTGTCTGTAAGTCTAGTTTCAGGGGATCTGACACTCTATTCTGGCCTCAATAAGCACCAGATACATGTGGTGCACATTCATGCAGGCAAACACACACACACACACACACACACACACACACACACACACACACACACAAAACTTAAATCTTATTTGAAAAGAGAAATTTGACTTTTTATTAATTGTAAGATAGGAGTAATTGTCTTGAAGGAAAACTGAAAACAGTAAAATAGACCCCCTAGAGAGCACACAATTTATAATTAGGAACTATAAGTTTATATATGATTATCTATGAGGACTGTCCTTTTGGTTATTTTTAAGATTTAACATTTCAAATTATTTAAAAGTGTCCTCTCATCAATTAAGTGTCTTCCTATCAACGTTAGATATTTGAGAATTTTCTCAATTCAGTTTTTGAGAACACTTATTGTTCTGGATGATTTATGTCAACTTGACATACACTGGAGTCGTTGGAGAGGACGGAACCTCAATTAAGAAAACACTTCTATAAGATGGGACTGTAGGAAAGCCTGTAGGACATTTTCTTGATTAGAGATCAATGGGGAGGGCCCAGCCCATCATGGGTATTTCCATCCTTGGGCTGGTTGTCCTGGGTTCAATAAGAAAGGAGGCTGAGCAAGCCATGGGTAGCAAGTCAGTAAGCAGTGCCCCTCCCCACTGTCTGCATCAACTCCTACCTCCAGGTTCCTGCTCTGCTTGAGTTCCTGTCCTGACTTCCTTAGATGATGAACTATGATGTGGAAGAGTAAGTCAGATAAACCCTTTCCTCCCCGACTTTCTTCTGGTTATGGTGTTTTGTCAAAGGAATAGTAACTGTGACTAGAACACTATGCACGCTCTACAGTTTCTATACATAGCTCCAAGTATTATTGTGAAATTACATGGACAATGTTAAGAGAATCTGAATACACAAAACATTGCAGAAAGTAAGGTTAATATGCTTCAATTATTTAAAAACAGTATTTTAATAGCTATCTACCATTCAATGCACTATATTGAAATGTGTATGCATCAAATGAACTTAAAACTCAAATAGTAAACTTACAATATTGTCTTTTTATTAAGATGCTGGGGGTGTCTGTAATAGAACAGATACTTAAATTCTAGTAGCATTAATATATGCCAAATATTGCTCCTTTTTCTGACACTGTTCATCACATTGTAATTCATCATCAAGGAAGAAAACAACTATTTTTTTTATATATGAACCAATAACTCTCAGAAAAATTAAATCATCTTTCACAAGCATTTCATTCCTTGGTGCTAATGGATAACAGCCAGATCATATTATATGACTTTTTTTTAACATTCTCCATGTTATATATGGAAATTTCTTTATGCATTGAAAATCTGCTTTTTCTCTCAAATTCATTTGCAGCATTGTGATAAGTAGCAAGAGGTCATTTACAAATTATAATGTGAGCTTCAGCTAAAGCTGGAAAATGTTAAAAAGAATGGGATAAAGATGAGACTGAGTGGATGGGTCACCATGAGCAACACAGAAGACTCTCATCCTTTTAGAACACATAATGACAGTCTAACCTCTATCTTTTCAGTACTAGTTTCGTAGCTTAACAGTGACCAGATTTTCTAGGTTAATTTGCAGAGTTGAATCACATGGTCATCATAATACATAAACAGAAAAATGGCATTATGAGCTGAGCATTTTCTTTTTCCCTGCCACATGAGGAACCCCAAACTTCCAGGTTGATAGCATTGTGAAGTAGGACCTTTTGTTGTTGGCTAGGGGAAAAGGCAGAGCCTTTGTCATTGAAGTTAGTATTCCACTGAAACAGGCCCACGGGAGCTTGTCTCTTCCTCTCTTCTGTGACTACACAGAGAAAAAAGCATTGGCAGTGAACAAGGAAACAGACCTGCATGAGATACTGAGTCACTCTTGATCTTGAATTTCTGCCTCCAAAAACTGAGAGGATGTATTGCTATTGGCTGTAAGCTATCTATTCCTCACTGTTTCATTCTAGAACACCTAACAGACTAAGACAAGTGGAAAGGCAAAAAAATTATTTAAGTTGTGTTTACGTATATTATTCTTGCCACACAGCCACTGGTTTGAGTTGTTGAAATTTTGTATGCAGTAATATGCTAAATGATACTGCACTCTGGTGAGCAAGCCAAATGATAGTGGCTCATCCAACTTCATATCCACCACACAATGCCATCATCAGGCAAGTCCTGCTCTAAATCCTTGAACCATAGGATGACAAGGAAAGCAAGAAGCAATTGTTCAAAGACTCAAGGGTGCTTGCTCCTATTCATATTTTAGCAGGTAATTTTTCTTGTTACTGTTATTATTTTTTGAACTTCAGTGGCATTTGAGTGCTTAAATCCAAGTATAGATATTAAATTTATGCTTCATAACATCATCTCAATGGTATTTCCAACTCCAACTTCCAAAAACTTCCACAATGCTCCCCAAAAAACAATATGGTCAGGTATATGACAACAATTTTCCACTTTCTGATATCAACTTCTGTCCTATTTTTCTTTTGATGACTATCACAAATACCATGACTATACACAATGCTGTAGAAAGGATTTATTTGGCTTCTACATCATAAACAGAGTGGATGATTGAGAGCAGTCAGGGCAGAAACTCAAGCAAGAGCTAATGCAGAAACCATGGAGGAATACTATTTATGGGCTTGCTCTCCATGGTTTGTTCAGCTTCTTTTCTTATACAACCCAGTACCACTGGCCCAGGAGTAGCTTTGTCCACAATGGACAGAACCGTCTTACATGAATCATTAATCAAGAAAACGCTTCACAAACATGACCAAAGGCTAATCTAATGGAGACAATTCCTCAACCGAGACTTCACCTTCTCAGGTGACTACAGTTCACGTAAAACTAACAGAACTACCCATCACAGGCATTATGTAAAATCCTAATTATGGTAGGGAGTGATTGTAAGGCAGGTGAATCTTTGTTAGAGCATCTGTCTTCAAACAGACAAACGAAAAGCCAATAAAATCCCCAAAATAAAAATCTACTACTTATCTACTCTAGATAAGGCAGATCCAAAGAAATGTTACTAAACTCTATAGTATATCGAAAGTTCTGCTTTTCAAACAAACCTAAGATTATAGGAGCACTAACAATGCCCAGGGAGCTGTGAACTGTTTAAAGAACTCCGATGACCCAGCTTTCCTGACTCATCACCCAGGCTTGGCTGCATTTTAGATAATTCTACTGTCTTTCAGTGCCCGTGCTCCTGTAACTAACCATAATGAATTTGGTGGTTTCCTAATCTAGATTTGATGGGATTTTCCTTTAGTCTCTCATCACTGGTCCTTTTTGGAGTGAGTAGTTATTTTGTTCATGTCTCCCCAGGGGACACGTAGTACCCTATTCAATTTACTGTGCAATAAAATGATTAGTAGTGTATAATTTTCATGTACTTTTGGAATAACAAATACGTAGAGATACAGCTTCTGAGTTGGTTAATCTCAGTTGTGAACTTGATGATGTCTGGAATTATCTGAGAAAGAAATATCTGGGATTATGTTGATTATGTCAGTAGAGGAGGGAAGCCCCATCCACTTTTGGTGACATCATTGCCCTGGCTGGCATCCTGGACTATCTAAAAAAGACAAAGAGAGCTGAGAATTAGCAGTCATCACTCCCAGTTTCTAAACTGTAGATGCAATATGAACATCTGCCTCAAGCTCCTGCTTCTGTGAGTTCCCCATAGAGATGGATTATAACCTCAGACTGTGAGCCAAAATAAACCTTTTCTCCACTGCGCTGCTTTTGTCAAGGTACTTTATCGTAGCAGCAGGAAAAGAAACTAAGACAGTTTCCTAAAGTGACTTCAGTGGGTCACATAACACTATCCCAGCACTGGTGTGTTTCCCATGGTTAAGGTCAGATATTCTGTACTGGAATGGCATCATCTCGACAGAAAGCAGTGTGAGCATTTCTGTAGACACAGCAGATACTCTTCAAGTTACTGTTATACTCACCAATCTGCCTTGTTTAGCCAAATATACACGTGTGTGTATGTATATATTTATATGTATATAAATATGTATATATATATATATGAAATTACTTTCCTAGTTCAAAGGTTAACCTTGAGAATACTGCATATTCTGCTTGCATTTTTTTTGTGTCAAAAACTTGATGCCCCAGGTAGCCTACATAGACAAGAAGAATGAAAAACGTGTGGACTAAAGTGGCTCTAGATGGTCCTACAGGGGGAAACAGTACTTTCCAGGCTTCTGGATTCTTTGTTTGTTTGTTTGTTTTTGTTTTTTCAAGGCAGAGTTTCTCTGTGTAGTTTTGGTGCCTGTCCTGGATCTCACTCTGTAGACCAGGCTGAGTAGATGTCAGTAGACTCACTGAGATTCATCTGCTTCTGCCTCCCAAGTGCTGGGATTAAAGGCATGCACCATCACTGCCCAGCTTGACTTCTGGTTTCTGAGGCACAGCTATCCAGTGGAGCTCAGCCTAGGTCAACAAACTCCCAGCTCATCTGAAGATGGTTAGACAAAATATTTTGATGTTTTTTGACGCTGCTGAGTATGGGAAAGATTTGTAACTCAGCAATAGATTATAGACATTATTATCTGTGGCAATTCAGTATTGACTGAGATGTGACTTTGCCATCTTTCTTCATCCCCCACCTCATCCTTTTCAATACCAGATGAAAGTCAGGCCCATATATGCTTCTTCAGGATCTTCTGATGCCTCTCTTCATGACTTGAAAGTTACTACTGAGAAGAGGCACAGCTTTGCAGAAGAAGAAATGTGCAGCAGTGCCATCTAATTCCATACTTAGAGCAAGAATCAAACCCTCAAAGACAATTTGTGCAGACACAGATCTCTCATTAAAAATACATAACATGCTAAAATGCATTCTGTGGGAAGATATGACCCCTCTGGCTGAGTTATTTAAAGCCATCTTAGTGGATTTATTTTAGTTTTTTCCCCCTACATATATGCCCAATCTATGGGCGAGAAAATGGTCCACTAAGTGAATTTTCCAAGAAGGGAAAAAGACTTATTAAATTAGAAATTAATATAAGTTCTTAGCTCTGAAAACACAGACACTTGTCTTTCAAAATGTCTTAAGGAGATAAAGTTTAGACAACATAACACAATAGAAAATAATGGCAGTGAAATAAAGACATATTATGTGAGGTCATACATATACTCCACTTTTTCATTTAGTGGAGTATGGGGACGTGCTCCAGTTTCATACAGCACAGTGGTAATCGTTGCATAACATTCCACTAGGCCAATATACTGTCTGTTATTCTGAACTAGTTTTTTATTTCTTTACATTATTGCCCTTTCCATTTTTTTCTGCTGTCAACTTACAAGGAATTATTTCGGTGTGCACATATATTTATTATTTTTCTCATTATTTATTACTAAATCTTAAATTACTTGTTACTAAATGCAAATTAAACCATGTATTTGAAATATTAAAATAGCTTTAAAGTTTCAAATTTTTAAGCTCTCTAGACAAAATTACTACCGTTTTCGGAATGGTATCATTTGCATCATGTCTGCTTTTCCATCCATTTCAACCAGATGCCATTTGTGTGATATGTAACATTCATAAAAACAAGGGCTATTCGTTATTTGCATTATGTCTCTGTTGAGATGAATCCCTTTTAAGACAGATACCACGTCTTCGTGCTTGTCACCCAATACGTACAACACTACCTGGAAAAAAAACATTCCATCAATATTTTTTCAATGTCATTTTTTCCTACAAGTTGCAAGATGAAAGTTTATCTTCTGCTCTATATGATGTCTAAATAATGCTTGGTCACTTTGAGCACCAAAATCTGTACTCAGGACAGTTGTTCTCCTGTAAAATGTTTGCTCACTTTGAAAAATCTCTTCATGGTGTTTTCAGTAACAGTGAAAGCTCATCAAAACCCTTTGTAGCCACTAAACCAAAGTTCAAAAGAAGTTTTAGAAGCATATGGAAAGTAGCAAATCCATCCCAATCTAAACACGACAATGTTTGATGGCTCAACAAAAGCAAATCTGTTGGAACACGTGTACAGTTCTCCAGGATCCTGAAGAGCATGCATCTGATGCTTTGCTTGCAAGGATCATTCAGATTTCTATGGAAATATATTGGATTACTTACCATGCTGCTTTTGCCCTTTCTCTTGAATTGTGATGCACTATATACTCTATCTTTTTGTACCTATGACTTTCTCTCCTGATGTTTTCATCATATTTCTTTAGCAGATTGTAAGATAAAGAAGTATATTTACTTCCTACCCATAACTGTACATCTTCTAGTACTAGGAAGGTATATGGATTGCTACAATTTTAAAGGCATCCTTAGAATTATACATTAAAATTTATTTTTGAAAGTGTGATGTGCATGCTATTTAAAAATATGTAGCAAAAGCTAATGAAATTTTGGGTAAAAGTAAGTAAGTTGAAATAACAGAAACAAAAGGTTGTGCTTATATTAGAATATGGAAATTAACCTGAAGTATCTGACTTTTCTTCAAAAAAAAAAAAAAAAAGAGTTCCAAGAGCTTAGGCTGTTGCTTAATCAGTAGAGTAGTACGTGATGGGTATACAGAAAGCTGTGTGTTTGGTCTTCAGCTCTGCAAAAACTAGATAGAATGGTTCATGACTACAAATGGCTCATGCATCTGTGAACTGATGTTATGAGGAACAAGAGATCAAGATCAGCCTTCACTACCTTGCAAAGTCCAGGCCAGCTTAAGCTATATTGAACCTTGTCTCCAAAAAAAAAAGGAAAAAACTTTAAAAAAGTATGCAACCTGTTAGTACCATATTTTTCCCCTAAACAAGACTTTCTAAAAGAACAAGTACTCAGTAAACAAATGTCAGTGCTCAAACTACGATGAAAAATTTGAGACACATTATTAGAAAATCTAGACTGCATGAGAATTTGCCAAAGGTCACAGTATGCTTAAAATATCACAGAGAAACTGACTGGGATTTGAAAGATATTTCCTAGAAAAACAAAGTCACAGGAAACCAATAAACATGTATTTTTCTTTTTCTTATTCTGGTCAGGAGTAAGATGTTCTTAGTCACATACTCAGTTAAGAGATGGAAAACAAGGCTTGCTCCCAGAAAATATACAGATATCTAGTTTATGCGTGCATGGGTGCTTTATGAGAAAAAAGAAAGGCTTGTATAACACTTATCTGTTGCTATAATGGGGCTGTTTCACCACCAGTGAAAACTCATATGATTATATAATTTACCATGCATTTCTCAAGATTATGAAGCATTGACTCTTAGCCCAGAAGAGCCAGTTCAGCTTTTTTCCTCAGTAGATGCTATCTTCCTATTTTGGAAGCATAAGACCAGCAGAGCTGTACCTCCTCTCGAGGTAGGTAGTATTCTATGTAAAAATGCAGAAACACAAAAGGCATCTTGTAACCTAACATCAGAACTGGCAAGCTGTGATTATGTTATATTCAAATTACTAGAGTAATTCTATGATTAAATGTAGCTTGTAAGAGTGCTGAAGTAGAATCTACTTCAGTAATAGCTTAACTGTAAAATCCATGGGTACAGAATATGGATCACCATGGTAGAAATTTGGGGCTATAGATGCAATCTAACACAGTTCACCTCTTTTTAAATTTGGAGTATTCAGAGTCCCATCTATTGGCCTAGAGTATCATATGTCTGTGTGGCAAGAATGTTCAGCATAAATAAAAGCAATCTTCAAGACAGCTCTGTATCCTAAATTTCTTAAATTATACTTCTTGAGATGATGCATTATAAAAGTTGCTCCCTTTTCTATCTTTGTTTTAATTGAAATATCAAGGTGCCCCTACCACTCCTGTTGAAGGCAAACAGTTCTGCTCTTTCTGCTCACCAGCCACTTACTTTCAGCCACAAATAACAATGTATGACCTAAAAATATCAACACAAGTTTATAATCCCTTTTAACTGTTTAGATGATTTAAATAGGCATTTTAAAGGAAATAAAACTGTCACTAGCAAAATATAAAGAGTGACTTTAAGTAAAATAGGGGAAAACCCCATATACCATGAAGGCTATATCTAATTACATGAATAGCCACTCTCTCAATGACAAAATATAAGCCCTTAATCTCTTTGTTTTAATTTTTTCTCTACCTGGTGGAAATTTGTGTTTTGTATTTGTTATTGATTAAGTTGAAATCGACAGAAATTATAATGTCTTTGGCTTACTTCTGTCTTCCTGTAGGATGAATCTAGTCTCAGATGATAAAACATTTTGTCCTTTTGATATCTTGTGGTTTAGTGAGTAAGGTGGCCATTGTCAGTAATTATAACTGACAATTAGTAATTTTATAAATGGACATGGAAATCTCTGCTATAAAAATTCCCACATCACACAAAGGCCAGAAAACATAGAGAGAATTAGTTATTAGACAGTTGATGCCATTGGACCAATGGTCCCTAACTAATGTTCCCAGTACCCTACTGCTGACCTCTGCTTTCCTAGCCCCACCTCTCTAAGAAACTCTCAAGAAATCTCACCTTCCTCTTGATCTCTTTAAGTAAATCATTCCATATCACTTACTACTTAGCTGTACTTAGAGATCTCCTCAGTTTAATATAATTTTAATATCTTCTTGAAACATAAATAGGCATATTATAAATCTATTTTTTACATTATTCATTGATACCATTTGTATACAGCACTTATATTTTGCACCATGAAAGTACTAAGCAGGCTTAGTCTTGCTTAACTTTCAAGATCTGATGCAAATGGGTACATTAACAGTGTGTATTAGACACACATATTTTTCTACCTTCATCTTCTGATATATTATTCAGCACATAGTCAAATTTCAGCTTCTTTTTTTCCTGGATCTTAAAAATTATAATACTTTTATATTCTTTGAGAATTTTATATGGGGATACATTGAGTTTTGTTCATATCCACCACTTCTTTGCCATTCTATCTTCTCAGGAAACCCTTCCCTGACACATACATACTCTTGCCAAATTCATGTCCTCTTCCTTCTTTCTTTACACATTTTTATTTTTTTGAGCCAATAAATTCTGCCCCCATGGCTATGGATGCTTGGCCATCCACTGGGGTATGAGTAACCTTCTAGTGGTCACAGCATGAAAGAAGAATGAGTATCCTCCCCTGGCAGTCATTAGCTTCCAATTTGGCTTCTTAAATTATTAATCAAATAATATATGCCATGACATCTGGTTACTGGAATAATGATCAATAAGAACCACATAACATAAGTGTGGTGGTTTTAATAGTTATGGGCCCCATAGACTCCCTTGTTTGAATGCTTGACCCATAGATAGCTGTGCTATTAGAAGGTGTGGCCTTGTTGGTGTAGGTGTGGCCTTGTTGGAGGAAGTATGTCACTGTAGGAGCAGGCTTTGAGGTCTCATTCTCAGGCTATACCCAGAGTAGCACACACTTCTGCCACCTGTGGATCAAGATTTAGACTTTCAGCGCCTTCTCCAGCACCATGTCTTCCTGCACACTGCTATTTTCCCTACCATGATGATAATGGACTAAACCTCTGAAACTGTGAATCAGCCCCAACTAAACGTTTTCCATTATAAGAGTTGCTATGGTCATGGTGCCTTTTCACAGTAATAGAAACCCTAATACAATAATTAGTAAATAATTCATAGATAAATGTTGTATCTTATGTCCAAAGCACATTGTTCTAGGGTCTCTGACCATTGTAATGTTTACTTTACATCCTGAATGAATTGTGATTTTAGCTTTCTTTCAACTTATGTCTTAAAAATACAATTGGTTTAGATTAATTTGATGATATTGATTGTGTGATTAATAGCCTTAAATAACCATTATTGCACTTCAATATTGCAGAACAAAATGGCCAGCCTTGACTTAATTTATTTTAATAAAAAACACCACATTTGCAGTCTCTGTCAAAGACTGCTCCTACAAGTGGAAAATAATCTGTGCTTTGTGGAATGGTTTTATTCTAGGGAAAATTGGTTCACTCTTTCTTTGAAAATCTTATCATGTTTTCTTTTGTCAAATCTGACTTTTTAATTTAACTACAGAGATTTGATACAATGTGAAGTGTGATGACATTTTAAAAATCATTCTTATGGAGATAGAGGAAAATAGAAACCTCAAAGTGTCCTCTGCTTTTATGTTTTCTACAGTTCAGGTTTCTCTTTCTGAATGCCACGAACTTCTTGTCTTCTTGTTTATTTTATAAAATTTAAGTTATTTATTGCATAGTTTTCCTGCATAATTTTCTTTTATTTCCTCATAGTTTTGCCTTCTTGGATTTTTGGACAAATTTATATTATAATTGTAAAACTCGCTCATGATATCAGCTGTTATTATGGTTGCAAAGATTATGTGAATTCTAACATTTACGTGATAAGCTGGCAAAACTGGCCAAAGCAAGTAAGATTAAGGACAAAATGAAAGGAGTCACCATACTTCATCTCAAGGATCAATGTAAGACTGTAAGAGTCAAGGCAGGGCTCACTGGCAGAAGAAACTGCCAATTAGTTAGCAGAACAGCACGACCACCCCAGACATGGGACCACGTACTGGAGGAGTGAGCTTCAATGGAAAAAGGAAGAAGTGAGTCAATGGAGAAAATGACACAGACACACCGTATGTTCACAAGCAGTAATAACCCAAACTGCTGCCTTTGGTTTTGCTTTTTTGTTTTTATACCCCAACCAAAGTTTCCCCTCCCTCCTCTCCTCCCAGGCCCCCCACCCCACCCCACTGCCAGCTATCCACTCCTCCTCCTCCTCTGTTTCTCTTCAGGTAAGGACAGACCTCTCATGGATATCAGACAGCCATGCTCTATCAAGTTACTGTGAGACTACACCTCCTCTTCTATTAAGGCTGGATGAGACAATCTGGTAGAAGGAATAGGTTCCAAAAGCAGGTCACCAAGACAAAGGCAGGCCCTGCTATCACTGTTAGGAGTCCCACAAGAAGATCAAGTTATAGATTGTAACATATATGCAGAGTGCCTAGGTAAGTCCCATGCAAGCTCCCTGGTTGTTGATTCAGTCTCTGTGAGTCCCTATGAGTTCAGGTTAGTTGGTTCTCTTGGCTTTTTTTTTTTTTTTCTTCGAGACAAGGTTTCTCTGTGTAGTTTTGATGCCTGTCCTGGATCTCACTTTGTAGACCAGGCTGGACTAGAACTCACAGAGATCCTCCTGGCTCTGCCTCCTGAGTGCTGAGATTAAAAACGTGCACCACCACTGCCCAGCCTCTCTTGGTTTTCTTGACCCCAAGGTTCCTCCAATCCTTTCTACCCCTATTTCACAGGATTCCCCTGAGCTCCACCTAATGTTTGGTTATGAGTCTCTGCATCTGCTTCCATCAGTTGCTGGATAAGGCCACTGTGATGAGAGTTGGGCTGGGTATTAATCTATGAGTCTAGAAGAATATCATTAGAAATCATTTCATTGACTTTTCTTTTGCCAGTTGGGTTTGGTTCTATCCTAGGTCTCTGCCAGGACCCAGAGGCAGGATACCCCAGGGACCTATTTTTTTTTGTATTCTGGAGTAAACATAGACTGTGTCAATTCAAATGCGTAATAACTCTAAAACTTATAAAATACAATTTCTAGAAGAAAAAAATCTGACAGAAATAATCATGACTTGGGTTTGGTGATGAGTTTTATATGAATTATCAAAATCATAATACATGAAAAATCTGACAAGTCAAAATTACTAAAATTAAAACTACAAATCAAAGGATGGGAAAAATGTTATTAAAACATATCTGATTAGAGACATTTAGTCAAAACACACAAACAACTTTTAAATTCAGTGATTATAAGATGAATAACTAATCTTGAACACGTATAATGTCTAGACATATCGCCAACAAGGATATCCATAATTGAAAAGCACATATGACAGCATGCTATTTTTCAATTGCCTTAGAAAAATTCAGTTTGAAACAGCAATAAGATAGCATTTCAAAGCTATCAGAATTCCCAACTTCCCCAAAACAGGCAGTCTAACAAACACATTCCCAGATATCTAAACAGTTGATTGGAAAGACTACATATCCTCAAAAATGTCTATATGAACATTTGTAAGGTGCTATTTATAACCACCCCAAATTGGAAGAACAAACATATTCTTCAGCAAGAGAAGAGAAATATAGTAAGAACCAAGGATCTTACTGTTGGAATATGTTGATGCAGAAAAATGAGGGTCACAGTCTAAAATCAGGTGCACTAATGAGAGCTAGAATTATTAATAGGAATTCATATTAACTTAATGAGGGTGTAGGCCATTACATATAGAAGTACATTTAGATGTAGGTATTTATACTGGTTTATACACACACATTTTATATATATATATATATATATATATATATATATATATATATATTTACTTACTCTTTAGCTAAAATATTTTGTAAGTAATGACACCCTAATAACAGAGATCAGACCTAGGACACAGCAAACCAAACAGAAATCCTTTGAAAAATAATTGATTTTCAATGGAAAATATATAAGGTTAGTAAAGTTAGCATCTTACAATGCCCAAAGTAATGGACTTTTCAAACACATACCCATAAGGGTCCGGATGTTTTACAGCCATGCAAAACTGGAATGTCTCTCAATGGCTAGAACTGTAATAATATGATCAACACAATAAGCAACACTGCATTGTAACTCAGAGTATCAAATAAATACTCACAGGCCTATGTTCATGCAAACAAATGACTAATACATGAAACGATGAGTGGAAGAGAATGAATAGGCAAATTTTCTGTGCAAAGTAATTCCAACACTCTTAAATAGATGAAGTAAGCTCTCCACTAATGAAGTGTTGACTTCATACAGTTCATTGCTTTCAAAGGGTACATTATGCTAAAGGGGAAGTAAAGGAAAGCATCAAAGTCGAAAACATGGCAAATACTGCCTAATCAGATAATCAAGGTTACACCAGCAAGAATAGGCTATAATAAATGAATGTACCCTTTACATACGGTGATGAAAAATATACCAAACCTCTATGTATTTCCACAAACCTAGGCTATCATGACAAGAAAATCAGAAAAATATTGCATGAACATACCACAACAAAATTCCAATGTATCTTAAATCTATAAAGGACATTAAAAATGAGAAAGAAGTCTTAGACATTGTTACACCCAAAAAAGGAACACAAGGATAGATCATAATTAAATATAATGTGATGTTTTAGAAGAGATACTGGAAGATGTTTAAAATAAGAATAAGACATGAACTTTGCTTATAAATAATGCATTAAAATTGGTTCATCATTTATGACAAGAGTATTATATAAATATACAAAGTAAATAACAGTAGAGTGTGGGCTGGTGTGTCCAGATTCTGTAATGTGTTTCTGTAGCTGTAAACCTTCAGTGTATATTTTTAAATGTACTCTGACTTCATGGTTATAAAACCACAGGAAGGGTAGGTTTTCGTTCACTCTACACTGAATGGAGCAAATGCTCTAAAAATACAATTAATAGTATAGACATTCTTCCCTCCACTAAATTCCACTTTAACTGCCTTTTTGTAGATAATTAACATTACATGTAATCAACAGTTTATATTTAGGAATATATTTGTATACATACTGCAGATATCCTTAGAGTAACATGATGGAAAAGAGGCCATGCATTTGAAGCAGAGGAGGGAGGGACACACTAGAGGGTTTGGAGGGAAGAAAGGGAAGGGGAAAATGTTGTAATTAAATGACAGTCACCAAGGAAAAAAATATGTCCAAACAAAAACTGTTCTCAAGCAGTACTTAGGAGTATTTGAAAAATTAATTCTTATATACTCAATTAATTTTATATCTCAATAGCTGTTATACTAAATGACTTAAGCATTAATAACACATCATACTGCTTTATTATTTTGGCCTGTGTAGAAATGGAAGCCTGAGTTCTTTCATCTATTGTAGAACCAGGTTTGACATCATGTTTACACAGCAAACCAAGGGGCAAAATACTTAGGACTTTCCTGAATGGTTTAAGCCAAGATGTAATTTTATCCATATGCTTTCCACAAATGGTTCATCAATTATTGATTAGGCTTAATGAGTATGCTAATAAGCAGAACTCAAGTGACTTTTTTAGCCCTTCTGTGCTTTCCAAGTCCTCATAAATTTTTGAAATGGTGACTGCTGGAGACAGATTATGGATTAGTGCCAAAAAGCCATAATGCCGATCACATATGCTGTTCAAGGGCTGATGTTTGTCCTTTTAGGATAGAAGCAAAATGTTCTTTGTGTGGCATTTGTTCTCAGATGTAGATTAATTTACGAGGTTTTCCCCTATGTGCATCTTATGTATCATGCTCACGTTCATAAGAGAATGATAGAATACCATGATCCTTACAAAGATTAAAGTGCAAGGGATCAAAGTCCAGTCCTCTTGTGTTTGGAGATTGTTTTGGTGGCTTCAATTCTAAACCTAGTTTCTGTTGGTTGGATTCATTGTAAGAAAACTAACTTCTGTGGAAGCCTGTGTAGTAATTCCTGGAACTTGATTGACATACCTCCACTCTCCAAATCACTGTGTTGAATAATCTGTTTTCATTTAAACATAGCAGTGTATTCATTATTGTTTCATCAGAAGGAAAGAGTGTACTTACTTTCATGGCAGGTCCTTCCTAAAGAGAATCTTCAGCTCTGTTCCAAGTATCACTTAAGTAGGAGAGAATGAATTACTATCTACTGTATTTTCATAAGCATCCAAACTTAGATAACAGGATCTTGAAATCAGACTAACGCAAATCCACCCACCAGAACAGTTTATTAGGAAGTGTTATGTGAATTTTGCAATACGTATTTGAAATTTAAAGCTAAACTAACTTGTTTCTGAATGAATATTAAGATGGTGATTTGTAAAAATGATTGCACACATGTTGGAAAACATCTCCTTTAAACCCTGTAAGACCAAACCTTTTGCTTTGGAAATTGGTTACTCAAAAACGTACTTAGAACTAAGAGATGTAATGACTCTCAGTTGCATTAACACCTTGTTTGTTGTAGGAATTCAAACAAGAGGGAGTTATATACACGGCGTTGCTGTGTCTGCCCCTCGTAAGCTCTCTAAAGAGAGGAGAGTATGCTCACCTACATTCCTGAAGCAAGCACAAGTTGCTTTTGCTGTTGTTCTTTTAATGGCTATTATATTTAATATTGTTAGGTTCAAATTATCAAAATCCCAGTTTAGAGACTAACTTTAGTTTCGATAACTATTTTTTTTTCAATTTCAACTCTAATAAAAAATAAAATATCAGACTATTTAACATAGTTTCTAAAATATATGTGTCTGTTCTTTTAACAAGTATCCTTTGAAAGGTGTAAGGATAATGCATAAAAATAAATGAAGGCACAAATGTATTTTAGCTGTAATTATTCAAGAGCGATAGTTTAGAATGATTCTAAAAACTGGTCAATTATTCAAGGTGCTTCCTAATGAATTAATAAATAATTTATAACCTAGTGAAACAAATTGGATATCCAAATACTTGTCTCTTCTCACTGTAGCAAAGCTAGTCGTGTTCTAGTAATCTTCAGTAGCATACTTGAGGTTTATTCTTTGTTAATACTTTCTTTTGTTGAGTAAACAGAGAATCATTTCAGTCCTCTTCAATAAACTGTTACCATCAGATAAAACACTTTCTACAAAACTCCATCCCACATAGTCACTGAACCCCAGCAGGTAAGAGTCCTAAGGAAGAGACTTCAGAATCAAGTAATGACATAATTAAAATTTCTATGGGAGCACGGATGTGCTTCAGATTCAAATACTGCTTGTGGTGTTATGGGATTCCTTCACGGCAATTTATTTTTGCAAATTATCAGTCTTTGATTTAAAATATTTTACTTTAAAACACATTAATTCTTATACTCTCATGAAAATCAAACTTTACAGAAAACTATAAATAATAAGAAAAAAATAGTTGGATCCTAATTTACATTTAACCTTTGTTTTAAATGATTAATGGAAGCGATTTATGTAAACTATTTCTACAATGCAGCATGAAATGAAATTTAAATTGCAGATTTTACAGTGGTGTATTTTAGCTAGTGACCCTATCCCCATGAAGAAAAAGAAAAGAAAACCAATTACATTTGTAATAAAGATGCTAATGTATTTCTTGTTTTAAACTTATTTAAGCTATGATTGCTTAGGACACTCTTTTGTTGTTGTTGTTGTTTGTAATGAGCTCAAAAAATGGTTCTGTGGAACTTTTGTTTTAAAAAGAAGAAAAAGTAATTGATTTTTTTCTCCGTTCTCAGTTGATCAAATTTCCTCCCATGGCCCAGCTGCTATGGGCATCAGCAGGCAATCTGGCGGTAGTAGGCCATTGTTCAGTCAATCAGAGAGAGCTATGGATTTGCACTGAGCCAGGCAGCCAGAGTCTGGGCACTGGTCAAACTGCCCAGTTATAACTGTCAGAACTGGGTTCACAGAGGTCTGGAGATCTTTTAATTGGTAGGTTGGCACTAACCTTCTTGAGTGCAGCTCAACTTCCTGATCCTCCAGCATATAAGAAATGTTGAGACTGGTTTGTATCTTGTACATCCTTTTTAGAGACCATAGGTAAATGGCAGCCCTAGGTTCATAGTATAATAGCAGATTGGAAGCTGAACAGTTATTCAAAACTGGTGAAGGGCAGAGAATGTTTGTGCTTGCATCATTCACAGGTCTACTGAAAGTCACTTCCCTAGACTCTACAATCTCAAGGACAGCGAAACAACGTTAAAGTTCAAGAGAGATACAAAGAAAAATGGAATATTATAAGGATTCAACAATATGGAGACAGTGGAGAAGAGAGAGTAAAAAACATATAAATAATGGTATAAGTACACTTGTTTAAAAAAAAGCCATGCATGAGCTGGCTTTATGGAGCCCATTCCATAGGGATGCCTTGTTCAGCCTTGATACAGAGGAGACAGGCTTGGTCTTGCCTCAACTGAACATGCCAGGCCTTGTTGACTCCCCATGGCAGGTCTTACCCTTTCTGAATTGTGGATGGGGATGGTTTGGGAAAGGGGGGAGAGTCAAAGGAGGGGAGAGAGGGGGAACTGTGATTGATATGTGAAGTGAATTAAAACATTTTTTTTTTAAAGTGAGACAAAATATGATGCTCACTTGTTGGTGGGTTAGAAGAACAAGAATAAAAGGAATTTTTCAAATCATGGAGTAAAACTACAAAAATACGAAAATCCAGAGAATCATAGGGTGGATCTATGGGAATGCTGTGAGATATGAAAGAAAACAAAGAAACAAGTGACACGAAGGAGATCATATCAAAAAAGAAGAAAAAACAGATTTATTTAAATTCAGAAGATTAAATAGAAATATCTGCTTAAACCTCCTCAAGATGCTGTTTGCTCTTCAGTGAAAATATTTGTGAATAGAACAAGATTCACGTAGAATACCATCTGAATACTCTATCTGAGTACTATCCAGGAATAATGACTGAAGGGTAGCAATAATTCATTTAGGAGATGATGGGACAATGTGAGGAAATACAGCTGAGGGAGAAACCTCTCAAACACACAAAAAGTCAGGCATGCTCAGAGGGTCACTGTGAAGGGACAAAGAAATATATTTTAAACCTTGATTAAACCATTTTTAATTATGGCTTCAAGACCAGCACCATCTTCAGTCAATCTGCTAGTATTGGGAAAAATGTATAAATAGAAAACTAAATAAATATAAATATATCATGAAACAGATTAAAATTTCAAGATTTTGATGGAACCAATAGAGGAGGTAAATAGAGTATCACACATGCACACACACACACACACACACACACACACACACACAACTACATGTGTAATCATGATCTAATAACAATCAGAAAATATTATAAATCTGAGCAAGGATGAAATTTTATTTATAAGACAAGAAGTAATTCTAAGGCAAAATTGCTTCCAAAGTACAAACCAAACTTGTATAATAGTTAAGCAGATATATATATATGCATGTATATTCATACTTGTGTGTGTGTGTGTGTGTGTGTGTGTGTGTGTGTGTGTGTGTACAACCATGAGCCAAAGGAAGATAGATAATTTACAAAAAACAATGGTCATTTAAGGTCCCAAATTCTCACTATGAAAATAGTTCTTTAAAGTTCATGTTAAGAAGTGTAAACACATATGCATTTTAAAGAAAAAGAACAAATTGACTTAGAGAGTGGAAGGAAAGGAAGGTAACAAATACATAAATAAGCTGGACAAATGAGGTAGAAACTTTAGAAATAATAGAATCTATGAATCCCAAATAATCCCTTTTATCATTAAAGTTTTTTTTAGTGTTATACTAAATTTTGAGGAAAATATACAAGATTACAAAATACAGTGTGCAGTCACAGATATAAAAAATTGGACAATGATAAGCTATAAGTCTATAATTAAAGTATAAGTCATGAATTAAGGACTTAGCAAAAAAGGAAGCACTTCAAGATTTTTCAAGAACCAAAAAGATGCAATGTGTGTGTGTGTGTTTCAGATGAGCACAGCTAATTAAATAGAATGCACATTTGATATATACAATTATATACATATATATCCCATCTTATAAATAATAGTTATAAGCTAATGAAATCGTCACATATCAAAAAAGGTTGTTTGACATGTTTACCAGTGGTTGCAGGTCAGAAGTTATATAATAAAATAAAAATTGCATGAGAACTAAATTATTTTATTTTAAAATTTGCTTATTTATATATTCAAAATCACAGTGTTGTCATAATCACAGTTTTCAATATATATATCACAAATACTTTATTGAATTTTATATTAAAATACAAGGTCAATTTTGGTTTATCTGGCAATACCATATTTGCTCTGTCTTTAGCAAGCTGTTCAATAGAGGTAGGTATGAAATTACTCCTCACTGCCTTTTGTGGCACAATCCTTGAAGTAAATTAGTTTGTTCCCCTCTTGTGTTAGCTGTAAACACTGGCATCACAGAATCAAAGGCAATTCAAGTCATCTTATACCCACAGATCTGGTAATCGCAGTGTGCATAACATAAGAATCACCCTTGGCGGGTATTTGATAAAGGAGTGTTACCTAGCAGTGTGTTTTGAGAGGAATTACTGAACAATTCAACTTACAAACAATATACTTAACTGTTAAAAATATTAGCAGAGGTCTTACTGCTATCTAAGCTGAGCTTTTCTAGAGTTGTTGAGAATCTCAGCTGTTTGTATTTTGAAATAAGTACAATGCCGAATAACTCAGCTTCCATTATTTCAAGAATAGCAAGTGGAGATTTTTTTTAGCCTCTTTATTATTTATCCATTCAGTGACAATGTTAGGTCATGTGAATTCTTTTAAAAGAAGAAGGCCTTGTTATAATATCTCTTTGTACATTATTTTCTCCTGGACTCAGAACATTTTATGAGTTTTAAGGCGTGTTCATGAGTTTGGATACCCTGTTTACCTACAGAAAGAAACCCTGATTGGTTATGGCCTGACACCAAAACAAAAATGGTATTTCGAGGATCTGGGACAATAGCTCAGTTGGTGAGAGTAAATAATAAAATATTAAAGAAGGATACAGTTGGAGGATTGACACAATTCTACTTCAAAATGCTCTATACATCTAAAATAATCAAGATAAATTCTTATTGGTGAGGGTCTGAGGAGGTTGTTCAATAGGTAAGAGCACTTGCTTAGTTAGCATGAGACCTGAGTTTCAGTCTCCAAAACTCATGTGTAAGGCTTGACTGTGCACACCCCTGACTCTGGCATGGAAAGGTTAGAGTTAGAGACAGGTTGATTCTAACAGTTCTCTCAACAGCTAGCAGGGTGTAACCCATAGGCTTCCTTTAAGTGAGACCTCATGTCTCAAGGTAATGAGGTGGAGAAGGATAGAGAGAGAAAACCCACATTCTTCTCTGGCCTTCGTTCTTCTGTAACTTCCAAATGTGTACACAAAGGCTCAAACATCTAGATGCTCACATGTATTGATCAACTTCACATTCACACTCACACACAGAAAAATATAGAAAGTTTAGACAAACACTATGCTATATGAAAGTGTGGACAAATAAATCAGGAGAACTTAATGAGAAATCTAGAAGTAGATTAAAATCAGACTAAAACATAATCAATGGATCTTTGATAAAGGATTACAGGCAGTTAGTTATATTGCCTTTATCATATTCCCTATATTGTAAAAGTGATTTCATTTTTATTTTTATTTTCCTTTTATTAAAAATGCTTTTTTTCCTCACATAAAATATTCTGATTATAATTTCTCCTCCCTCTACTTCTTCCAGTTTGTCCCATCTTCCCTCGCATCTGGATCCACAAACAGGTTTCTAAGGGACAAAAATAAAATAAAAACTAACATATCTGAAAAGGAAAAAAAAACAAATAAATAGAAGGAAAAAGGCCCAAGAAAAGGCATAAGAAACAGATACCGATGGAGACACATTTGATCTCACACTTAGGAATCCTATAAAAACACTAAACTGGAAGCAATAATACATAAACAAAGGTCCTTCGGGGGTAAAAATAGTGAAATAAAAATAGATATAAAATAAAAAATGATATAAAGTTAAAAAATAAAAAAAGTCCTGACATTATATAACAAGGAACCTCCAAAGATGCCCTTGAGTTCATTTTCTGTTGAGCATCTGTTGCTGGACATGCAGCCCATCCTTAAGAGAAGTTTGTTTGCCCAATGAGATTCCCTTGCAGAAAGCTAAATTTTCATTTGCAAGTGTTATAAATTGGAGGTGGCTTCTGAGTTAGGGATGGGGACATGTGTCCACATTTCCTTTAGTTCTAGGACCCCATATAGTGCAGACCCATGAAGGTCCCTTAAGTTCATATGTGTATTAATCCTGTTGGTTCAGAAGGCTTTGTTTTCTTGGTGTCCTTCACCCCTATGTCTCTTGAAATCTTTATTCATTTTCTTACATGGGGTTCCCTGAGCCCTGAGGGAAGGGTTTGATGAAGACATCGCATTTAGGGCTAAGTGTTCCATGGTCTCTCACTCTCTGTATAATATCTGGCTGTGGGTCTCTGTATTCCCATCTACTCCAGGAGAAAGCTTCTCTAATAATGGCTGAGAAAGGCACTGGTGTCTGAGTATAGTAGAATGTCACAAGGAGTCAATTTTATTTCTTTGTTGTTTTGTTTTAGAATTTAGTGTTTGGTTTTACCCTATGTGCATAGGCTATCTAGACTCAGATTTTTGGTCATCCAAGCAGTTTTGGACATGAATTACATCTGGTGGAGTGGGTCTAAAGTCAACTCATACAAGCTTTGTGCAACTATTGAACTCACATATCATGCATGCAGGACACCATTATAGAACAAGAGTTTGTGGCTAGTGTTTACATTTCTCCTTTAGTGCTGTGCAGAGTTCCTTCCTGTACCAATGTAGGGGTCAAGGCTCTGTGTAGACACCTGCTTAACTTCTCTATGCTCGGTTCTGATGGTGTTGTCTTCAGCAATGGGGCTTGCTTGTAAGTTTTTGAAGAGCAATGTACAGTCTTGGCAATAGCCTGGGTTGTTTGGAGGATCCTATGGGACATCTTTGTTGAACATCTGAAACAGGTGTAACTCAATGCTGGTATTATAAGACTTATTTGGTGACAAGAGATGGCCAGTTGGAGATATGTCTCTTCCTTTATTTGGTTGTTTTATTTAGAGCAACTTCCTGTATGTATACATTGTATTAAGCCTTTACTCTACTACTACATACTACCCCTTAAATGACCATGAGTTTTAGCTCTCTCTCCTCATATTTCTTCCCTCATCCCCTTCTTCCTCCCACTTGATCTTCCTGTTCCAGTTCCCTCCCCACATTCATCCATCACTACCTAATCTATTTCCCTTTTCTGAGGATATCTGTCTGCCCCAATGCCTAGTCCCTTAATATCTAATTTATGCGGTTCTGTGAATTGTAGCTTGGTTATTATTGACTTCACAGCTAATATCGACATATAAGCAAATATATAGAGCATTTGTCTTTCTGGGTCTGGATTACCCCAATCTAGATTATTTTTTTCTAGTTTCATTATTTACCTACAAATTTTATTTTATTTTTTTGAAATAGTGGAGTAGTATTCAATTCTGTATTGTGTCACAGTTTTTCTGTTGAGAGGTCTCTAGGTTGTTCCAAATTTCTGGCTCTTATGAATAGAGCAATACTGAACATAATTGAGCAAGTGTCCCTGTCATAGGATGAAGCAACCTTTGCCCAAGAATGGTGTAATTGAATCTTGAGGTAAATCGATTTCCATCTTCCAGAGGAACAACATCCATATTGATTTCCATAGTGGGGGTACAAGTTTGCACTCCCACCAGCAAAGGGAGTGCTCCTTTGCTCCACATCCTTGCCAGGATGAGCTATAACTTGTATTATTGTAACTTAACCATCTGACAGATGTAACATGGAATCTCAAAGTAATTCTGATTTGCAGTTCCCTGATGATTACAGATGTCGAACATTTCTTTAAGAATTTCCAGGCTATGTGAGTTTCTTCTTTGAGAATCTGTTTAGATATGTACCCTATCAGATACCTTATTAGATTTTATCTATCTATCTATCTATCTATCTATCTATCTATCTATCTATCTATCTATTTCTTCTAGGCAGGGTTCTCTGTGTAACAGTCCTGACAGTCCTGTAACTAAGTCTGTAGATCAGATCTCAAACTCACAGAGATCTGCCTGCCTCTGCCTCCCAAGTGCTGAGATTAAAGGTGTGTGCTACCACCACCTGTCCTGTACCCTGTTTTAAATTGGGTTATTTGTTTTATTGATTTCTAATTTTTTGACCACTTCATAAATTTTGGATATTAATCCTCTATTAGATGTGGAGTTGGTCAAATATTTTTCCATTTATGTAGGCTGCTACTTTGTTCAAAAGACTGTGTCCTTTTGCCATGAAGAAGATATTTGAGATCCCATCATTAAATGCTGATTTTAGCATCTGTCCTGTATTCCTTTCGTTCAGGAAGTCTTTTCCTATGCCAATGAGTTCAAGACTATTTCACACTCTCTCTTCTAACAGTTTCTGATTTACCTGGTTTTATGTTATGAATTTTGATCCAATTGGAGTTGTTTTGTGCAGATTGGTAAGTATGGATTTATTTGGATTTTTCTACATGGAAATGTCCAATCTGACCAGCACCATATGGTGAAGATGCTGCCTTTTTTTCAGTTATGTGTTTTTGGTTTCTTTTTTTTTTAAATCAGCATTTTTTTAAAGATTTATTTATTTATATATACAGTATTCTTCCTGCATGTATGCCTACAGGCCAGAAGAGGGCACCAGATCTCATTACAGATGGTTGTGATCCACCATGTGGTTGCTGGGAATTGAACTAACCTCTGAGCCATCTCTCCAGCCCCTGTTTTTGGTTTCTTTATCAAAAATTATAGATTTATGTCTGAGTCTTCCATTCTGTTAATCAGAATGTCTGTTTTTGCACAAATATCATGCTATTTTCATTACCATACTTCTGTAGGACAACTGGAAACCACTGATAGTGATACTGAAGGAATAGAACAAACTCCATTTTAAGAAAGTACTCCATTTTAGACAGGACTTGACTGGGGTCTTTTGTCCAGCAAAAACCACAAAATTTCAAAAACAATCACAAAGGGCCCAGGGTCCTGGTCAGGGCAACCTCACCCAGGATTGACCAAACAATCAGAATACTTGGTAAATAACCCCCTGAGCCACAGATGTCCTTGTATCTAGGCTCCAGATGTCTTTGCAGTATCTGCCGGCTGCTGATGGACATTCCTTTAGACCCGAACCAGTGAATTCAAAGATTACAAACCCTTACCTAATCCTGTCATGCCAAGGTTTGTAACTCCCTGCTTGTAGTTTTTCCTTTTAAAACTCTCTTACCCCAGGAGCTCAGGGCTGTTCTCCTCCTTCCCACATTGGAATTCTGGATGATTGGATGATGGTCCGAGTTCAAGCTTGTAATCAATAAACCCCTGTATGTTTGCGTCAGATATCGGCTCTGTGGTGGTCTTGCTTGGCGGTCTTACAACATGAGCACAGCAGAGGGGGCACATCTGAGATCACCCACGACCCCCAGACACCGAACTGAGGGGTTCCTGACCAGCTGGTACATCTTTGTGTTTCTGTTGTCTCTGTCCCTATGTAATTCTGCACTTTCGTTTTCTGTGGCGCTCCACGCCTATAGTATGATCCAGTAATGGTCAGTGCTTGTGGCAGCCAGTGGACTTACTGGAGGACTGGGATCACAGGGATCTGGAAGACATTCCAGACCCTGGAAAAGGGGATGTGGAAACCTCTGAGGTGTGTCTGATCAAGAATGGTCTCGAGTCTGGATGGCTTTTGGTGTAATTGAACCTAGAGGGTCACTGCCTCCAGAGGACATCTAGATATGACTCCTAGCAATAGGTTATATGGAGCCTGAACTGGCCATCACCTATAAACAGGCAAGACTTCCAGTGAAGGGTTCGAGACACCAACTCAGCTACAAAACATTCAACCTACAATTTGTCCTGCCTATAAGATGTGCTGGAGTAATTGCAGTGTAGAAATTGTGAGAATGGCCTGCCAATAACCTGCCCATCTTGAGTCCCATATCATGAGAGCTAGCTAACCCCTGAAGGCCAGGGCCTAGAGGCAAGACTGTGCAGAGACCTAAGATATAACCAAACAAGACTGGGGAAAAAAAAATGCTCTTCTGATTAGTTTTGGCTTGAAGTCTATTTTCTCAGATAGTCACATGACCACACTAGCTTGCTTCTTTGGTCCAATTGCTTGGAATATCTTTTTTCTATCCTTTTAACCTGAAGTGATGTTTAATCTCGATGTCAAGGTGTGACTCATGGATACAGCAGAAGAATAGATCCTGTTTTTACATCTAATCTGTTAATCCCTCTTCTTATTGGAGAATTGAGAAGAGTGATATTGAGAGGTATCAATGGGCAGTGTTTGTTGATTCCTGTTATTTTGTTGTGGTGTGTGTGCTGGGGTTAAAGGCATGTGCCACCACCGCCCGGCGATTGAAAGTTTTGTTGGCAAATGTTTGTTATGATTTCATCTATATTTATCCAAATCTAGAAGTGGCCGAAGTGTGTTTTTGTGAGCGAATGAATGGACCAGAAGTGCAAGAATCACACTGCTGAATGTTGTTCAACTCTAGATGAAAAGAGCTAGCAAGCTGCAAATGATGAGGAGAAATGTTTAACAGACATTGATAAATGAGAAAAGTCTGTCTAAACAGGATCTAAGCCACATAGTTCCAAACATCTGATCTTCTGAAAAGAGAAAAGCAAATATTTTAAAGGCCTGTTTGCTAGGATTTTAGGGACATGAGGGGACTGTAGATGTAAATATAAGGGATTTTTAGAAAAGCAAAACTATCCTGAAGATTGATCACATGCCTTATGCATCTGTCAAAATCCAAAGAACTGTGTAGAACAGAGTGAACCTTAAGCTACGGCCTTTAATTAACAGTGTATTAATACTGAGTCATTAGTCATTGCAAATGAAACACATCCAAAGCAAGATGCTATTTCAGGAAAAGATGTAGGGGGAAGGTATACAGAAATTTTACATAGTACATTGTACTTTCTGAATTAACTTTTTCTATAAACATAAGATATTCACAATAAGCCAATTCATTTGAAAAATAAAAACACCAAAAGCATTGTAAAAAAATAAGACAAACTCCTGTAGATTCATTTAATTATTCTTATTTCACCCGCCACCTTCTTTCTGTGTATGTGTGTGTGCATCTGCATCCTCAGATGCCGAAAGTAAGTTTAGTAATGGATCCCCTGGAACTGAAGTTACAGAAAGTTATGAAGTGTCCAATATAGGTATTAGAAAGTGAAATATACATCCTCTCGAGGAGCAGCAATAGCTCTTTACTGCTGAGCCATTTCCCCGGCTTCTGGAAAACCCCTGTGAAATAATTAATACAATGAATTGTGAAAGCCTTTGGATTTTCTTCTCTGGCTGGAAGATGCTGAGGCTGTTTACTGTCACCACTGAGACAATCACTAATAGCTGAAATTAAAGACACTTAACTGAGAGCTACCACATGTTTCCGGGTTAGAAGAGTCAATAAAAAGACACCATCTGCAAATGATTCTTAGATTTATTATTCTCTCAATGAAAATTTCAGAGGGAATTTTAATAGTAATCATCAAGCTAATTGTAAAATTTATAAGGAGAGCTGTAGAAACTCAAGTAGCCCAAACCACTCTGACAAAGAAGAACAAATGTGGAGTAGACCCTCTCCCTGAATCCAAGAGATTTTGCATCAATTATGACAGTTTGATGCTAGGGAAAAAGATATCCACGTAAGCTACCAGGAGCTCCCACAGACATGGTGGATTGATCTGTACCAAAGGTGCAGAGAACACTCAGTGTACACATAACTGTCTTTTCCAAGGAGAAAGCTGGAGTAACTGTCCATGTTTAACAATATGAAACTCCAGCTGTATTGTGCAGAATGTAAAAATGGGAGTGAACCAGTAACTTGCATGGTAAACCTGAGACTGTCTCCATCATAAATGAAAATCTTTTCACTTTGAGTTAGAAAATCTTTTCTTTTCTTTTCTTTTTTTTTTTTTTCTGGAGCTGAGGACCGAACCCAGGGCCTTGTGCTTGGCAAGCACTCTGCCACTGAGCTAAATCCCCAAGCCCAAAAATATTTTCTTAAATGATGCTCTGGTATATAAGTCATAATAGAAAAAATGATAAGTAAGAGCTCATCAAAATTATGATCTGATGTTCAAATAACCTTGTTAAGAAAATTAAAAAATCAAGGTCAAAGCTGAGAAAAAATAATTGGTGAACATATGTCCAACATAAGTCTGCATAGATATAGAGGCTCTCAACACTAAGCAGTCACAATATGAAGAAGAAGGAAAGTTCAACAAAAGATTGAAATATACTATTCACCCAGGAAGACTTACATGTGATCAATAATACCTGACAAGTTGTTCACCATCGGGACTGACCAAATAAATGCCAATTTCAAAAGAGAGCTATCAGTTACTCCAGCCATATGGATAAATACTGATGCATTAGGTGCTAGTGGGGTGTGCTGGAGTTTTGTTGCTTGTTATTTTGAACTTGAAGTAAGCTGGGAAAAGGTGGGGGAACCTCAGTTAAGATACCTCCATTATTGGCCTGTAACTATATTTGTGGAAATTCTTCTTCATTCATTATTGATGTGGGAATGCCCAGCCCATTCTAGGCAATGTCACTACTGGGCAGATGGCCTTGGGTTGTAATAAGAAAGCAAACTGAGAAAAACCTGGAGAAAGCCACTAAGCAGCGTTCTTCTTTGACCTTTGCTTCAGTTCCTACCTCCAGGCTGCTGCCTTGCTTCTGTCCCTGCCTTGGCCTCTCTCAATGCTTGACTGTGAAGGGGAGGTATAAACCAAATAAACTGCTCCTTCCCCCAGGTTGTTTTTCATCATGGTCACTGCCACAGCAAGAGAAAACAAACTAGGACACGGGGATACTGTGTAACAAGTGCACAAGTTTAAATTGCTAGCAAGATTAGAAAATATCATTTCTTTAGAAAACAGTACTTTCTTTTAGAGACAAATATCCTCTGATACAGAAATCACACTCTTAGATATTTATGCAGAACTGAAGACATGTCCACATACAAAGCTGTGCAGTGTGTAGACTGGCTTTGTTAATTATTGCCAAAAGCTGGAAATAAATGACTTCTGATGCATGAATGAGTCAATAAACATTTGCATGTCCATTAAAATGGAATGCTGCTCCACAGTAAAAAAGAGCTGTTACTGATGGAAGCAAATATGTGCCCCATTCTCAAATGCATTATGCTAAGTGAAAGACATCAGATCAAATGGCTACATAATATGCTTTCATTTATATGATATTCTGAAAAAGGCAAAACTAGTCATTGACTAAGATATATTGTAGATAAACACAGCTCAGGCCTGCCATTTCCGACGGACTCTTGGGAATGCAAGATTGCAGACAAGCAATGTTTGTGGTGTAGGTATATTATTTTTTTTTGCTTTTGCATTTAGTTATAGGAAATCATGCATATAAAAATTTTCCTATATGTATATTTTACCTTAATAAAATTAGCATTAAATATTCCCATGTTTGGGCTTAATGAGTAAAAGCACTTGCCATGACGGCATGCAGACCTGGGTTTGAATCCCCTGAACCCACATGAAAATCAGACATGCTGGTGTTACATCTCATATTTGGTATCTTCAGCTCTCTCACATGGAGATGGGAGGTAGAGATGGGAAGATCCCTAGAAGCTCAAACACAGGCCAGCCTGCTTGATGTCAGCAGTGGTGAAAAACAAGAGTGACACTGTCTAAAAGTGGAAGGTGAGGAGCGACACCTGAAGTTTTTCTCTAACTTCCATATGTGTATCATGGCACACACATGACTACAATCTCTGTCTCTGTCTCTGTCTCTGTCTCTCTCTCTCTCTCTCACACACACACACACACACACACACACACACACACACACACACACACAAACACATGCATGCACGTACCATACAAGCAGATGTAGGAAATTTTAAAATGAAGGCTCAAAGTTGAGTGGGAAAGGATGACAGGATAGAACAGGATAGAAGAGCGTGGTTATGGGGAGAGCTAGAGAAGGAGGATAAATATACTTAAAACACATTAGATGAAATTCTCAAAGAATTAATAAAAATATGTTCAAAATACAGGATGTAGAAGGGCTACTGTCGGGAGCTGGGACAGAGACAGGGTTTTGTAGACATGTTTGATTCCCTGTCCTACGATGTCTACTGTGCTGCAGATCATCATCATCTTACTAAGATGATGACTGTATGTTTGAAAGGAAGGCTCAGACTTTGGAACATTCACTCCTAAGTGGGATTTCCTCAGCAAATGCCTCCCTTCAAGGCTCAGGACTATGCAGAAGAGGCAGAAAGATTGTAGGAGCCAGATGGAATGAATGACAGCAGGCAAACTGTCTTTCAGATAAAACAGGACTGGTGCACATAAGAATTTACAGAGACGGGCAGCATGCAAAGGCATGTGCAGGTTCTAGCCAGGTGAGGTCCCAGCACCAAGAGGTGGACAAGAGCCCCCATTCCTAACCCAGAAGCGATCTCCAGTTGACAACCATTTGCAGAAGAAAATTCAGTTTTCTCCAATGGAGTCTCACTACATATATAAAACACCCTTAAGGATAGGCCCCATGCCCAGCAGTAGATGGCCAACACAAGGTAAAATTAATGGTATTTTTTGTAGATTTTATATGTCATATGATTTTGTTTGGGCATTTTTTTTAACTTCCTGGTCCTTATGTATTATGGTTTCTGATTTTATGTTTTTATGAGACATGTGTGTGTGTTTGTGTGTTTCTTGGGCTTTTTCTTTTTTTTAATTCTTTTTTAATTTAAAAAAAATTAATTTTATTTACTTATTTTTATTTGCCTGTTTTCTAAAGAGAGAGAGAAAGAAAGTGTGAAGGTGTATGGGTGTGGACTTGGAGAGGACTTAAAAGGGAGATTGGGTAGGGGAAACTGCCAACAGAATATATCGTATGTAAAAATTATTGTGTGTGTGTGTGTGTGTGTGTGTGTGTGTGTGTGTGTATTTGTTTTTTTTAAGGCAGGGTTTCTCTGTATGTCCCTGGTTGTCCTGGCACTTCCTCTGTAGACCAGGTTGGCCTCGCCTGCCTCTGCCTCCTGAATACTGGAATTAAAAGTATGTGCCACCACTGCCTGGTTTCAATTAAAAAAAAAATGTTTAAAATAATTAAACAAAGAAAGGAAGTCTTAGGGTCCTGTCTGCTTGCTACCCAGGCTGGCTTCCTTTTTAAACACCAGTGGGTTTTTAAAGACTCATTCATACGCCATGACTTTAGCGGTTTTCAAAACCCACCATGCCTTGCTGTGATTAGGTGTCTGTCTTTGGAGCAGCAGTAGAACAGTGAAGCATTAGTTTCTGAAAATACATGCTTTAATTCTTTTTTTGAACACCATACATGAGTACTGTGTCTGCATTGCTCCTGCCCACTGTCTGTCTGCCCACTGTCTGTCTGCCCATCTCTCCAATGTCCTTCTCAGTACCTCCCAGATTCACGATCTTTTCTTTAATTATTGTAAGGGGTGTGTGCGTGTAAGGCTACATAACGTGCTGAGTTCATTTAACACTGCTCATATGTATATGAACACTAAACAAGAGAGCTTACCACTTGGGGTTGTGAAATTCTAAGTCAGAACTTGTCCCTGGAGGAAACTGCTTCTCCATATTTCAGCAGCCATTGACCACCTGTGGCTCTTTGTCTAGGTGTGTGACCATGTAGAATCTTACCTCTCCATGTTACCATATCAGTTGGCAGTGTTATTATGTTGGTCTTGTTCAGGCAACCATATGTTCAGATTTCTTGAGTGCAGTCTACCTTTCATGGCCATAATATTCTATTTAACAGCAGGTTTTCTAGTTCTCTGGCTCTTACAATCTTTCTACCTCCTTTTCCATTTCCCCTGAACCTTAGGTGTAGCAATTGTGTTGCAGGCACATCATTTGGGTTGGGTACCACACAGTCACTTATTCATTGAGATTCGACCAGCCATGGGTCTCTAGGATAGTCTCCATTTGTTGCCAAAAAGAAGCTTCTTTGATGAGAGCTTAGCACAACAGTGTGGTTTTGAGGATAAGTGCTTAGAATACAATTAGAAATATAATAGTTTAGGAAAGAGGTGGTAGCAGGTATCCTCTAAGGTCTATGGCCGTTCCAGCCATGGGTAGTTGGCTGGGATTCCTGTACTGCATTAATATTGAGGCAGTCTGAATCCAATTAGACAGCTGTTGGTTACCCTGAGGATAAAACTGCCACTATTGCACTGTTTTGATATCTTCCCAGTCCATCACTATTATTGTTCATAAGTTTTGCAGCTGGGTAGAACTACAGATTGTTTTTCTCTCTTGGCAGAGTGCATATAACCTACTAATACAATGAGAAGCAGTCCTCAGGGAGGAGGCTTCCAAGTAAGTTCCAGCTCAATTCCTCCAAGTCCTGTGTCCAAATAGTGTTTTCATCACAAGGGTCTTACCTTCACTTTCCAGGAGGCAATCAAGTGCAGGGATATTCATATTGTATCCCAAATATGATATAGCTCATATTGTTTTGGGATACTCTTGTCCCTCTCTGACTAATAACTAAGGGAAAGGTTTCTCATGCCTGGTACCAGGGCTTATGGGGAGCATCATCACTCCAAGTGGTAGTGTTTTTTATTCAAGGTTTTATTGGGCTTTCTCTTGTTTTCCTTCTTCCTTCTGGTGGATTGACTGTATGTACTATAGTTTCTTCCTATGTCATCAATGGAATTTTCTAAATAAAATGGAGCAGTTGGCTCCCTCAATTTGTTGCTTAAGAAATGCACAAAAACTCTCATAAATTTTCCTTAGTAATAACTTGGTGTTACATTTTATTTCCTGTGATTTTTTTACAATTAATAGAGTATGTCATTTCTTCAATATTAAAAATTGTGAAATATTATATTTTCACTAAAATTTTATTATGTTAGTTATCTTAAAGGCTTTCCTAGTTTTATTAAATATATAATTAATTGATAGTGGGAAGTCACATACTTTACCTCAGTTATGATATAGTTTTAATTGATTATATAATGACTTCAAAGAGTTTGTTTTAACCTAAATATGACTGCATCAAAAAGCCTTCTAATCACTTTCACCAAAATGTTTCACACTTCTGATTAAGCTAAAAATTTAAAATTAAAAACTTGTTTTTCCTTAATTTGACTTGTTTCCAATTTTCTCTACTACATTAAAATGTACTTGTTAGCAATGTATACTATTTTCTGTATTCTATAAAGCATTTAATAACTTGGAGCCCCAAACTAAGCCCCCTTGTATTTAATTCATCTAGAAACCAATTTACTTTTCTCATAACTTTAATGCAATTGAAAAAAAGATATAACAAGAATATTTAAATAAGGAATAAATATTTTGAAATAGACCATTCGGAGAGTAAACTGTACCTTTGGGTCATATTTATTGAACATAAACTCTATTCTAATGATATTGCTTAATAAGAATGTCAAAAGAGTTTCATGTTTCTCCTACAGCAAGTTCCACATGGTATTAGCTTCAGTTACCTCAGGGAGGGGTCTCTGAACTTTTTAAAAATACTATTCCTATCTTCTGCTTACTTGTCTCTGTAAACCTAGGGAAAGAGTGTATTTCTTGGATCTCCAAAGAGGAAGCTGATAATGCAGCCAATTCTAGTCTGTCCAAAATTATAAATGGAACATTTTAGTTCATAAGAAAAACTTGTTTACTTTATCCCAACAAACACCGTAAGTTGTCTATTGTGTTTTAACTTCTCTTGTTTGAAAATAAATACAACACCTAAATATCAGCAATTCAGTGAGCCACCAGCTAAATCAAGGGATATAATACCAACACTATACTGTAGGGCTCCTCCTTTGTCCTTTCAACTATCTCCCTTCAAACTGGACACTGACACCCGTGTTTTCCAATGTTTGGAATTTATCTGAATTAAATTTTACTGAATTTACTCTATGGGGTATTATTTCTTTCATTTGCTATTATGCTCACTTCACTGACTATTTATGCTTGCAGAATGGATCCGTTTATTTTCTCTTCCTGTTCATATTTCATTGTATGACCACTCTATAATGTCAAGGTTTTGTATTTAGTTTGTGTATGCTTGTGTAATTTTCTTGTTGTGTATTAATTGCTATTGTATACAATTTTGTGCATGTCTCTTTTGCTTTTGTTTTGGATACATATTTCAGAGTAGACTTACTCAAAACAGTTGGGTTATATGTTTTCAAGTTTGGCAACATTTTACAATTGCTTTTCAGAATAATTGTTCTTAATTTTATTTCCACCAGGTGTATCTAAGAGATCTTTTTCTTCCTATGATTTGACAATAATTACTGTTAGCCTGTTTAATTTTTGCTGTATTTGGGGATTTGCTGAGTGTTCATTTCCATCATCATTGTTATTGTTATATCTTTGCTTATTTTCTCATGACACACTACTCACAGACTTTTCGTGTACATGCTGGGCACGTGAAAACCTTCCTCTTAGAGTGCCAGTTCATGTACTGTCTTTATATTTTCTCATTTACATCTCATTTTACTGTTATTTTGTTTTTGATGTGTATTCTCTTTGTTCTGCTTATGAAGCACTTTTTAATAACATGGCTATGTAACATGAATCTTAAAAGGTTTTATAACAAAAAAAAAACAGGAGCCAAATAAGTTGAAAGATCAGAGAAGCATAACAAGCCAGCCACATGTTCTTGCCTCTAGGAAATCCTCAGTCTCGAGAGAGTTCCTATTTCCTCATGCCTTATATACCTTTCTGTGTCCTGCCATATTACTTCCTGGGATTAAAGGCATGTGTCCTTCCCAAGCAAAGACATGAGATCTCAAGTGCTGGGATTAAAGGTGTGTGCCACCATGCCTGGCTTTGTTCCCAGTGTGGCCTTGAACTCACAGAGATCCAGATGGATCTCTGCCTCCTGAGTGATAGGATTAAGGGTGTGTGCCACCACTGCCTGACCTCTATGTCTAATTTAGTGCTAGCTCTGTTCTCTGATCCCCAGACAAGCTTTATTGGGGTACACAATATATCACCACATGGCTGCACATATTTTTTTTCATACCACATAAATTTTCTGTCATGGCTCATGTCTTTTGAGTAACTGAAATTCTTACACTATTGTATGCCAATTTATCAGATTTTAAATATTTTTTGAATAGTGCTTTCTGGGTCCCACGTAATATATTTTCAACACAAAGGTGACAAGTATATTCTACTGTAATTTCTATAATGCAAAGGTGATCAATATTTGTATAAAGAGAGGAAAACTCTCTAGCTATGTGAGCCATGTGTACTCTATATTGCAGTTACTGGTATTCGCCTTTGTAGCTCAAACCAGCCATATATAATATAATTGAAAACCCACATATGAACTCATGTTCCTACAGTCACCTGAGTTTTTAAATAAAGGCAGAAAATATTGATTTTTATTTAGAAGCTTTTAACTGCTACACTGGATTCACTTTAGAAACATTGTCTCTAGGGTTTGGGCATCCATGAAGCTCCCTTTATTGGTCTTGAGTAGAAAATGCGCTTCTCAGGTTTCCTGTCAAGTTGTGCCAATTTCTTGAAAGTGATTGTGAAGTTAGGCTTGTTTTTACTCTCTAGCATAGTGTTCCCTTCCTAATGCTGATACCCTTCAATACAGTCTTTCATGGTTTGGTGACCCCTCCCACCATAAAGCTATTTCCACAGTACTTCATAACTGTGGTTTTGCTACTGTTATGAATCGTAATGTCAATTCTGATTGGCAGGACATCTGATATGTGTGGTGGTATTTTACTTGTACTGAAATGTGATTTTAATTGTATGTTAATAAATAAAGTTGCCTGCGGGTCAGAGTTTTAGAGCCATAGCAAGTGTGTGGCGGTGGTGGCACACACCTTTAAGGACCTAGAGGGCGGTACATACAGGCAGTGACAAGGCAGTCACGTGTTTAGGTTTACAACCAATGAGAAGGCAGAACAGCTAGACTATATAAAGACATACACACAGGAAGTAGGCCCCTTTTTCGAAGAGCTCTCTTGGCTGAATCAGGATCGCTGAAGCAGGAAGGGTAAGGCTCTTAGTTCTGACCTCTTGGCTTTCTTCTCTGAATCAGCTCTGTGTTTCTTATTTAATAAGACGGTTGGTTACATCTACAGATATGCGACTCCAATGAAGAGTTGTTTGATGCCCCCCAAAGAGGTCCCTACCCATAGATTGAGAACTCTTTCTTTAAATTCATTAAATTTAAATTCATTAAACATCTCTCTTCAGATGGCTATAAATCCCAGATTTATTTAAATCTCTTACTGTGAGTTAGAATTGTGATCTTCTGATCTCATTTGAAAACAAAAGAACAAAAAATGTAATTCCCCCAGATTGTATTAAATATATTCTGTAAAGCTAAGACATAACAAATATGAAATAATGTCATAATATTAAGCAATGGTTCATTTTTGATGAACAACAAAATGACTTACAGTCACAAATATGAAAGTTCTTTACATCACCCAGAATTCTTTTGTAAATGATTTTATCCATATCTATTGTGTTGGATTTGTTCCAGTACTTCAGTTGCTGAAACAATTATGCAGACATTGACTTAGCTAAGCACTTGGGATGATGAGAAAAATCCATTTGAAATGCAGGTGCACTCCTCTGAATCAAAGGCCCACAAACAACACTCAAAAGTATTGTTCACAGAACCAGAACATGACTTGGTTTACAATCCCTGGATACAGAACTCTTTCCATATAATCAACAATAGTTTTCTGTGTGAGCAGGTCTGACAGAGATTGGAGTTCTTAAAGCAATATAATGATTTTTAACTCCAGATTGTAGAATTTATAGCTCTACAACTTTCCATTTATTTAGTAAAAGATTCAAGGTATTCAGAAATTCATCTATGTTTATACTGTCTGTTGAGACAATTCTCCTTCCAGTGAGTGTGGTGATATTTTATTTGTGCTGAAATGTGGTGATATTTTATTTGTGCTTTAATAAATAAAGCTTGCCTAGAGATCAGAGGTAAAGGCTAACCGTTATAAGTAAACAAAGAAGTTAGGCAGCTGTAGCACATGTACTTAATCCTGTCACTTACCTGGCAGGATCTCTGTGTGTTCAAGGCCACACTAGGGAACAGAGCCAAGTGTGGTGACACATGCCTTTAATCCCAGAGGTCTGGAGATCTGTACAGACAGACAGAAAGTGACAGAGCTGTGTAGGAAGAGGAAGTGATGTAGTTGGCCTAAGAGAGTCAACAAGAGAACAGAACAGAAAAGGCATATAAACGTGAGTATATAGGAAGAAGCTTTCTTTGGAAGCTGCAGAGTTGGTGAGGTGAGGTTAGATCATGGTTTGTCTTATTCCTCTGATCTTTCTCTTGGGCTTTAACCCAAATTTTCTGGCTCCGTGTTTTTTATTTATTAAGACAATTTAGAAATTCATCTACAAGTGAGATGATTGAGATGATTTTTACTTATTTAGAATATTCATATACTATACTTACAAAATGATAAATGTTATATTGAAAAAAACACATTTTGATAAGATACAAACTTAACCACAAGTAACTCATACACCTAAGACTTGCAAGAAAATAGAACATTGACTAAAGAATTACACAATTCTTTCATATTTTGTTTGACACATCTAGGGTGGTGCTATTAACTTTAATCAATTTTGAAATATCACATCTTTATTGAGTGAATATCTCATTTTCAAATTCCCTAGGAAAATTCAGTGACTTGCCTAACACCAAATACTGTGTAATCATTAGGTAAGTAACATTTAGCTTTTGGATTCTCTGGTTTTTATTATTGTTCTTTAACCTTTTTTCTTTATATTTACAAAATATGTAAGTATTCCTTATGTAATGCAATATTCAATTACAGTTTCTGTATAGGAACATACATATTTATAATATGATCACAAACTTAGGGTATTCAAACTCTATTTTGATATTTTAAGCTTTTTTCTTTGTAAATTTTTTTTTAAAAAATCAAATCTTTGTAGGTGATGGAGCTCTGGAGCTCATGTTGAGTGAATGGGCACTAAATGGATTGAAGTACAGTTTAGCTGACAGTCAACTTTGTTATCTCCATGTGGCTACAGAACATGGTTTTATGGAAGTGTCTCTCTTCATTCTTCTGTCCTAGTAAAAGGATGTGCTTGGGTCTGAGTAATGCATGAAAAGAAGACATTTATTTTTCTCATGGTTTTATCCATCTGTTGAGAGCATTCTTGTGACATCCTCAAGCAGTAGAAGGTACAAATACTGTGCCCTCATGTGGCACAAAGCAGAGAGATCAAAGGGGGAAAGTCAATCATTTTCATCCCTTATACTAGGCCAGTATGACCACTGGTGAGACATCAGAACTGATGATAGTCTGTCATCCTCTAATGAGCTACCTTTTAATTATTTAATTGGGAAATTTATTTCAGTATGAATTCTGGAGAGGACACATGTGTAGCTGGAACTTTCTTGTGTCCCGCCTGGTCTGCAGCTGCTCAGACCCAAGTAAACACATAGAGGCTTATATTAGTTAAAACTGCTTGGCCATTAGTTCAGGCTTACTACTGACTAGCTCTTGCACTTAAACTTAGCCCATTTTTGTTAATCTATGTGCCACCACGTTTTCCATGGCTTTACCTGTGTGCCATTACACGCTTCTCCCTGGACAGCAGGCTGATGTCTCCTGACTCAGCCTTCCTTTTCCCAGAATTCTCCTTGTCTGCTTATCCCACCTATACTTCCTGCCTGGCTACTGGCCAATCAGCATTCTATTTATCAGTCAATCAGAGCAACACATATTCACAGCATACAGAATGTAGCTTGAGTTTTCCTGCCTGGCCCACAGTCAGAACAAATCTCTCTCACCTGCCAGTCCCACAGCCACTCAGACCCAAACAAGTAAACACAGAGACTTATATTGCTTACAAACTGTATGGCTGTGGCAAGCTTCTTGCTAACTGTTCTTATGTCTTAAATTAATCCATTTCTATAAATTTATACCTTGCCACGTGGCTCATGGCTTACCAGCATCTTCACATGCTGCTTGTCATGGTGGTGGCTGGCAGTGTCTCCTTCCACCTTCCTGTTCTCTCAGTTCTCTCATCTCTGTTAGTCCCGCCTATACTTCCTGCCTGGCCACTGGGCAATCAGTGTTTTATTTATTGACAATCAGAGCATTTGACATACAGACCATCCCACAGCAACAGAATGACATTCCACAGCACACATGAGTTTCATAATAATAGGTATCTTTAAAAAAAACAACACGGAGGCATTGATTTGGCTATTTGTACTGAAGGGTAGTTCAGAAAATCTATCGGGTTAAGAGCATGAGAGCCTCAAATATTCTAGAAAACTACCAGCACTGTCACTGTAAATGAAACCTAGAATTTTCTGGAATGAATGCTATTTTCTATGTTACAAAGAAATTTCACTTTATTTGAACTTCCAAGAGGATTGTATGTTTTCTGTGAACAGAGATGGTTAATGAGATCTCATGACAATTTGGATGATTAATTACAGTTATCAATGTTTGTTAAACTCATCATGGTGCTTATCACTTTTCTTAATACTCTACAAATATGCTTTGAGTTAGTTACTAAGAAGACCATGCTGTAGATAACCATTAGGATGCTTATTTCACAGAGGATCAAAATGAAATAGAGTAACTGAGTGACTTGTACTAGGGAAGTCATCACTGTTTAGTGGCATGTATGTGCCTCAGTGTTGTGAATTCTTATTCCTGGATGACTGTGTGGAATTAATTAATTAATTAAGATCATTCATTCCCCTTACCCCGTTTTCACTGGTCTCTACACACATAACTACAAATGCTTCAGAAAATAGTTATTATAGACGTAACAACCCTTTCCATGGCTAGGAATCTCAGTCTTGACAAGTTTTCTGCTTTCTTCTGTCCTATTCTTTGTAGACAGCTGCTTCTCAGCCTAGTCCTTAATGCTTCATTGTTTTCCTGGTTTTGTTAGATGGTCTTACTGTCTCTTCCTTGTTTAAAAAACATCATTTATTTATTATTTACAAGTGTGTGGTGGGGAGGGATTGCACACACACACAGAAGTCAAAGGACCATTGAAAGGCTGGATTATCTTTTTCCCCTATGTGGGTTCCAGCTGTCAAACATAGGTCATCAGGCTGCCAGCACCAGCCCTTACTTGCTGGGCTGTCTCTCCAGCTGCGCTCTTTGCATTTGATCACCTCAACTTCACAAACTAAGTTTCTGTTTTCCATGTTGAAAAGAGAATGGACAGAAGCCCAAAATTAAAACAACTCTTTGAAACATGTTAATGATAGTTTCTGCAGTCCTCTTTAAATTTAAATTCCCAAAGTGTAAATAAATTGGAGTGCAGGAGAAATTACACAAATATTATAAAACTTAGATTTCAAGATTCTGGGCCAGAATATTTTTTTGGTAGTTATATAGTCCAGAACCTAGATTAACGAGTGAATAGAATAACGGCAGTAAGAATTTGAGAACTAAATTAGTTTATTTTAAAATCATACATAACAACAAAAGTCAGTATTAGCTACTGTTTAGGTATTGAAGGAATCAAGACTAGATGCTAATTATTAAAAGGATGGGAATAATTTGTCAAATGATTGACAGCAGCAATGTAAAGATGATTTGTCTAGTACAGAATATCAATAAGAAATGTCTCATTCTGTTTTGTACGTATGCGTGCTTGACATTTTTCCTCAAGTTGACACAAAGTGGAGTCATTTGAAAAGACGGAACCTCAACTGAGAAAATATTTCGATTAGATTGTCCTTTGGGCAAGTCAGTAGGGCATTTTCTTGACTAATGGCTGACGTAAGAGATTCCAACCCTTGTGATGGGAGCCGTTCCTGAGCAGGTGGTCCTTTGTTTTATAAGAAAGCAAAGTAAGCAAGCCATGGAGAGCAACCCAGTAAGCAATGTTCCTCCATGGTGTCTGCTTCAGTTTTTGCTTCAATTTCTTATCTTGAATTTATGCCTTCCTTTCTTTCCAGGATGGACTAAAACCTGTAAGCTAAATAAATACTCTCCATTTCAAATCGCCTTGGGCCAGTGTCTTATCACAGCAACAGAAATCAAATCAAGACAAGATAGGTATAAATATATGCTTGCATAAATTTTCAAAAATATATTAAAATACCTTAGGAGATAGTTGGTCAAAACAGTGTCTAGTTTGTGGTTCTTAAAGCAGAATTTCCTAAAGTATCCAATAAATATTCCTGTTTTTAAAATTTGACAAATGGGACTTAATGTAATTTTTTTTTCTTTTTGCGGGGAGGGCACATGGTGGGAGGGTGGACCTGAGAAAATTGGGGAGCAAATTTGATAAGGGTGCATTATATGAATTTCCCAAATAATTAATAAAAATATACGTGGAAAAAAAGAAAAAAAGAGAGAATCCAGAGGGAGAGTGTAAATGAAGGGCTTCATTTCAGGGGTTGGAATATTTAACTACTGGAAATCAAGACCATTATCTACCCTCTATAGTTTGCTCCCTGAATGCTATTTGTTAGCTAAAAGCCAAATGCAATGTGTGCTGTCCAGGCAGCTTTGCCCTCGGTGACCTGATTAAAGCATAAATCTGCAGGCACAGGCAGGAGTTAAGAAGCCAGTTTTGGCTCCCTAGGGATTTAGTGAGATGATGGTCTGTCAGCCTCCAACTCTCCTTACCTTTCTGGCTTTAAACTTCCTAAACAGTCATAAAACACAGCATCAAAAGGACAGCAGAAGAATGTACTGTTGTCTCGGGTCCATTGAACAAACTACTTTGGGTTTTTTGGTGCAGGAAATTTTAAAAGAAGATGGAAAATAGTTCCCTTTTTCCCATTTGGTTTCTTCTTCAAGTACTCAGATGGGCTTCTCTCTACTTACCTTGGTCTGGCACTAGCAAGTGGGAACTGGGAAAAAAGAAATGAAGCAAGATGTATAATTTCTCTGCTAACAGCTTTATAAAATTGAGCCATTCTTGAATTTAAAGAAATACATCTATTGCAGGAAATCTTCTTGATCTGGTCTTAGGTAGTATTGTCAGTAAAGACAAAACAAGCAAATACACACATGAAACAATCCTCAGTAACATGCAGAGCAACCTGAGTCAAAGGATCTGGTTCACTTCGTACTGTTGCATTATAATAGCTGGGTGGGGATGCCAAGAAGGAATAATGAATTTTTAAGAAAATTATGGACAACAATTTATATCCAGCCAAATATTTTTAATTATTTTTCTTAGCTTTCCATATTATAATTTCATTATCTCCTTCTTACTTTTCCTCCCTCAAACACTTTCATATCATATACCCCACACTACTATTTTTCTAATTCATGCTCTCTTTTTTTCATCAGTTGTTTACTTTCTCTCTCTCTCTCTCTCTCTCTCTCTCTCTCTCTCTCTCTCTCTCTCTCTCCCTGGTCAGTATGTAAAATGTTACTAGTAATATGTTTTCAGGGTTGACTATTTGGTATTAGAAAACTAAGGGATACATGTACAACACAACTCCTGCACCTAAGGCTCGGGGGTCATTGTGAAGAGAAGGTAGAAAGATTTTATAAGGCAAAGGAACAGTGAGAATGTTGTGACATACTGTCTCTTAGGAATGTCAGAAACCACCCCCATAGAGTCTCACTCACCAACATGACTGCACATACATGAGCTGAACAAGTAAAGCAATACACATGGTATGTGGACAGAAGGAGAAGAGCCCCCAAAAGCCTCAACATTGAACTATAGGCAACTAAGGGATGCTGGGCATGGGAGAGAGAGTCTTTCCTAGGGAGGAGCAACCATTTTTATAGATGAATGTAAGAGTTACATCCTATATGACATCCTGTAAGAGAATGTGGCTATGAGTCAAAAGATGAAAGTATTAAAAAATGGGCATAGCTAGCAGTTTAGTCAACATCACTTGAAATAAACATCAAATTTTAAGCGCAAAATTAGTTATGAATAAATGAGTATAACTCACATTCGTATTTTAGTTGCCAACAGTATGTTTGAAAAGGAGAGAGTTGAGCAATGAGAAAGGTATGCAGAAGCACAGAAGAGACATGGGGTTCCACACTGACTTTTTCCATCATCACTTAAAGAAGGTGTCTTAATATTTTGGAACATGTAAAGAAAAACTTCTTTGAAGGTATTTAATTTCGATTAAAAATGCCAAAATACTGCTTCTTTCCTCCATTCCTGTTTGCACTTGTAAGTTCTGCTGAGGCAAATTACAAATAGAAGCAAAATCATTCTCATTTGAAGGCAAGAGTGCAAATGAGGAGCAACGGTGTTTTAAAACCGTCACCATGGCAAAGCAAGTAGTTGAGTGGAGCTTCATCAGTGACTGGACTGAAGTTGAGCTCTGAGCAGCCTCTGGGATCCCAGAAAAGCAGGATGAGAGAGAAAAAGAAAATAAACAATCAATCAATCAAACAAACAAACAAAAAACCAGAAGCTTCTCAGTGCCCGGCAACTTGTTGCTATCGTGTCTCAAAAGGAGAGTGCAAGAGACAAATACTGAAATGAGAAGGAATGCTTACAAACTGAAAACTAGTTAGACTTGATCCCTCCTCTCTGCAGTATTGGAATTCTTTTCTATTAAGTCTATGTAAGCCATTCTGCAGGTAATTTCTCTTCTTTTCCCTCTAAAATGTATACAACCATCTTCTGTGTGTTCCTGGGCATGTGTGCATGCCAGCCCACCAGGAAGTCAGAGGACAACTTGCAGGATTTTGTTCTTTCCTCCCACAAAGTTGTTACTGGGTATCAAACTCAGGTCATGAGCTATGGTGACAAGAGCCTTCAGTACTGAATGACATGCTCCAAACCTTCAAGTATTGCTTTAAAAATTATTGGAGAGAGATAATAAAAAATGGATAGTTGAACTATAGGCAACTTAGTTCAACTTGAAAGAGAGACAGAGAGAGAGAGAGAGAGAGAGAGAGAGAATAACCTCTGAGCTTAGGTTTATTTTTAGGGAAATTAGATTTTAAATGACATATCAAAAGTATGCACATAGTGATAAAGATATCATTAAACATATTATCTGTTCTATAGAACAGTAGAAAAATTATTTAGGAAAAAAATGACACTTGGAAATTTCAATAGGAGAAGTTGGAAGTAAATGTTTGTATAGTGAAGTTGAGCAAACCTAACAGGGGACTAAAAAAGTAGCCCAGCAATGAAGTGATGTAAAATAGCAGAGAAAGAGAGAAAAAGAAAACAAACAAACCAGAAAGCTGAGCAAAAGTGCAACACACAAATAAACAATAGGAGTTCTAAAATGACACACAGAACATAGAAAGCCACCATTGAAATAGTGTAAGAAAATTAGGTAAGAGTTACCAGGTCAGGTGGCATGACCATTATCCAGCACAGAAGGACTGAGCCAGTGAATGCAGTCTTGGACAGACACGAGACTTTACAGGATTCTAGAGAGAAAAGCACTACCCACCACAATAGAACACAGAGAACAAATGTGAAAATCCTTTTCAAATTTTCAAAGGAAAGTGTTTAGCCCTAGAACCCACATGTGATTTGAAGGTAGGCAAGGATATGATGCTCCAAGAGTCAATGTCCCTTTCATGGATGAATTTTTCAGAGACCACGAAGGGATTTAAGACAGAGGCTGAGGAAGCAGTAAGCACTCTAGGGAATGGTTGAACAAGTGAAGACTTGGAACACTGAACTTGCTAGCCAATCATCAGTGAGGAATGGTGTAACACATGTGTCAGAGGTGTGCTTCAAGGCTCTTCTAAGTAATAATTTATAGGACAATTATGTGAAACGATGACTTATTCATGAAGAGCATACTGTAACTACATTGAAAAGACAACGAAAGAAGGTGGAGGGAACATTGATATAAATGTGAAAAAAAACTGTGTTGCTATATTAGGAACTTAATATATATCACCTGAAAGAGTGAATGTATATATTGTGTGCATTATGTCATTTAGGAATACAGGTGAGAAAAGTGACAAAGAGAAGTTTCCTTGGTGAGGTGTGAGGACTACATTTATCTGTAGGTATAAGGACAAATATTTAGAATATAGTTAGGAATCATGTTACTTAGTAAAGTGGTAGTTGTAGATTCTCCTCCAGGCTGCGCCAGTCCTGGGTAGTTGGATATAGATGCATATACAAATACACACACACACACACACACACACACACACACACACACACACACATATATATATATGCAAAACTAATGAAAAAAGGAGGGCATAACTTTAAAAGAGAGTAAAGAGGAAAACATAGAAGAGTTTGAAAAAAGAAAAGTGAACAGAGAATGATGTAATTATAATCTCAAAAAAATAAAAGAAATAATTTTAAAAATTACTCTGACTGACTGAATGGAGATGGAGTTAGAAGTTCAGTGTGTGTGTGTGTGTGTGTGTGTGTGTGTCCCCTGTGTGTGTGTGTGTGTGTGTGTGTGTGTGTGTGTCTGTGCATGTTAGTTGAATGCTTTACCATTGAGTTACATGCTGGCCCCATAAACCTGCTGCTTTTATTACATGCCTTTAGCATTGCTACCATTTGAATTTAAATTTTATAAATGGTCTGCTTTTTATCAAGGTGGTAGGTTCAAAACAAGTGCAGAACATAAACTTGAAATAGCCCAAAGACATATACCATTGAACCATTCAAGGCAAAAAGCTTTGGAAAGAAAGCTAGGAAGAAAGCTTTCTGAAGGAAATACATATTATCACTGATTCTTAGTTTCTACCTATGGATTTGGTTTTTAATTCATGTGTTTATTTCTTTCATCCTGAGAGGACCAAAAGGATCCACTGTGACAGCGTGGGCTCATTTGCACACCTCTCCCTCAGAGCAAAACTATCTAGTCAGAGGTCACACAGCACGCACAGAGGGGGCAACCACAGGAGAGAAAGCCCGGAGTTATATAATCGAGAACTGTAAAGGAACTACTGCACAACTGTGGCCGTCACAGGAGAGAGAGAGGAAGAGAAACGTTGACTTTCTAAAGCAATGGAATCTCCATGGTCAGAGGAGAAGGACCTTCACAGAGGCATTATAATATCCCTTTGAAAAGTAAATAAGCAGTGGAAAGATTAAAGTAATTCAATAACTCTGACTTCCAAAATACGGTTACTACTCGGATTATCCTTTAGCCCATGTTGCGATCTTTCTCCAGTTTTCACGTATGCGCAAGTAAGAAAAGGTGAGTTTTTCCCATAAGTCCTTATTTCACTCAACGAAAGCATTTTTTCAATTTTCCATGACTTTAGAATCCCATTTCTTCTCTTATCTGTGCTCTCGCTGGTACTCTTATTTACTCAGCCCTCCCTGCTCCGAGTCAGTTGGGAAAACACTGGATAAGGCACCACCTCAACATTCTGCTAACTTTCGTTTTAATGCCCTGTCACCAGTTATCCAGAAGGTCGCTCCATTCTTTGATGATGGCTTCTTTCAGATGTTGTTTAATCAGAGATATGTACATTTCCTCTACTCTGCTTGATGCTTCCTCCTAGCACTTAACAAAAGGCATGCAATTTTAGATTATGTGTTTACGGTCAGCTTTCTTTCTTCCTTTCTTTCTTTCTTTCTTTCTTTCTTTCTTTCTTTCTTTCTTTCTCTCTCTCTCTCTCTCTCTCTCTCTCTCTCTCTCTCTCTCTCTCTCTCTCTCTCTTTCTTTCTCTTTCTTTCCTTCTTTTTTCATTAGAACATGAACTCAATGAGGACAGGGCTGGTCTTAATTTTTGACTATACACTCAGGCTGTGGCTAACATAGACAGAATGTCCTTTTTTAAAAAATGTATCAACATCAAATATCAGGCCTTGCAGACTAGATTAATACAAACAGTTTATAAATAGTTTGTGAGGTGAACAGAACATGCAGAAGTAATATGAGGGAATCCATTAAATTTGTATTTGAAGTGAATGAACATACTCCCATATCAATTTTATGAAACTTACCATTGAAAATAAAGTAAGTTTTCATACTTTGAAAGGAAGTCCTTTTCTAACCTATGAAATGCTGAACCTAACACTAAATATCTTAATTATATATACACATACAGATATTCATAACTAAAAAAAAAATCAGTGAAAATTAAATTTTCACAAGAAAATTTGAGAGGAGATGTCACAGGTTTTGTTATCAGTTTCCATCTGTGTTACGCCTCTTAGCAGCTGATTCCATAAATATAGAACCTTACATGGAAATGTTCTCAGGCAGAATGATTTAGAAGTAATTCTCCTTAGGATTTTGGGAAATTTACAGCTGTTCCGTCATGTTGTCTTACAGCATCCCTGTTGGCTTTTGTGATAAACTATGTGGTAGAAGTTAGGAGATGTTTGCTTACCTGAGAAATACAATGCCTGCCTCTTTCCCACTCCCTCTGGCCAGCCACTTTCTGTCGAGTTCATATATATTTTTTAGTGGATTGAGCATAGGTCCAATTTAAGTGCAATAATAAATCCAGTCATTTTTCTTTTACCTTTATTCTTCTAATATGACACAGAAATAAACTTGTATATTGAATTGTTCTTCTTTCATTTTATTTAGAGTGAGAAAAACAATGGCCTTGAACTCATCACTTGACTTTGTCAGCTTACTTAATAAAAATGGCATATTTTTCTTACCAATATGTTATTTCCATCCCCCCTCCCAGTTCTCTTTTATAAATAATAAACTGTTATTGGGCATGCTGTGTAACATACTGTTCTTTCTTTTCTCAAGGATAAATTACAATCACACTCTTGTTCTAGAAGCCATCTTTCTTTTTAATCACCTGAAATGGCTCCTTGTACTTTTGCCAGATAATCTGATGTTTGATATAGTGATGCAATTAACTTGAAAATAAAACCAAATCATTATATGGCTATTGTTTCAGAAAAATCTTGGTGAGTTAAAATTGAACTGAAGCCTATATAAAATGAAGAGTTTTTAAAAATAAAATTGAAGACTTTAGAAGAAAATGCTGAGGTGTGCAACTAATCAGCTAAAAGATGTAAAGAAAACTTCTCTAGCTAAAAATGAGATGGGGTAGATTTCATTTTTATTTCTCTTCTGATTATACTGTAGCTGACCTTGAGACCAACACATCCCTAACAAATTTTTGATCTTGGGTTATTCCTTTATTTATTTATTTGCAAATGATACTATACTTTAAGTTAGAACTTTGAAATTTTTAGTTGTTCTTAAAATATAATTCTTCATACATGTACATAGGGCAAAAACCAAACATAAACCAAATAACCACTTGGTTAATGAACTGTGACATCACACTGTCCATTAAAGAGACCAAGCATAACATAATTTGAGGAATTTACTAGTTCTTAATTTTCAGTCCTAGGCTAAACATCAATTCTCCTTAGTGCAATGCTTCTAACATGTAGGAGAACGTGGGCATACTTTATATCATTACGTACAAGGCTCATGTGCAACATGTGTTGTATCCTATTAAATTTCAGTACCATAACTTAATACTCTTCATCTCTGTCCTGCCTCAACACCTTTAATATAAATATCCAGATTAACAATCTTTCAGACTGCTTTTGAATATTTTATTCTTCTTCTAGTCTAATTATCAATGAGGACACTTATTTTCTAGGGTAATTGACTTTGGAAACCAAACTTTCTACACCACTCTTACATGGGTTATGTAATCTAGGGATTGCTTGAGGTTCTGCAAGGAATCTAGAAACAATTCATGGTGGTTCCTTGACAGAACACTCAGCAGCGTGCAAACTGGGTAATCATTGCTATAAAACTCCATCTCGGTCTATCAATTAGGATGACTGAGCATTGCAGCACATAGTAGGTCTTTCTCATTGGACTTTCTTGGATCACCAGACTCCAAATAATGACATGGAGCCTTTTAAAAGTGGGCCTTTACCTTAGGCTTGTACTCAACGAGCTCTTATGACTTGACCTGTTTCTATTAATCTACGTTCTGCCATGTGATTTTGATCTCTCTTCCATTCCGTATGTCACACTTGCTTTGTATCTTGCTGGCATCTGGATTCTCCCTGAGCTCCTCTCTTTTCCTGGAAGTTCTGTCTTTTCTCTCCTGAGTAGCTATTGACCACTCGGCTCTTTATTAAACCAGTCACAATGATGCATCTTCACATAGCATAAACAAATATCCCTCAACAGCTGCATGCTAAAAATCCTATCCAGATCTCCTTTACATTTTCATTCTGAAATTTTCTTAACAGTTACCTCTGAATGCCCCACATCTTTGGATAACTTTGTCCACCACAACAGCCACTGTTTTCCCAGCAGCTCTCACTTTGTCTGCTCTGTTGTGCTCCTCCACATTCTTACCCATGTCATTCTCTGCAGACAGCAGCAGCAGTGCAATTACTGCACTAAGCGCTATCCACAGCCTCACCAACCACCCTCCCTGTGAGTCTCAGGTCTTGCTAACACCGTGGAACTTTCTGTTCACACCTGGAATACAGACACAAAGTCACAGTGCCCCAAACGTCCAGTATATTTGATTGTCCTCATCTTTAACTTTTGTTTATTTACAGGGTAATTCTCTGCTTTTGAGAACTTCACTGACCTAATCTCTCTTCTCTTCTTTACAGTCCTATCTGTTTTTCATTTTTAACCTTAGAATTTACCGAGGCTGCTGCCTAACCACCTGAAGAGATTAGTCATCATGTTATTCTTCATGTTCTACTCATCTGTCTGAATTAACAAATAAGTTTCTACCATACTACTTGTATTCCTTGTAACTATTATTTAACATTGCAAGTATTTAGCACTGCTACCAGAGTTTCTGGAAGCCCAGACTAGGTTGGGCCACCATGCTTAATATGTCAGTTATAGAGACAGGTAATAGTAAGACAAAGAGAAAGTAGAATTATTAAAATGTGGTCATATTCTAAAAAAATAAAGAGCTCCAGTAACACCCCATCCCAAACCCCTGTCTTGGGTCTTGACAGGATGTTTAGATTTAAACAGATGAGAGACATGCAGAGCCTGGCAGTCCTTGTCATGGTATTCTCCCACCCACCATCATTGTCTGTACTCTATTCTCTTTTGCAACCTAATCGGACAAGAAGCCAAAGCCATACATAGTCACTTCCAACCTTTCACTTCCCTGAGAATGAGACCCCAGGACAACCCCAGTTTCCTCGCGAGTATTGTTTCAGGTGTCTGGTGGCTGAAGTGAGGGGCACAGATGTCTCTCTGAGGAACACATTTGCTCTTGTCAAGACAGTTAGAGTCCTCACATTTTTGATTCTTGTATATTATATTGTAGATTGTGAACCATTTTCTGCATGCAAGAGCAGAAAAAAGTTTTTCATTTATTCCATTCCAAATGGTATCTTTTTCTTTTACTTGCTTCATTGGACTGGCTATGACTTCAAATAAAATATTAACAAAAAGGATGTTTCTTTTATAGAAAGCAAGAACTTTTTCCACATTGAATATCATTCAGCTATAGGTTTTTCCTAGTTGTCATAAATGAGACTGAGGATGTTCCTTTCATTCAAAGTGCATCAAGAGGTGTTTTTTTTTTTAACTGTAAATGGCCTACTTTTATTTTTTAATATAAATTTTAATTTTTAGTTAGCATATAAAGTACAGTTTTACATGGGCATGTTAAGTCATAATTAGTTTTTGTTGTCCTCTCCTCCTCCTGTTCTTATCTCCCACCTTCAGTATTTTCCTCCAATCCTTACACAAATGCAGGTTTCTACCTTTATTATTTATTTTTTTTTAATTTTTTGGTTTTTCAAGATAGGCTATCTCTGTGTAGCTTTGTCCTGGAACTTGCTCTGTAGACCAGGTTGGCCTTGAACTCACAGAGGTCCGCCTGCCTCTGCCTCCCGAGTGCTGGGATTAAAGGCATGAGCCACCACCTCCTGGTGGTTTCTACCTTTAAATCACACAGGTTCTATTGCTCTCCCACTTCCCTCCTTAAAGCTTCCATATTCTCTCTCCTGGGCTCTTTTCTGGTTTTCTGAGTTCTACCCTTACCCACACCTACATATAACATAAGCAAATATCAAAAAATAAAATATGCCTATGAGCAGGACCATGTAGTATTTGTCTTTCTGAGCATAATTTATATAATTTAATATAATATTTTCCAACTTTATCCTTTGCCTTCAAAGTCATGATTTTTCTTTATGGCTAAATAAAATTCTATTGTTTATATATATCACAGATTTTATTTTAGTGTCTATTACATAAAATATTTACATTGCAATTATTATCGATACATAGTTACTCTGTTTCTTGCATATTTTTTCATAAATTCATTACTATATTTTCAGTGACTTTATGTTGTTTAAAACTATTGTAATGCTATTTACTGTTATATTCATATATTCATTACTTCTTGTTCAAGAAAGAAAATACCAAATATTTCTGCATCACTCTGAGGAATATGTATATAATAATATTATCTATTATTTAAATCAATATTAATTTAAATTTATAACAAACTTTGGATACAACTGAATATTAATAAAAATAAACATTTGCTTCCAAAGTTCAGACAAAATGATATTTTTAGCTCTTAGTTATTGAATTATTTCCACTGATGATCTCAAACATATTTCTGAAAAAAATTGCTAGGAGATATATACCATGTAGAATAAACATGACAAAAATGTAAATAGTTGGTTTAAATTTTAAGAATAATGCTCATGAAGAGATTTGTTAGAAAGACATGTTTGCTTTTCTCTAGGCATCCTACATTATTTTTAGACTCTTAATTTAGGACTGAAATCAAGATAAATGAGGCAAGTAGGCCACAGTTATTGATGGGCCATTGAGTGCACACATTTACAGAGACTTTCTCTTCCCAGAGCCTTTTTATCAATCAGTTTATTTTGTCATCCCTAAGTCAACCTTATTTTATCAAGTTCATAACTATTCTTTGCTTTAAACTGGTGAAGCAGACACAAAATGTACCCTTTAAATCTGTTTGATTAACATCAGTAGATGCACAGCAGTCTCCTTTGTTTAGAAAACTATTAATATCTACATTTGTTCAAATGGACCATTCTTTGATGTGTATTCACAAATAGCTAAGTTTAGCTGATTCTCAGTTGTTTACCAGAACAATTTCCCGAAGACTTCTTTTAGAAATTTGTTTTCATAATTTCTGGTTACAAATCAACTCTCTCTCTTGCTCTCTCTCGGTGCCTGCTTCCCCATCTCTTGCCTTTGATGAGCTTGTGTAATTTTTTAAGTTTAACTGTCAAAAGTGGACATTTATCCAAAAATTTTAGTAGTCATTCCAAAATTACAAGTGTGTATAATAGTGTTATATATTATGGAAAATAAAAAGGATGTAGAAAGAAATGATTGAATGATAAGTACAGTCAGAAACCTGTGTCTGTTTTTAACATAACCGATATCCCTTAGGAAGGGAAAAGAGGATACTGAGGAATGAGTATCAAATTATGGTTAGATGGAATGCATTGTAATATTTTACAGTATAAGATAGATACAATTAAATACTACAAGACAAGAATTCAAAATTTCCCAAGAAAAGTAAATGATAAAAGTTAAAAGGGAAGGAAATGGCAATTATTTTTATTCATTCATTATACGGTAGATTCATGTACAGTGTGGGTGGTACCTTCCCTTGGTGTGGTGGTTTGAATGGGAATGCCCTCCACAGGCTCATATATTTATATATTTGATTACTGGTTGGCAGACTGTTTAGGAAGGATTAAGAGATGTGGCTTGTTGGAGGTGTGGCACTAGGGGCAGTCTTTGGGGTTTCAAAGACCCAAGCCAGGCCCACTGGCCCCTTCTCTCTGCCTCGATATAAGCTCTCAGCTATTGTTCCAGCACCATGCCTCCCTGCTTCCACGCTCATGGACTAAACCTCTGAGACTGTAAGTAAGCTTCCAATCAAATGCTTTGCTTGATAAGCTGATTTGATCGTGGTATCTCTTCATGCCAATAGGACGGTAACTAAGACACTGGGGCTAGAGCTTGAACTGTTCAAAAAGAAGAAAATGATCTCAGCACACACATTCATTTCTCTCTGCTTCCTAAATGCGGAGGCAATCTAACTAGTTACCATGACTTTCCTATCATGGTACACTGTAACCTGGAGCTATGATCTAAAATAAACCCTGCTTTCTTCACATTGCTTTAGTCAGGGGATTTTGTTGTGAAAACAGGAAAAGTGATTAAGACAATTTTCGACTCATAAGCTCCATTTTTCAATAAATTATAACAATTTATGTTAGTTGTAACGGAGCTCCACATGAAAGTGCTCACTTCTCACTATTGTTGAAGCAACTTCTTTCCTTAGCTGAGAAGGACTCTGGTCCCAAGATAAGATCGTAATTGTTTCTGTGTTGCGGTATCAGGTGATTATCCCTAGTATCAAGTATTAACCACTACTACTGTGTAAAAGACCTAGACCCCATCCTAATGACATGTTCTTATATAGGATATCTCACGTTATCAAACAGTTTGAACTTTTCACTAATCCCCTTACAGATTGTTAAATTATTTTCCAGAAATATGAATCTAAATTTCTAATGCACAAACTGTATATACAAATATTCACAATATTTTACTTTGCTAGACATTGAAAATCAGATTTATTTTATTGTAGAGCTTTGACAGAACTTTAAATTATGCATTTCTTGTTCTCATTGTTTGGTTGTTTTTTTAGCCTAGGATGGCCTCACAGGAGTGATTCCCCCTGCTTCAGTGCCCTGCGTACGTAGATTATGGGCTCAAGCCATCTGTATTTGTACTTCTAGTGAGCCTCCAGTGAGTGTTCTTGGTGCTGAGGGTGCAGCTATGAACAAAGTTGAAAATGCCTGAGCTCTCATGTCCTCATGGAGTATATCTTCTTGGGAAAGAGGGAGAGAGAAATGAAGGTTACAGGCAATGAACAGAGTAAGATTTAAAAAATGCACAATTGAAACCAGAGACCTGTGATGGGCTGGGTTATTTGATCACTTCTGCCTAATGTGTCTTTATTCAAAGTGTCACCTCTGGGTAAGAGCATTTCTACCCAGACACAGGCAGAGCAAAGACCTCTCTGTTTTCTGTTTCTTGTCATGGCTGGTGGAGTCCCACAGTTTCTCATCTACTTCAATCTGTGCTCTAGACACTGTCAGTGCTGACTTGATATTTCACCCAAAGCATGGGTAATAGATTGATAGATCTAGAGTAAACCAGTATGGTTTTAAGCTACTGGGATCTTGTTGTTTTTAACAAATAAGCAATATCATGTTTGTGGCTTTCTAAAAATTGCATTCAATAATTATTCAGATTGAAAATTACTCTTCACTGGTTATCAGCTCATGTTTCTTCCTGTAGGGATTGTTTGTGCCTTGGCTCATTATGTTTACTAAAGAGTCTTGGTGTTTTCTTGTTAGGCAGAATGATTTATTGATAAAAAAAATTTAGCCTTTTGAAATATGTTATTTTATTCAAATACATTATCTCTCCATTAATTTTTTGACCTGATTTTGTCATTTGTAATTGTATGCCTCTATAATTGTTTCTCAGCAATTACTAATTGACCTTTGAATATATATAATTTCATGTGTAAACATAGATTCAAAAGCTGAAAGAGGCTACTTACAACAGGACAAAAGCTACCAGGAACCTTTTGAGAAGAAAGCCTGACATGAAAGGCTAGCTCTCCTGTGAATTGAGAAAAACATTCATTTATTGAAATGGGTTAATTGGAAATCACTCAGCATGAACTCGTGGCCTCAAAGGAATCTTTTTTGTCACTGGAAAGAGCCAAGATATCTGTCTGTTGGCAAATGCATTTACCCTTGAGATAAACCTGTTTTCAATCAGTAGCTTGGTTGAATGTTGTTTTCTTATGTGGCTGAGCATTGCTGAACACAAACTATAGATATTTATAATTTTTAATGAGATGAATACTTCCTGTCCCCTGTCACTGCTAGGTTTGAGGACAGGTATTTCTGTTGCAAGGTGTCAAATGTCTTCTAAAATAAGGGAAAATGGAAATGAAACAGTCATTAAAATCAACATGTATACTAAATCAACACTAACTTGTTAGTTTAATATGAATAGAATATTGAAAATTTCAAACATAATCACATTATAATTATGAGCAAGGTAGTTTAGGATAGAGTAACTAACAGTAAAGTTTCTATAGATTTTTTTTTCTTTACTTTAGCTTTAGGTTTTATTTACTAGCTTCTGCTTTTACAAGGTCATTCATCAATTACTGGGTAAGTTTTTCAGCATTTAGCCACTGCTGAAAATACCTAGGCCTCTGTCACCATTGTATTTTGGCCCTTAAGGAAGGATTACCCAATACTACTTCACAATATGTTGTTGTTGGTTAATATTGTGAAAAGAAAATGAACTATAGAACACATGGTCTTCTTCAGGAAGGCAAGGAGCAAGGCTGTGGCATGTATTATATTTTACAAGTGATTAAGAAATCATGCAAAGTTTAATCTACAGAATTATTACTAAACATATATGGGTCCTGTGTGCTTTGTTTTATGAGCACTAATCTTTATATTGAAGACAAAAAAGAAATGAAATCAATTAATCAAAGTTATTACTCTTCATTTACCATTAGTTACTGAACACCTTCTCCTTGATAGAAGCTATCTTACGTAGTTGACGGTAATAGGCACACATACACCCAGATATGGCACATTCTTGCTCTTAAGGAGACAAGAGAATCATTGAGCAAAGTGGGAATGTGTTGCCAGATGCATAGCTCAGCATTCCTTAGTATGTAGCCTATAATTTAGTGAAGAAAAGAAGTGGAGGTGATCAAAATGAATTAATACAATTTAAAAAGTGCATGCATGTATAATGTGTGTGTGTGTGTGTGTGTGTGTGTGTGTGTGTGTGTGTGTGTGTGTGTTGGGGGGTAAAGAGGAAGAGGTAAATAGAAGTGTAGTGAGTATACTTTCTTCTAAAGGTATAAACAGAAATTATACTTACCTGACAAAATAGTAAAAACATGACTTTTCTTTCATAAATTAAAGGCAATTAATTTCTTTCCTTTTATTCTTTTTCTTAAATGTATTTGTTAATTGTATGATTTCAGGAGATGTGCATAAAAGAAAATTAAAATCTTAATGTCTAGTCAGAAGTAGGCATTGAAATAAGATCAACAAAAGAGAGTCCTGTTTAAGATTAAAAAAAAAACGGGGCTGTGATTTACTTGAAATTACTCTTTTTATTTTCATAGCCTTTATACTTTTTCACTCACGTAGGTTTTGTTTACTCATTTTCCACATAGTATGGTAAATATGAAAGAACTCAGCATATTAAAGACAAACTTGAAGTTGTGAGGTATGGGATCTGATTTAAGAAATCTATGCACCTGGCTCTTTCCTTCAGCCTTTCCATTTCCTTTTATCTTACTTTTCATTCCTTCTACTCATCATTGTGAAATTTGCTCTCAGTTATCACTCTTTCTTATCTCTACTGTTTGCTGAAAAAGAAGAGTGTCTTAAAATCTCTTCAAAAAATATGTGCATGGCAGTCCCTTTAAGTTGCCATAAGCATTGCCTGGGATAAGCCAGGAGGTGCTATATAGAGCATGTGCAGACGTTAGAGATTTATATAGAGGAGTACATTTTGTTAGTTGGTAGAGTTACTGGAATGATAAGAACAATGTTGCCACAGAAACTCATGAAGAATTTGCATTGTCATATGCCATGGTATTAACAATGGCTAACAGACCTTCCAAGGGACAAACAAGTGCTTCAGTTCCAAAAATTTATTAACCCAGAAACACAGGCTGTTTTTCTTGAGTGTGGTGACATGGTCTGGAGTCCCTCCGCTGAAATGCTTCATACTCTGTACTTTGCTGTGTTCTTTATTGGGGTTTTATCATGTAAAAGAAAGTGTCAGTGCTGAGAGATGGTTCAGTGGTTAAGAGCTCACAAGGCTCTTGTAGGGGATATGACCTAAGTGCCCAGCACACATGTCTAGTGGTTCACAACCACCTGTAAACCTAGCTCTAGAGAATTCAATCTAATCTGAGGCCAACTACACTCATGCACAGACTCTCCCACATAAACATAATTTAAAATGTCAATCTTTGAAAAAAGAAAAATAAATATGCTTATGTTTTTTTCTTTTCTTTTTGAAGTTATAATATAATTATGTCATTTTTACCTTCCCTCTCTTCCTTCCAAACTCTTCCATATCCTCTCTCATTACTCTCTTTCACACTCATGGAATTGCATTTAAAAAAACTATTATGTACATCCAAGTATATATATATTCCTAAATAAAACCTGCTTAGTCTGAATCCTGTTACTCATATGCATGTTTTCAAGGCTGACCATTTGGTATTGCATAACCAATTGATGTGATCGTTACTGGAGAAGACTGTTTCTTTCCATCTCAGCATTCCTCAGTTGCCTATAGCTGTGAGGCTGAGGCATCTTGGGCTTTCCCTTCTCTTGTTTGGCATGCTATAGATGTCGCCGTGTTCAGTTCACGTGTAGGCGGTCATGCTGGTGAGACTTTATGGATATAGCTTCTGATGTTGCTAGGAGACACGATCTCACAGCAAACTCTCTAATCATCAGGCTCTTAGAATCTTTCCTTCTTTTCTTCTGCAATGTTCTCTGCACCTTAGGTTAAGGAGTGTTTTGTGAATGTATCCACTGGGACTGGGATCCACAATTCTGCGTTTGATTAGTTGTGGTTTTCTGTAATGGTCCCTGTCTGTTGAAAAGAGAATTTTGTTTGTTTGTTTGCTTTTGTTTTTGTTTTTGTTTTTTGATGAGACAGGAGATCTGTATGACACAAGCAATCTGGTTAGGAAAATGGGTAAAGAGGAGCTCTATAGGGAGGGGAAAATGAAATAAATACAAAAGAAGGAGGGTAAATAACAATAAGAATATCTGAAAAGTCTTAAAACTATGCATCTAAAAAACCCTACAATACAGTGTGCACTACATATATGTAGTGTGTGTGTGTGTGTGTGTATGTGTGTGTGTGTGTGTGTGTGTGTGTGTGTGTAAATAAACACATACAGTTAAGTGAACTTTTCTCATCTGAGCTGACAATGCTTCCTCCAAGACTCAAAGACCACCAAACAAAAACTCCAATACCAGACATGACAAGCTCTCATTTGAGTTGTTGGTCAGGGATATCTAAGAGACTCCCAAAGCATATTGGTATTGCTGTTGCTTGTCCCCAGAGGTGGAAGATAAGTCTTTCCTGCAGATGATACTCTCTACTTCAGAAACAGGACACAGAGGCCTAAGTGGAGGACCTGACCTGACAGCCTCCTCTCTATGTACTAGTTTTCATGGTACCAAAAGGTACCATGCAAACTTCCAAAGGAAGGAAGCAACCAACAGCCATACTTAACTATGACACCTATGAACCACAACAGTGGGCAGAATGGTAAGATAACTGTAAGGGTGTAGTAGTGGCACACATATCTTAGCAGTAAACAACAAACCAGCATTTCTCACTGGTCTTAAAACCCTCAACAAGAGGGAAACCAGGCCCAATACTGGAAACCTAGCTAAATAATCAGTGATCATGAAGTCGTGGGTCTTTAAAGGGAACCTACAACTACACCTTTACTAAACAGCATAATCCCTAACAGCCTAAGCATTTGTTGTTATACCATCGGTAAGTAAAGTAAATGTGTTTATGTTTTACATGATTCAGCATTTAAAACATAATTACAAAAAAATTAAAAGGGCTTCAATTGCATGCTATGGAATGTTGATAAATAAATGTAAATAAACATTTTAATGGATATGAATAGGTTTTCATAAGATGCCTGCTAATTAGCCCACTCTTCTAGTTATTGTCTATGAAACATCCTAGATGAGAAAAATAAAAGACTAAGTCCTTCTTATGGATTTTTATGTCCTTATGTCATACAAGCAGAGTGTCTCCATAAGTATTCCTTTAGATTCTGTTCTCAGTTTTCTTACAGCATCATTCAGAATGAAATTCTTTGTCTCTCCACAGTGCCCCATAGAGTTAACTGAAAAATCTTCATTCACAGGCCTCCATCTAGAGTTTATCCTTGAATTTTACCTAATGTTTTCACTCTGGGACAGACTACTTTCTGTCTTCTACTATTTGTAAAAATTTATGATTTTTGTTTGTTTGCTTTTTGTTTTTAGCACACAAAACATCTTTCTATATTAATCTTTATTGAGTGAATTCCAATTAATAATAAAAGGCAACATTCCAAAACCAGGGAGGAATGAATTAAAGGAAGAAGGAGGGAAAGAGGACCCTAGAACTAAGGCCTTCTGTGAATTGTCTTGTTTTCATAAGTTCAGCCATCCATTCAGCTTTTAAAATTGTTTTGTGTGTGCATATGGGTGTTGTATATGCACATGTGTGTATATGTGTGTGTGTGTGTGTGTGTGTGTGTGTGTGTGAATAAACTTACCTGTGCATGTGGATATGGAGGTAAGGCTGGCCTTGGTGTCCTCCTCAGTCACTCTCTTCTATATTTTTTGAGATAGAGTTTCTCACTGCTTCTGGTGAATTGCTATTATCTATCTGTTTCTAGCCCAACTGATGATGGGGTTACAAATGTGTGCAACCATGCCTGGCTGGTATGTCCCAAATCAGGTCCTCACAATCAGGGAACAGATAATTTACTCACAGAGCCATCTATTCAACCTCTTGGTCATTTATATATTCATATATGTGTGTGTAATAGATGTCTAATTATTAAGTATTTTTTGAGACTATAATTGTATAATCCTTTTTTTCTCCCTCTAATCCCTCCCATATATCCTTCATTGTTCTTTCTCAAATTAATGAACTCCTTTTCAGTAATTGTTACATATATATGTATAATGTATATAGTCATACATTATATATACATATATAATACACACACACACACACACACACACATTCTCAAATTCCTAAGTACAACTTGCTCAATCTGTACAATGTCACTTGTATGTACGTTTTCATAGCTATTTACATGGATGTGGGGAAGACTATGAGGCTTCAACCCTATTCTAAGAACTAAAAGCAAATGGGGAGTGTTTGAAAGTCAGAGAAACAGTCTTCTACTGGGAAGAGACTGATAATCACTTGCTCTTGCAAATTTCAAATTAACCTAGGGAATGGCAAGACTGCTTTAAAAAAATCAATGACAAAATCATGTTGACTTTCAAGACGAAAGAAACTGCATCGTCAAAATAAATGGAATAAGAAATAATGGAATCAATCCATCTGAGGTCCAATTTCTGCCATTGTGTTTTTTGAATGAAATCTATGGAAATTATTTAATAATACTCCAGTCTTACCTTTCCAACTGATACATGTCCAAACTGTCTGCAGCCTTGCTTGATACATGTGACCTTAGCTATCTAACCAGCCAATTAGAGAGGAACAGGCCACTGCTGTTAGAAGTACACATGTCTGTCCTAGAATTTCATCTGAGCTCCCCATTAAAAAGGCTTGAAAAGCCCAGAGTGTTTCCAGCAAATCCCCCTTAAGCTCCTCTGTAGGCGGTGCTCTAAGCTGGATCTTTTGGTCCAGAGCAGGGGATGGGATTCTTTAGTTCTTTCTAAACTTTCTGACTGTTAGTCAGTCAGGATATAGCATTATTAAGCCCCAAACACAAAATCCACATTTTAGACTTGATAAAAGGGTAGTTTAATTATATTTCAAGGATCATAACATGAATAAGATAATGTATGGAAAAAAACAAATTCTACTGTAGAATTATAGTATCTGAAAAAAAGAATAATTATTTGTTTTTTCAATATCTTTTTTCTGACACTATGATATAGTCTGAGACAAATGGAAAATATACACTTCTAAACTCACTTATCAACATATCTTCCCATATGCTGAACTAAATGGTATAAAAATCACAAAAGTCTTATAAAGAACAAGTTATAAACTTAGGGTTTCCTTATATCTTTGCAAGTGATTGCCACGCTTCAAATCTCAGTTTGTTAGAGACACAGGGATATAAAGGGAATGCAGTAGCTGTGGGCTCTGAGTGGCTATGAGTTGGATGAGAAAATCTCCCTCCAAAGCACAACAAATGTAAGGTTAAAAACAAAAAAAAAACAAAAACAAAAACAAAAAAACAAAAAACCAATACACTAAACCAATGACACCTTCTTTTCATTTAAATTAACATATGCTTCCTCGCATTTTTTCACTAATCTTGTTTTCTTGAACTATTTTAAGTATCATTTAATTCTCCTCTTGCATCTTCTGAAACTCTCAACTTGGTTCTATAATAAATGAATTCATCCATTGCATGCTGATTCTAGTCATGGCTGATGCTAATGCTTACGTACATGTGTACATTTGGAAGAACCTTAAAGAATTAATTTAAAAAGGAGAGATACCAGGTAGCTAGCAAGTTTCTAGAAGCCAGTCCTCATAACACAGTTCTGGGTACACAACTCTGCTCCTGTGTCTTTGCGGAAGAAATTCTAAAGGTCTAATCAGAGGTTAGCTGCAGACTACTCTCAACTTACAAATTGATCTTGCAAGTCAGGGGGGTTTGCATTTAGTTTTCTGCAGCTAGATAGAATTTGGCCCTAAAGTCACACATTTCTCTCATGAAACCCTCCACTTAAATATTTTCCAAAGTTATCTGACTGATGAGAGAATTCTTAATCTTATCCACTATGGATCCCCATGATAAAGGATTCAATTTAATCTTGCCTTAAGGACGGAGGCTGTTTGTTTAACTCTCTTTTCTCAAGTGGTAGAAATTAAAACTTCAGTCTCCAAACAAAACCAAATTAGCAGAAATATGTCCCCAAATTCCATCACTTATTCACCCCAATGGCTCCCTGAGCATGGAGGCACTTGTCCTCTGAGTCATCCAGTGACTTCCCTTTTGTATTGTAAATTCAAATAACTCTGCAAAGGGATGCTGGCTTCACTTCCTCTGGTAATGGATAATTGAGCTCAATGTTATTTTATCACCAGCCCCTGTGATTTCCAAATAGCCTTACCAGGTTGCACTGTATGAGGTTGAGCCGGGAAAGGTTCTTTTTGAAAATTAGCATGTTCAATCAAAATCCAACCAGCTTTCCTTTTCAAAGCATCTGCTGTCATTTCAAATTCATGAACCACTTTAGCACTGTCTGCGATGTCAATTGGCTTTTGAGCTATCAATTCTTAGTAGGTAGCAATGTGTTCTATTGAATGTTAGTAAAAGACAATCTTAGGCTTTGACGGCTTAGCAGAGTGTTTTGATTAATCCACCTTTCAGAATCATTTTTGTTGTGCTTCTGGGTTAAAGACAGCAGCATCCTTTCTTATAAAATAGGGAGATACTCTTTAGAAGAAACTAGTATTATTCTGTCTCCTGAAGAAAAAACATATCCTTTAGATAAGTATTAAGAGCCAACAGGTAGAACCAGGCGTGGTGGCATTTGCCCTTAATGTCGGCACTAGAGGCAGAGGCAGGCAGATCTTTGTGAGTTCAAGGCCATCCTGGTCTACATAGTGACTACCAGGGTAACCAGAGCTATATAGTGAGGCTCTTTCTCAAATGCCATCTCCAAAACAAAAAATGAGAGGATAGACAAAATTCCAGTATCCAGTTAAAACTATTTGATTCAAAAGTTACAATTTCTACAGTCAAAGATCAAAGATAGAAACATTTTTATGTGCAAATAGTCAGTTAATAAATTAAATAACAATAACCCAAATTATACAGACAGTGTCTCTTTTTGATAACTTAATTCATAAAGGTTGTTTACCTAGGAAGAAGGACTCCATGAAGTATCAATCAATGCTCCTCTCTAGCTTTGTTGGTCAGAGATTTGAGTCTCACTCAGTAGACTTACAGACAACCTTTGACTTTATATTTCAGGCTATGCAGCCCTGGAAACTGTATTTCAGATTATGATGCAAATTAATCCAAGCATTTCAATTTGAGCAACGTTTATGTATGTTTTAATGGTAAACCTTTTTCATGTATAGTTAACTGATTGATTTATTTAGTTTATTAATCATAGTCATAAATCCTGCCACCATTTCTCCTCAATCTTTTAATGTTTATTAGTTGCACTTTGTATATTTCCCCATCATAGTCTTAGGTGGAATGGAAAGGATTCAAGACTCAAACCCAGACAAAGTTAAATAATCTGCATGGAACGGAAGAGATATGTGACTTTAAAACCTATCCAATCACCCATAGATGGAGAGGTCAAAGAACCTAGGTGAGTCAAGAACCAGCCCTATCTTGCCTTCCAAATCCCCCAGTTGGAAACCCCCTTCCCCTGAGCTATAAAAGCCTTGTCTTCCTCACATTCAATGCTCACCTCTTGAACCCTGCTTTAGGGGGAGGCAGCCCATGTACAGAAATAAAAAAGCTTGCTTTAATTAATTGCTTATTTTAATTAACTTGGCCAGGATGATTTGGGTCGGTGGTCTTTCTCCTCCTATCTTTAGGATTAATAATGAGATCCTATTACTGCCATTTTCTTAAACCATCATAATTTCTACCCATATTCTAAGTACCTATCCTCATACCAACAGGTAACTGTAACTCTCACTCCTTATCCATGAAGCTTCTTATTTTGCAACAGATATAGATTATTACATAGACACAAGGCGAGTCAAAATACAGAAAATAAATAACTGTGAGGAGCCCAGTCTCAATTCATATGTACATCTTCAATATGATCCCTACTACATCTAAGGCTAGGGAACTTGCTGGAAGAGGGAGAAGAAAGTTTGTATGAGCCAGAGTACCAGGAGATCAGCTATAAGGTAGTATCTTCCAGACATACAGGGATGCTACATACCCATGAAATTTCAATAGTATGTTTGAGTAAACAAGATCTATAAAATGACCACACACAGCTGACATTTGAGTATAAATTGCAGAAATCTCATAAGGCCACTCTTCTAGATGAAGGGCTATAGGCAATGATAGCCACCAGAAAGGGGAGAATGAATTTTTTTCAGGGACTGACACTTTTATAGGAGATCTAATACCAGGTGGTCAGCCTTAAACACACACACACACACACATACACACACACACACACACACACACACACACACACACATGCACACACAAAACACATATGTAATATAATAATCATATATATACATATAACATATAATTACATATGTATGATTATGAATGTATATACATATAAAAATAATAATTAAGAAGAAAAGGACAAGAATTTGAGGGACATTTTCAATCTAATTTTTGCCACAAATATAGTAAGCAAGATCACTGATAGTGAAATTACTTTAAATCTGATTTGAACATAGCATGCATATATGTTATACAATAACTCTTTAACTAAATAACCTTATTTTCACTTAATGATGATTTATTTCTGTATAAACTGACAACATGACTGCTTCATGGCTTGGTTATGGGGAAGGATTTTGTTGTAGCTACAGAGAAATGGAGTTTCCTTTCTACCTGACTATTTCTGTTTGCTTTTTGTCAGAAAATGGTGTATATTATAACACTAATTTTAAGTCATCTGACTTACATTCATGGCTAGTTTATACAGATAAAAACAATAAATTTTCACTTTTTTGTTTCTGGTGCTCAAAACTGAACCAAGGGCCTCATCCTTGCCCAACAAACATCCAACCCTGACCATTGAGATAAACGCCTATTCTCAAAGATTTTTATTACTAATTATCACTTGAAATGGTTTTAATACTGACTCAGTGAATTACTTATTATTGGATACTTTAAGAAATGGTACCTGAAATCATCATCAAAAACAAAACAAAAAAACAACATATTGAGCTGTTAAGCTGTATGCCTAATGAAGATTTTCACTTATAATTTTAATAATGATTAATGTTATGTTTCCATAAATTTCATCTTCAATTACACATGGCTTGCATTTGATTAATTCATTCTATTATTTGAAAATAATTATGTCACATTAGCAAGGAAAGCTCATTAAGAGAAAACTAGTTCTACTGGTCAATAGAATGAAATGTCTGGCCTGGGTGGATATCTAACATTTCAGTTACATAAGTTAATGATCTGGCTAGAGTCTACGCCTCAGAAAGATGGGGTAACCCCTAAGAAAGCAGGCTTAACAAAAGCCATGTTAAAAAGATAGGAGGAATAATTAGCCTGTAAGGGAGGAAATGTCATTTCCTTTCCAGAATCCCACCCCTCCTCAAGCCCTACCCCTTGCATGATCCTTCCTGACTCATCAGTTCTTTGGGTCTGTTACTCCTTATGAGTCCTGACTCAGAAAGACCTAAGTTTTCTCCTTCTTCTCTTCTATTTCTTTCAGATGTTGCCCAGAGCTTAAGTTTGCCTTCTCTGGTGCTTTGGGCATTTTTACTTTTCCTTTAAAGTGTTCTTCCCCATAAAATGGCTACTTGTTTGCTATGTGGCTGATCTCATATATGATAAACTCAGTTGGCATAGCTTTTTCTTTTTCTTTTTCTTTTTCTTTTTCTTTTTCTTTTTCTTTTTCTTTTTCTTTTTCTTTGTCTCCTGCCTCAGGGCAGCTGTCTGCCCCATCAGTTTTCGTTTAAATTTCAATAAAATTGTCCTAGCCATTCCATTGAGTCCTTTCTTAAATTCTTTTATTAAGGAAAGTAAGAACAGTAAGAGGAGACTCCCAGGAGGGCACCCTGACTCCCTCCTATCAATTATCTTTTGTCGTCTCGCCTGTATTTTCTAAAATTGTCTTAAGCAATAATCTCTAAATTCTTGGAAAAAGGAAAGAATAATGCATTTGCCGTGTAGTTTTTAATAAATATTAAATGAAACTTGGAGCTGGAGATCTTTCAGAAATATACATGGGATAAATTGAATACACAACCTTTTGTCCATCAAAAACTCATTAACTATTATTTTTTTTTACTTTAAAATTTTTCCCTTGTAGTTATAGTTCAACATTAAGTCTTCAAATTTTAATGGTGATGTTGACTGAGTGAAGCTTGGATTTGGAGATCTTTCAGAAAGATTGATGGGATAAATTGAACACAGAACAAACACCCATGGTACATCAAAGAAGTCATTAACTACTAATTATATATATATATATATATATATATATATATATATATATATATATATATATATTTCCACTTTAGTTATATTTTAACATTCACTCTTTAATATTTTAAGGTACTATTTTAACACTTTAGTTCCAGTCCATAATTATCCATTGAAATTATCATTAAAAAAAATTTGTTTTTGCAGAAAGCTAAGTATGAGTTGTTTTCTTCTTGTGTCCCTGTTTTCCTGAACATTCCCCTACATTTATAAGGAAAGTGAAGAGGAAAATAAAATCCAAGAACTACAAAAAGGCATTTATTGCAGCTCTCTTTCTAGAATGTGTCTATTCCCCGGAGTAAGCAACACCTATATTGGAAAATCAATTCCTATTCTTACAAAGATAATTTAAAATAGTTAGGTGTTTTTAAACCCTCAGCCTGAAATAAATTAAGCCTTTAAGAAACCAAGCTATAGCCTAATAAGGGCTTATAAGGATATTTTTTAATAAAAGAGCATGTAAAAAACACCAGTTTTGTGTTTTCTCTAGCCATTATGTCCCATCCAATTAACATGGAAATGAAATAGTTGAAAATGAGGATTTCTGAGTTAAAATGAAGACAGAATTTAATTTAAAACTAGACTTACTTTGGCTTTAAAATATCAATGAACAACAGACTTTGCTCAAGTAGAGAATGCTGGTGTATCTTGCATCTATTTAGTAAGTAGAGAACCTTGTGCTCTGTTAAGAGTGACTTTAAATTCAAATGCACCCCCACCCCTCGTGGTGTGGGTGCAGGAGGGCTGCTGGTTCTGCCCCTTATCTGCAGTGGGAATGCTGGCCTGGTCCCATGCGTGAGTTGGCAGGGATTTGGGAGAATGGGGAAAGAGGGGTTTGGGGAGAGGGGGAAGGCACCCAGTGGAGACCTGGTCTGACCAACTCAACTATCACCCAGGCCCAGATCCAGGTTGCTGAGCTGGCCCATCCCAACTCCTACCCCATCTATGAGTTGCTAGAGCAGGTATAGGGGTCAGTCCTATGGAATCACAGCCACAGGATCTCCATCACTTTGAGCAACAGCAGGGTATCCGAGAGCAGTCTCCATGAGGGTCCAGTGTCCGTGGTGTAGCAGAAGTCAGAGGCCTTGAACCAGAGCAAGACCTCATTGCAATGAGACCTTTTTGAGCGAAAGGGAATACCGAGTGACACAATGCAGCACCAGTTGCACTATGACAAACAAAAATGTGAAGGAGAGGCAGGAAAGATGGAGGAGCAGAGTGGTACAAGTACAGCAACAGTTGTGTCTGGTATGAGAGAAGGCTGAGATTGATAGAGGAGCAGCAGGTCATTGGCCAGAGGGGTAAGCCAGTTGTGGTTTTTTTGTTTTTATCTTAATCTTTATTTTTTATTTTTTTATTTTCTTTTGGAGGGGATGTTACAAGGAAGATGGGCTGAGGGACTGGGAAATGAGTAGGTTTGTGGAGCCTGATGTGAAATTCCCAAAAAATCATTAAAAAATTATGTTAGAAAAAAATAAATCCAAATGCTTGTGGATGTTCACATCTGACCAGTGTATGTACTGCTCTTTCTTCAAAGATGATCTGAAGCCTTCTCTTCCTAAACTGTTCGTTGTTATACCCATTCCCATTGAGATTCTCCTTAAACCTTCCTCCTGGATAATTTAATTGGTCTTTTAATTGCCATCATAACAGCTCGCTGATAAAAGTAAGAATGTGATATGTTTCACATATCTGTAGATACTCAGTCCCGCTCGGACCCTACATTGACTCCCTGAGTCCGACAAGAAAGCCACAGTTACAACAAATGCAGCTTCCATGGACTCAGTTTTGTTCACCTTGAAAGTAGAGGATGTTTGATTTGAGAGTCACAGTAAGTAAAGTCTGCCTCAAGGAGACCCACCTCCCATTTCTGAAATCATGTCTGATATATGCATTCCTTTGGAACCTCTCCCACTTTTTCTTCAGAGTAAAATATAATCATTACCAGGAATTACAAATTAGTCGTCCTATAAATGCTACAAAAGATGTCATCAGGTTAGGTGTCTGACCTGCTTGCCTGAAAGCAGCTTTCTGCTTAGACTAGTATCCTTAGACTAAAGGTAGAAAGCATGTGAAATCCGGATCTGGTGTGTGTGTGTGTGTATGTGTGTGTGTGTGTGTGTGTGTGTGTGTGTGTGTGTTGGTTTGGAAAGGATACCAATAACAATGGGTGGCTGAGAGAATATTTCAATCATGCTACATTTTATTACTTCATAACTTAGTGTAGAGCTTGCACTGGGTATTTTATGCACTTCTAGGTTATTATGAAACTGCCATTTCAAAGTGTCCTATCTAAAAAATAATAATGTTTGCCAACCGACTTGGTTAGCACCTGTCACTGACTTGCAGTGCAGAGAAATGGTTTTAATAAAACTTTCACAGGCAGAGGGGAAGCACCTTGCCTTTGTCCAGTGAGGGATGGTGGCATTTTAGTTCACCGACACAGTAAGCTTGTCTCCATTTAGCATGCAGTGTTTTCGAACGAATAATTGAGTTTGCTCACTAGCAGCAAGCTGTTCCTGCCATCTCTTGGGAATTTAAACCCCCGGTGTAAAAACCTAAAGTTAATTTTTGGCTCAGATATGATTTCTTATTTCTTGATTTCAGCACAATTGCCAAATGTAATAGAAAATTTTTTCAATATTGCTGTAAAGTTTGTAACGCGGGTGGGTGAATGACACTTTTAGATTTTACTTAAATAACTCTGAAACTTCACACACTAAGAAAGCAAGTACATCTTTTACAAAGATAGAAATTGTCATTGGGAATCAGAGCAGAGAGGCAAGAGGTAATCAAGAATGGGAAAAGTAGTAAAAAATAAATGGCCTGTCCTTGTCTACTTGTCTATTTGCTGTGGTTGTACTGTGTAATATATATGCATCAGCTGGATTAAAAGCTTTTGCAAATGTTCAGGGTTTCTTTTTCTTATCGTTGTATGTCTCACCCTGAGTTGAAACAAATATTCTGAAGTGTCAGCTGCTAGATGATGAGATGCAGTAAGTGTGGCTGATGATGTCACAGTGTGATGTTTAACTTACACTTCTCTTTTCCTTCCCATGATTAGTTTCTGCTCTGGTGGGAGCTCCACCTCAGACCCTGGCACCCACATACCCTGGAATGTTCGGTGGAAACTCCACCTCAACTTCCCTCCTCCATCTCTTTCTCCCCAAACCCACCCACTCAAAGCCTGCCAAACAGCAGCCTGCCGCTAGAGCTGCCCTTCTGTTCCAGACCCCCTCCCCCTCAAAGCCTACCAAAAGCCAGCTCCTCCCTGGGGCTGCTTGGGTTTCTTAAGGCCTTGTAGCCATATTTATCATGTATTCTTCCCCTGCCTTTCCAAGCATCACCCAGGACTGCTTTGCTCTCTTCATTAAACCTTGATTTATTAATTCGGCTTGATTGGCTTATTACTCAGTGGTGGCAGAACCCAGCAACCTGGGATTCAAAACTTACCAGTTTCCACTTGGCCTGTTCATTTGATAAGATTTGTTTCTTTGTTTTCTTTATATATCAGGTAATTTTTGAAAATATGTGGTGTGTGTGTGTGTGTGTGTGTGTGTGTGTGTGTGTGTAGAATATGAGACAGAAACTGGTTAGCATACCAGAGAGATACATTCTATTTTTATTTCTCCCTAAATTTAGTATTTTCCTTTCCCAATAGGTAATGTAGCATATTATTATTTACTTGGTGATTAATTTATTCTGAAACTATTTTACATTGTCCCATGCTAATAAGTTACTGATGTGCATGAGCCATTAAAATAATGTTTAAGGTGAGGCAAATTATTTATTTGATTTACGTGTTTGTGCATGTTTGGGAACATGCCCCACAAGCATTCGGGAGCCTATGAACAACAAAAGAAGTAGTGAATCCCCAGGTGCCAGAGTTACATATAGATGGATGTAAGCTGCCATTTTGGTGTTAGGAACCAGACCCAGGTCCTCTGCAAAAACAGCAAGTGCTCTAAACTGCTGATCCTTTTCTGCAGACTCAAGGAAAATCCATTTTCTAATGGTTTATAGTAACATTTTCAGTCCTATTGGCATAACTATCAAGGGCTTAGTAGACAATCCACTATGTATAAGGCAGTGTTTGTGGGGTTTACGAAAGATGACTCCGAACCAACGTTGGTGGTGGCACACACCTTTAATCCCAGCACTCGGGAGGCCGAGCAGGCAGATCTCTGTGAGTTCGAAGCCAGCCTGGTCTACACAAAGAGATCCAGGATAGGCACCAAAACTACATGAGAAACCCTGTCTCAAAAAACGGAAAAAAAAAAAAAATGATGACTCCGGGCATAAGCCAGATGTGTGAGTGGGGTAAAGGCTCTTGCCACCAAGCATAATGGTGTGGGAGGCTCTGGTATTTTTTTTTTTTTTTTTTGCGGCGCTCTTACCCTTTGAGGACATGTCACGAAACACGACAGAATCCACTAACAAGAGTTTTATTAAGATAAGGAAGAGGTACAGGTGTGCACAGGCCTGTGGAAAGGCACCTGAGTAAAGTGGGGCTGGGAATCAAGGTGCTGGCTTGTATGAAGGCTGGACCATGCCTACGCACACAGGTCCATGTGGCTATTCCACACATGTGCGTAGATCACATGGTTGCGCTGTGCGCTTTACACAACCACGCAAAGCCACCGGGTCCTGGTCACTCGAGACGTTTTGACCCGGAAATGACTAAGCAGAAGTGACTAAGTCCCGCCCAGCATGCGTGACCATGCCCAACCGTGGGGGCGTGTTGTGACTCCATATCAGGCCCCAAAACAGCTTGACTACACAGCAGTCATGACAGACTTAGAGGCCTAGGCTTCTGGCAGGCAATACCTGGACCCAGGAAAAACCATAAACTGATTCCACCCAGTAGGTCCTGCATTTAAGAGGAAATACCTGACATTCCAAACATTCCCTATACCCCACCCTGCCTGGACTGTGGGCTCTCTGCTCTCTGTTGTGTGGACAGACAGAGAGACCAAGAAAGGAGCTTGAAATTAAAGTCTCTTTGCTTTTACATATGGGATTCGGTCTCTGTGGTGGTCTTTTGGGGTCCTCAAGATCTGGGCATAACAATGGTCTTGCTTCAATTCCCAAGACTCACGTGGTTAAAGGAAAAGATGGTCTCCATAAAGTTTCCTCTGATCTCCACACATGCACTATATAGCAGCCACTCCTGACCCATGATGAAAATTAATAATTGTAATAAAAAATAATTAATTGTAATAAAAAATAATTTTTTAAAGAATGGTGACTCCATAAACAGAATGCTAAATTCAAATCCTTTTTGATTGACTCCCTGACTTCTTCAACAAGTTAAACTTTTCTTTGTTTTGCTTTTGGCTAGTCATAAGAATGAAATAATAATGATAACAAGCCTAAAACTGTAGGCTATTCAATGAAAATGATTTAATGAAAGTCACTAAACACATGAAAATATTTAGAAGAGGGTTTGCATGTCACTTTACTATCCCTGCTATAGCACATTTATACAAATTTAGTGGCCTAACCAACACAAATTCATTGCCTTACTGCACTGCATTTTCTGCTGGAGACTCACAGGAAAATCTGTTCCTTGGTCATTTCCAACTGAGGGTGCTGACTGGTCCTTTCTCACCTCTTAAGTAAGCACAGGCTGGTCTTAACATCTCTTAGTCCTGTCTTTTTCTTCCACCTTATCATGATTAAATGGGCCCACCTAGATCATCCAGGATAATCTCTTAGCTCTAAGCCTAGATGATTAACATCAACCCAGATTTACCAAGTCACACCTGTCAGTAAATCAGACTTGGGCATTTTGGGTGGTTTAATTATTCTGGTATCTAGTAATATTTTTTTTTAAATGTAATTTCTTCTAAAAGATTTTGAGAATAAGTGCATGTGGATTTTTTTGTTCCTGTGAAGGCTCATAGATTTAATGAATTCAAGATAGAACAAATAATCATTTCTAGCAATAGAATACATGCATTAGAAAATAGGGGTTATGCATTATACTGAATATTAAAGATCTACAGTGATTTTTGCTATTCCTAGAGAGACTCTCTACTCTCTTAATTGCAGAATTGCCAAATATAATTGTTTTCTGTCCAATTCTCACCATTACAACAATATTATATGCCCATTTGCTTTGTTAAATTCTATAACCAAAATGATTCCTAAAAGGGAGGACAGGAAAATAACATGGGTCCCATATTTCAGATATCATGTCCCATGCTCTCTTGCCTGTTTTATTCTCACCAACAGTCACTTATCACTAGAAGTGACTTTTAATTTTACAGACAAGGAATCTGAAACTTAGATTGAGCGTATTAATGAAATTTCCATAGCTAGTTGGGGGGTGGGGAAAGCTCTCACAGAGACTGGAGGAAGTGAAAGTAGTGATTGGTTTGTCTTTTTCATTCAGAAGTCCTGCTGTCTTTCTGACTCCACCCAGTAGGGCCTGCATCTAAGAGGAAATACCTGACATTCCAAACATTCCCTATACCCTGACAAAAGTCAGCCAATCAGGATCCTGAACCCTAGAAATCACCTCACCCCAACCTCTGTTATGATAAAACTATGGGCTCTCTGCTCTCACTGTTGCGTGGGCAGACAAGAGAGACCAAGACCAGAGCTTGAAATTAAAGGGTCTTTGCTTTTACATACGGATTTGGTCTTTTTATATTTGATTGTTTCCTGTAAACAGCAGCTTATGTTGGCTTCCCATCTGTGTCTTCACATCTGTCATCAGGGATAGCTTACTCACCGTATAATGTGTAATATTTATATTGTAAGCACATGAAGTATATATAATACAACACTGTGGACAGTTGTGACATCTTTTCCTAATGTCCCATTAAAGTCATCAGAAACTACAATTTTATGATCACGTAATGTTTTCCACTCAGTAGCTAGCATATTTATAATTTTCAGTCAATACATGTTTTCAATTTCACACCATGTGATTCTGAACTAACAATTTCAGGCCAGTGATATTTGTCTTTGTCTCCCTCTTAATGAACTGAATGTTTCCAAAAAACATTTAGTAATATAATTGCGTTCCTTGGAAAGATAAAGCCATTTCCTCTGCAGATAATATTCTCAATATCCTAAAGAGATTAGAATCAGTTGGGGGTGACTCACAGAGTGATTAAGATCAGTTTGATCAATCTTAGCAACTGTTCCTCATCAACACAAAATTCTACTTATGAGTCTTTCCCCTTTTATATCTGCTTTCTTTCTCTTGTTCATGTTGAATAATCACCATTTTCTAATGTTTCAAGAAAGCAGATTATGAGTAACTCAAGGGCAATGCTTGCATTTCATAGTTCTGCTCCACCAGGAACACAGAAGCTTCATTTCTTCTTGGGGTAAGCACGTAGGAGATGTATCTTAAGAAATTTAGCCAGAGCTATTTACTTTCTTCTCATCATAAGGCCTTTTGTTTTTATGACAAATGCCTTCACGTGTTAAAGCATAGTGCAGTGGCAACTCAAAGATCCAGAGCTTTTCCTGCTTCCTGTGTTTCTTTCTATTCTCCATGCCTTACCAGCTCTCTCGCAGAAGACCCCAAGGTACACAGAGTTCCTAGAAGTGGAAATTACCCCTTTTATGCCTTGAAGTTATCATAAGAAAATTTCATTGGTGAAAAGTTTCAAGTTACCGTGTACATAATTTGTAGGCAAATCAACAATAACTTTAAATGGTACAGTGAGCAAAAGCAGCACACACAAAAATAGATCTTAAAAATGGGAATGTGCCTTATCCTTGTGTGAACTGGTGTTTATTCATTATACAGTAGCTCTTGTAGAACTCCTACAGACAGATATATCTGACTTATTCATAGTTCCAGTCTACCAGAGTACATTTTCGAATCACTGCATAATTGACTTAAATTGTGATGACAGGGATAATACGCTCTCTTTGATCATAATTTTTGGCATTTCCTTATTGAGCTCATTACATGAGAAAGCAATGATTTAAAATATTATTTTAGAGGAAGGCAGAATACCATCACTAATATTGGTAAGCATGACAGAGTTTTCTCTGGAAAAGGATTTTCATAGAGAAAAGACAGAAGTAAAAACTGGATATTATTAACATGGTAAATAATGTTTAAGCTTTGTGACCAGAAGGATGTACATATTTAAGTTCTTTAATGAGGCATTTGTATTCTGATATTAAATAAATTGTCTTAATATTTCATGTTTATTGTTATATCAGATTCTCTCTCTCCTTAATTAGGCACAAGCTTTTATTTCTTTACCCTTTGATCATCTTCTGTCTGGTTGCTGTGGACTCACTGTCACATAGACTATTTGCCAAAAATTTGATGTTAATTAAGTGAGATGGTCCATATGGAAGACCACCTAATGGAGTCTACATAATTTGAGACGTGTAGGGAGATAGTTATATAAAAGAAACTGTCAACCAAAAGATGACTTCATACTTCTTAGAGACATCTTTGCCACTGCTAAGGTGGTAAAGCTGAACATCAAAATTTCACCCAATGTCTCCACAGCTTCAGCAAGTTGAGATGAATATTTCCCACATAGAAGTCTAAGCTTTTGGTGCTGTAACAAGGAGATGAACAGTTCTTTTGTATCCTTCTCCTGTGTTAGCCTTCACAGTATTCTCAAAAAGAGCCCATTCCTTTCTAATTAGAGACAGAAAGGGAGTGAGTGGATCAGGACAGATGTGGAGGCGGGGAGGAACTGGGAGGCATAGAGGGAGAAGAAACTCCAACCAGGATTTGTTGTATGAGAAAAGAATTTACCTTTAATAAAAAGGGGGAAATAGGAGTGAGGTCACAGGGCAAGTGTCGTAGTTAACTTCAGCTATCAACTTGACACAATCAAGAATCCCTTGGGAAGAATGAAACTCAACTGAGGAATTGTCTCAATGAGACTGTCGTATGGTCATGTCTGTCAAACATTTCATTATTTGCGAATTGAGGTAGGAGGGCACATCTCACTGTTGGTGGCGCTATCCCTTGGGAAATGGGCCTGAGATGTTTAAAAAAGGTAATATAATGAATACAATAAATGAAAAAGGAGAGAGGATAGATAGATGATAGATAGATAGATAGATAGATAGATAGATGATAGGTAGATAGAGACTTCCTGCCTTTCCCTTTCTTCTACTGATATTCCTTATTCACAAACACTTTTAAAATACTTGTGCTATACTTAAAATCTTAAATAATCTTGGGTTCATTTTAAGCTTGACATTGTGGCTCTTTTTAAAATCATATATGGTCTCACGGCATTCTTAGCAACATTTCTATAGTTTATTAAAAATTCTGGGTTCATCACAAAACTCTTGTCATCTGTATTAAGTACTTTCTTTTTCTTCCTCATTGGAGTAGTTTGTGATTATATTAAGATAACTTTTATAGTCTTATGCCCTTTTTAGGTTTGATAAGACCCAGGGTAATAAAAATATTTCCTGGACTGGCTTATTATTAGGAAGCTATTTATTATTCATTATTGATTGAGTTACACATGATTTATGAAATTGTGGATGAAAGACAAGTAGATTTGACATATGAACAATGGAGTACTTAGAAATGATCAACAGCCAGTTTGCCAGAAAGCACATTGTGCACCATTTCCTGAATTCCTCCTTGGGATTCTCCCACATGGCCAATTTTCAAGCCAACAACTCAATATCACTGATTGGGGGAATGGAAGGGATGTGCCTAGATGGCACTGGGGGGCTGGTGTGACTTGGCTCCAGCACACCTGCTTTAGACACTGGTTTCATACCCAGTACTCCCTCAGGCCGGAATCCTCTACCCAGAACTGACAACTTTGGGTTCTTTTAGCTGTTTTATATGACATTTTGATATTAATATGTACATGTATTAATAAACATTCTCAGATAAATTTTGTCATCTGTTTTAGACATTATACATTAACTTCTTCTTATAAGAAATGGGTTTAGAATCTTTACATTTGCCAATCTTGTTTTCTTTCATTTTTCTTTTCTTTCAATGTTACTGTGTGAAAATGTTTGCTTAAACCAGTATTAGGCTTTATTTACTCTGCTTATGAATGTATAATTCACACTGAATATTTTTTATTATTATATTGCATTTGCTGCTTTTTCTTAAAGTTGGTGATTATATTTGTAGCTGTGAGTATTCTTCAACATCTTCCAATGGGCTCACTCTTCTCACTCTCCCTCCCTTTCTCCCTTCCTTACCCCTACCCCTTCATGCTCTCTCTCTGTATCTCCCTCTCCCTGCCTTGTGCATGCCCCACTTTCACTTTCTTGCCTGTGTATTTCTCTCTCTTTCCACCACACTCACATGCACACAATAGCACACGTACACAGACAAACATTTTATTATTGTTCCATCAAAACTTACAAGGCCCACAATGGCAGAGAATGTGGGGACATGATGGTGTATCTACCTTAGTTCCATTGTTCCTCATCAGGTCTAAAGTGCTCTTGCCATTCTGTGATGGCCTTTTATCACCATTTGAGGGAGTGATACTTTCTTTCCAGGATTTGTGTTCCTTTTTAACATCTAGTATCTCTATCACTATTGGTATACAAAGACATGCATACACAAAGAGAGAAGGGGGAGGTAAGGAGGGAGAGGGAGAAGGAGAGGGCAGATAGAGAGCACTCACCAAGTCCATTTACTGTTGCCCATATGTACATTTCTTTAAGGTTGAAAAGGACAAACTTCACTGTAACTTCTCCCCAACCTAGCCCTGGAACTTGGACCACCCAGACCCAGACCCCACAGATTAAGGGCTCTATCTCACCCTGCTCTTCCTGGGTTGGAAGTGGACTCTCTATTTGTAAACTAAGTTAGGTAGTTTAGAAGTCCCTTTCTGCACTCAGCAGGCTACTTTATTATTCAGAAGCAAGCTGGGAATGAGAAAGGAACTTAGACAAGCTGTCAAGCTGAAAAGTGGAACCCTAACCATGATGTATCTGTCCTAGTTATAGAGCTCCTCCTTAAGAGATGGCACCTCCTATAGGCATTGGACTGAGCCCAGTCTTGTGGCAGGTGATGGCTAGAAAGAAATAATTCAGGTCTCATAACTATGCTTAAGTCATCACATCAGTGTATGGACAAGGATGCCACTCTGTCATAGTTACTGGGAACAGATGCATCTAAAGAGGTTTGGAAAGGTTTTCTGGAGACGCGGTTCCAGTGAGTATAACATCTAGCAATCCTTAGTGATTAAAATAAGCTGATCAGGTGAATAAAGAGGGCGGGGTGTCATCAGGGAAAGAAAATTGTCCAGGAGTCAGGAGAATCTGTCTGTGTGCTTACACACAGGAGAACATAATACCATGTGGACCATGATGATGAGCACGGGAATGATTATAGAATGGAACAGGGATGGTCAGGTCCAAGAGAAACTTGAATCAGACTGAAGGATAAACAGAATAAGCTGGACCTTTAACAACCTTGGCCTTGCCCTCCGTGGTACACTATAATTTTAGAGCCATATAAAGGCACTTTGCCTTTTTTTTTTAAATAGCATACACACACACACACACACACACACACACACACACACACACACACACAAAATCATACTGAAAGTAAAAGAAAGACAGCTCACTACTGTCCAGGAGAAAAGACAGACTTCTCCTGGCTCAAGCATTCACTGGCCTTGTTGGAAGTCCCGCAGTCTTGGCTGTGCTAGCTCTTTCCTGCATGGCTGCACGCATACCTGTAGTGAGCATACAGATGCTCTTTAACAAAACTTAATATGGACATTATTAAAAAAAATAGATACAGGGGCCTCTGTTGAGTCATTGGCTCAAGGGACTGTATATTAGACACCTAGTTCCTAGCTGGGCACCAGGTGCCTTCATGGAACAAGGATATCATGATTCATTGGGTTAAGACTAGTCTCTCTTGTGCATGTCGGTTTCAGAAGCTATTGTGTGATTAAGTCAGGAATCCGGATGGTTGGTTGGATGCAAAATGCTAGAAGGTCTGGAGAGTAACTCATTGAATTATGGAGGAACCAGGCTGAGCAATAGTGGCCAAACCTGCACTTGCAGAACTCACAATCTCATGGTACACACACACACACAGACACAGACACACACACACACACACACACACACACACTTGGGATGCTTGACAACTTTCCCTTCACATCTGGCTGTGTTTTGCATGAAGATATTGAGGAACACTCAGTGATGCACTGTAGTTTTGAATTATCCAAATGTTGCACATTAAAAATGGCTTATTTTCCTGTGGGAGGATCTCAGCGGGCATCAACACAGGTGCAACTTACTTTAGGACCTGGAAACCTTTTCTGAATTCTGTTGTTTGATTTGCTTCTTTTAGATCTTGATGACACTGCCAATTTTAAATACCCATTTTTCTTAAATTCTTTCTAATTTCTGTATTGTATTTTTATCTCTGCTTTCTCTCTTCACTTGGGAGATTCTCTGAATTATATTTCTTTGCTTTTTATCAATTTTTAATTGCCATTGTCATGTTTTTCATTATAATATTCTTTGCTATCCCTGAATGATTGTTGTCATGTGTTACTTTGAGTGAAATATCTTCATTTCTCTGAGGTTCTTAGCAGCACTGTTTTTCTCCTGTGTGGAGTCTGTATACTTAAAGCATCTTTCATTTTTTTTCCCTTCCTCTTGGTTTCTAAGTCAGCTTAGAAGTCTGTTTTCTAAGAAGCCAAGTGACCATGGTTCTCTGCTCCTATTTCTCTGTTAAGCAGTGAGTCACTAACTAGCAGGCAACCAGCATTGATCCTGTTTGGTGCTTGTAATTACAGTAATAAGTGGTGGACTTCATTGACACTGGTGGGCCGCTTGTTGGAGAAACAAATGTAAATATGGTTAAGCATTTCTTCTTAAACCTATTATATCCTCAGGGAAATTAATCTTCCTGTTCTTTGCTTTCTGGGTATAGCCAGACAGTGATGTTGGAACCCATTGGAAGGAAATAGAAATGAGTTTGAAAGTTGAGAAGGTATGGACTTTCAGCATCCTCTTGCACAGGATTACTTACTGTTTCTGTTTGAGGATTGGTATTGCTACCCTAGGTCATGGGTTTTGAAGTCCACAGCATGTCAGTTTTAATCTCCCTAGACACTCAAGTCTTAGCATGTGCTGAGTTAAGAACAGATGATCAGTTAGTAAATATGTGGGAAAGGGTTCAGTGAATTTCCTAACCCAGTTTCAATTAATCCTCAGCAGTTTGATGCTCCTTCCCAAGGTAACATGAGATGCTTAGTTTTCGAGGTTTCTGAATCCCCTGAAATTGGTGTATGGATTGACATGGGCTTCCCCTCTTTTTCCTGTTCTGATTCAGCATTTGAATTTGGGTTGTTTTGTTTTGGTTTGCTTTGTTTCTTCTGTTGGTCCAGTTAAAACAGCTTATCTAAGTTTGTTACTGCTGTCTTCTCCATATTTCCTCTATCTTAGTAGGTTTTGCCTATTTAAAAATTTCCATTCTTGTACCTGCATTGGGATTGTGGAGTGGACAGCTCAGAGTCATGGCTCAAGTTGCTGCCAGAGTCCAGATGTCTTTTCTCTGAACCTCATAACATCTGCTTTTCTAAAGCCAAGAATACATTTTTCAGAGACCTCAGTCTCAGACCCGATGATCACAGACTGGAAGATGCTGGCTTCTCTATCCCTGAGTTCTCCTCATTTCCACTTCACTGAGCCTACTCTATGTGCTTGCTTATCATTGTATCCATGGTAACAGTTCCCTTCCCTCCTTACTGAAACTTCACAGAGATAAAATAAAAAGGAACTCAGAGCCTCTTTGTGCAAAATATGTTTCCTCTTCCTGACAAAGCTCTGCTACAAAAGAGAAGATAGTGGTGATTAGGTGGGAAATATGAGGGAATGGAACACTGTAATTTCTGATGATGGTGGAGAATGTCAGGAACTTGCAACAGCGATGACTTTGCTGGTCCTCCTGCCAGCTAATGTTTTTCCTTGGGGATTAATGTCAAAGTATTCTTCTTATGGTCTAAAATTAATCAAAGTATCTTCAAATATTTTTAAAGTATATATGGATCTAGTTGTATTCAAATTATACTCAAGTAGGAAGCAAAATGCTTCAATAATTTTGATACTTTAAGAAATGTATACATTATTTCCTTATGCCACAAGAGAGAAAATCCCTAAACACACACAACACATAAAAATCCAAAAGCATCTTTCTTTCTTTTTTATTATTTTTATTTTATGTGCATTGATATTTTGCCTGTGGTCATATCTGTGTGAGGTTGCTGAATATCCTATAACTGGATTTACAGAGAGAATTTATATATAAAATTATAGTGTGCACCTTAAGTATATATAATTCTTGTCAATGATACATACATTTGTGTAATTGGGAAAATACTGGTTTAAATTTATTTTTTCTTTCTAAGAAACTGAATTATTATATCCAAGGTAAGAAATGTTTTAACATCCTGCATTGCTTTCTCTTTACAAGAAGTTCATTTTTTTTTTTAAACTTTCCCCCATTGTATTTTATTTGGGAAAGAAGAGAATGGAGATTGTAATCTCCAAAGTAGTTATGCTCTTTCCCCCTGCAAACCAATAGAACAGATTCTAATCATCAACTTTCTCAGTCCCTTCATCTGTACATGGCCAATGTAAGTTGTTCCTCTGCATGCCCCTAAGTGGGGCCATGCACAGAGAAAAGCCCCAAGACCACCACACAGGCTGAACAATCCCATTCCCTCACAGTGTCTGTCATTACCAAAGAAATTCTTATTTCACCCTCTACCAACACATATTCCCTCTTGTTTCAAGGTCCTTCTGTATTAAATAAGTAAATTCACTAGTTTTCAATTCTTTGCCCTAGAAAGTTGCAAGAATATCTCTTCCTCTATCAGGGTGAAATCAGGCCCACAGAGACAGTATTGGCTTTGAAATTGACCTACAATTCTGTTAAGAAAGAGAAAGTGTGACTAATCACTCCATATACCAGAAACTCAAGTTCCTTGACCTCCAAAAGTCTCATTTGCTGATGTTTTGAGATGTGTATAATGCATAGCTCTTGATCTAGCAGGCAGGAGTGAATAACTAATGGCAGCTAACTCATGTTTATAAATTCTAATATACACTGAAATATAGTTATAATAAAGTCTTTTAAAGTAAATAATTTCTGCTTACCTTCAGCAGACTAAACAGTAAATGTGTAATCCTTTCCCATCTTTGTTGTTTAAACTGCCAGGCACTGCATTTCAGTCTCTATCTTGAATGTGTCGAGTTTTTTAGCTTGTGAAATATGAGCATAATTTTAAAAATTTACATGGGACAAAAAACACATTCATTACTACCAATCGATTTCAAGTTAAGTATGTTCTTAATGTCAGGCAGGGATTATTTTTGTTGAATGGTTTACTGTCTTATGTACCACAAAATGAACTAACTGTTCATTGTTTTTTGTGTAACTAATAATAATGAACATATTAGATAAAAATTTAGACAACCTAATGTGCCCCATAATGAGAAAGGTTAATATTAACATTGAACTTCAAAATGACCTTTTATTTCATCACTAGCTTTTCCTCCCAGTTAGAATTCAAGTCCTTTGTTGCCTGCCCATAGTGTAAGTAAAGATGTGTAAGAGGAAAACTCCCTAGGGACATAGAAATTAGAACAGAAACAACAGCAAAGCCCGAAGCTACATGTGGGTTACTTAGACATCACTTTAGGTATTTTCTAATGTAGGTTCTATGAGTCTTTTCCTGGGGAGTTGTGAGCAAACTTCTATTTACCATAGAGATGGCGCCAACATTTGATCAAATAAGTGATTCCTCGTAAGTGTAGCTAAGTGAACCAATGAATTGATTATTTCTACTTATAAGAATGTGTATGACTGAAAAGTAGCCATGTCACTGGAAAGGCCATCCCAGCATGGTGATAATTCATGACAGTTATGTCCTGCAGTTCTCTGCCCAACTTGTAGGCAGTTCCACTGGAGTCTTTTCTATCTGGCAATTGTTTCCCTTTTTGTAACTGTAGCAAAGGCCTTAGGAGGTTTGTAACTCTCTAAGCTTTCCAGACCTTGTAAATTTCATGAGTTTTCTGTGTCTTCTAAGTTTCTTTAGCTTACTGAATGTTATGAGCTTCTCTTCTTCCTGAAGGGGTGGGTAGTTTGGAAAAAAATAATTACACTGCATCAGTGCTGGGGGGGTATAATTCAGAAAGAAGACTAATTATGAGAACAAAAGCCATACATAGATAAAACATCCACCTAGTCACAAGGAAAGACTGCAGAATAAGGCTAGCATTGAAATAGGAAGCAAAATAAACTAATCCAGTAGAAAAAAATGTTAATAGTGTAAGTGGCATTAAACTGTATATTTGGAAGCTGGGTGGTGGTGGTGCACACCTTTAATCCCAGCACTAGGGAGGCAGAGGCAGGCGGATCTCTGTGAGTTTGAGGCCAGCCTGGGCTAGAGAGTGAGTTCCAGGAAAGGCTCCAAAGCTATACAGAGAAACCCTGTCTCAAAAAACCAACCAACCAAACCAACAAACAAAACAAAACAAACAAACAAACAAAACCCTGTCTATTTGGTGAAGAATTATTTGAATTGTTTTGAAACTACTAAGAAAACAGCGCTGCTGAAAGGATTCACAGTTACTCTACACAGTCCATTACTGATTTCCATATGACTGTTCATTACCAGTGATAATGTCAGATTGACTACTCTCTCTTTACAAATGGCTGCATGGTGCTACAAAGCAGAGCTAATGAGTGAATGTTGCAAAGAGAGCCACACTTTTTTTTAGACACTGAGATGTTAAAGAGCTGCAATTTCTTCAAACCTGTATCTACTTCATATTTCAAGCACAGGCTTAGTATTTTACCTAGTTTCTGGCTGTTTCTTGTCTACATACTAGATATGCTGTTTTAACTCCCAGAAGTTGATATAGTAGTCCATAAAAAAGAAGCTGAGGTGAGCCACCCTTTGGATGAGTTTTATGGAGAGTTACAGCTTCATGATCTGAGCAGGGTTAGTAAACCTTAACACCCAAGGAAAGGCTGCATTCGGAGAGGCAGCCACAATGTGTGATGGGGATCCTAAGGAAAAGAGCCTTCTATTCCCTTCAGTATCCCAGGATACTAGGGTAATTACAGCATCATACATAATCAGCATGCCAGGGTTCAAAAAGAGAAAGAGATAACCTTCAGTTCCAGAGATCATGAGCGACATCTGCTATCTTACAGGTTTCTGGTTGAGGGGGACGGAGAGTTGTATATCATGTGATATAACCCCGTACTAGAACTCAGGAAGACACCGACTGAAGCCCAGCTGCAACTCAAGACTCGCTCATCAACTCTTTGTTTTGAGAAGGAGAGACTGCAAGGTGAGGAGGTATGCTGCTTGATTCTTGAGAGAAAGGAAGGTGCCTCCCTAGGCTACCTCTGTAACTTAACCCTGACTTGGTATGTTCTCGTAAGCAGAATCCTACAAGATGCTCCAAAATATGGGCAATGGCTATACTTTGTCCTGTTCCTCCAGCTCTGTTGTCCTAGCCCTCCAGTGTCCCCCTCAGTTAGGGCAAGGTCACTAGATAACAATACGTCTCCATGCTATTGAAAGTAGGGATGATAGAGAACTTGATCTTACCATGTGTTCATGATTACACAGCTATTACTGTACTGGTGTTCCATATATTTCAATCCCTCATTATTATTCCATACATTTCTTTTTATTCCTTCTAGAATCATGAAATCTACCTTTAAAGTGAACCAACAGTAAGATTGTTACATTCTTACATATTGTGCCAATTTGGCAGGCTCCCTGACATTAAAATGAGTGTCATCACTAATTTTTCTTCTTAAAACATTGATATTTTAAAAAATCCTATATACTGCTCTACCACATGCAGTTATTTGTACTCCAGGGTGGACAGGAAAACTCAGGATATCATATCAATGAATGAATCTAACATCACGGAAGGCTACAAAGAGGAACCATGATTACATTCTGACTGTAGTCAATTTTGTGTGTGTGTGTGTGTGTATGTGTGTGTGTGTGTGTGTGTGTGTGTGTGTGTGTGTGTGTGAGATATTTCTATGGTATATTTGTGTGTTGTATATGCATGTGAGTATATGGGCACATATGCCCTTAGGTGCTAATACAGGGTCAGTACAAGATGCGGGGGATATTTCTCTATTGGTCTTTGCCTTATTGCCTCTAGGCAGGATCTCTCTCAGAACCAGAATCCCACTGTTTTACTGCTGGCTAGTCAGTGAGCTTTTGAAACCTGCTTGTGTCTGTACTCCAATGCTAGGGTAACAGGCACATGCACTCATGCACAGCTTCTAATGTGCATGTGGGGGATTTAAACTGGGGTCCTTGTGTCACCATGCTTTCAGAGCAAGTGCTCTTGTCCACTGAGCCATAATCCCAGCACTGCAGGCATTTAAAAAATATTAGACTTTGTAGTCGAGCTATGTGTCAACTACATAAGGAAGATACACAAAACACGCACATCCTTCTACATCCCTTTTTAATTTTCTGTCGTCTTGGTTTCCTGGTATTCTCTTTGTCTCTCTTTTAGTTTCAACATTTTAACTCTTCTTTCTTTTAGCTTAGGCTGCACATCACTAGAGTGATCACACGTCAACAAAGCTACACCAAAGCTCGCTCTTTCACAGATATATTTTTCATTTACTGAAGGTAGGGGGTGCTGTATGCAAAGAAATCATCTTCAGTAACTGAGACTTCCAAAATACAGACACCTGAAGACATTTATAGTGCCACATTATAGAATTGCTTTAAAATGTATCATTTTTCTGGTGCTGCCAAATGTACTATGATGCATGTCCTTATGGAGGTACGCCGACAGCAAATGTCACACACATATTCTTCTCATCGAAGAAGCAATGTGTTGTAACTAATAGTGATTTCTCCAAACCACAGATTAATTGGTGTGCAATTAATTTAGCATATCTCAAACATAGCAAAGTATCCTCAGCCTGAGTTCATCTTTGGTAATGAAATATTTATGCAGATGATAAGATGTTCGGCTTCTCTGATATCTCTTCTCAACAAAGCCTCCAAACTCACACCAACCAGGTAAATGAGAATCAGAGCAGATTCACGGGGGTGGGGGTGGGGGTGGTGGAGACACAACTTATGCTTGTCCTTCTAGATAACTGACATGTTTTAAGGGTTTTCCTCAAATAGTTAACAGTTTGAAATACTCTGTAACTTTGAAACAGATAAAAGGAAAGTAAAGTGCAATCAGCATGATTCATATGAATTATAAGCACAAAAGGTAAAATGTAGCGCAGAGCATTACATAATTTCAAGAGCTTCCTAAAAGAGCCAGAACTGAAAACTTTGAAAGGTCAGTGAATACTGAAGTGTTTTGACATGCCATATGGATAAAAAGCCTCAAGGACAGGCAATTTGAGTTGTTCATAAAAGGTATTATTTCTCTAAAGCATTCACTTTTGATATTTTCCCATATTACAGTTATCCGCTGACTAAATTGTACAAGACAGACATGTGAGACACTCAAAAAAGCTTTGCAGCAGGCAGAGTCTAACATCCAAACTGAATTATCTGAGATGAAACTTTCAGTTTTAAATGTTCAGCTTTCCAGATGTGCAGAAGATGTCACAGTAAATCTAAGCATTTGGAGAGACTGACAGAAGAAAAGTCAAAATGGTGAGAATTGATTTCCAGGTCCACTTTGTACATACTCAGATTCAATAATTAAAATGTGATGTAGTATTTCTTTAATTTGAAAATGCCAAACAAACAATAGAGTAATATCATTTATTAATTAGCAACAACTCAATTAACTGAGTTTAAGTTGGTGATAATCAAGAATATGTGTTTACTGAAGGAAAGTTTCTTAGTTTTGAGAATTAATCTGATTTATTTTCTGTTCAGGATGAAATGAAGTCTGCTTTAATGCCTCCTGATATAGTCTTTGAATTTTTTTTTTTTATCCTGGGAATATACACACATCACACTCACTAATCTAATGACTGAGTATCCCTCATTGTTAAAAATAATGTGTTGAAAAATAAGATACAGCAGAGTAATAAACAAGAGTGGGACAGAATAAATGACTTGACTGACTGATTGATTGATGATTCCTATTTGGTCCAGGGTGCCAGGGTGTTGCTGTTGATACCGATTTTTATGTTGGGGTGCTTTGGAACAGACATTGTGATCAAGACAAATTAAAAGATGTGCCTTGTTATATGCTGTCTAACATCTTGTTCTAAGTAATGAATAATGGAGGATGTCTTCCTTTAAAACATCATGGTCATTTTTCTGGGAGCTCTATAGGAAAAATAGAAAGAGATAAAGCATTCCACATTCTCAGAGATATTAATACTCCAGGGAAGAAAACCCAACCATATACATCCAATCAAATAACACAACTGCCTGACACTTGTTTGCAATAATTGCAACATGGGAAAAATAGAAAGCAAAACATGAGATTGAAACCAGACATTTCTAGTTTCAGCTACTGGCTCAACGTTGTTTTATGCCTGCACTCTTTGTGATTGTGCTTCATCTCTGAGCCCAGCTTAGCTTCTGTTGTACCATTAGGAGGATAATAAGACAATGCCTATAAACTCACTATACTCACAGTAAACCTCAACATTTATATTCTTTGCAAAAACTGTATTACTTGTGCCTGGGTGGTGCTCAGAGAATGGACTAGCACATGCAAGTCCCTGAGGTTTATTTTAGCACTAAAAAGGAAAGCCTGCATGCACAAGCTTGTGTATATACATAAACACATGCACACACATGTGTACACACATGTATACACACACAGAGATGTACACACTTCACTACACTAGTAACTAGATTCACGTGTCATAATGAACTGTGTCTATGCACAGAAGGAACATAATCGACTCAAAGTGGAGGGCACAGTTAAGTTTGTCTCTCCTTCCTTTTCATATTTTCTCTACTTTCTTATACTGGTATAAAAACAGAAGGCCATTGCAATGATAGGTGGAAAGATCTAGAATCTAAAGGGAATTTATGAAAGTAGGGCATTACTTTGTTTGAGGGTGTATCACAGACATTCAGAAGACAAAACGGTTTGTTTGAGAAGCTTAATTACAGGAACTGGGAGGCAAGACTCCAGAGTCAGCCCAATAATATGGTGCTAGATTTGCAACAGTTGAATTGTTTAGTTTTATTTCTGTTCAGATTTCAAATTAGTTTTATTTTTCATAAGATTTACTTTGAAAAACAGATGCAGAACTGAGCTTGACCTATGATCAAGTGGCCCTAGAAGTGAGAAAAGAGTGGTTTGGACAGCTGAGATTGTGCCTCCATCCTATGCTGTATTCTGAACATGAATGTTTCCCAACAAATTCACCCAGATAGCTAACACCTACTGATGAGCCATTTGCTTTGGAGACTGAGGATTCAGCTGTATTTGAGAGTAACTTTCAGTCACTGAACTTTTATTCTCATGGGGCAGCAGGCTGAGTCAAGAGCCAAGATGAAGAATGTGGCAGATTATTAAATGATGTAATAATTAAACTATGATTAAAAAATAGGAAATGCTTAATAAGCATGTCATACAGGCATAGGATTTTCTACTGGCTGAGCAGAGGAGTCCTCAGTGAAAAGCAAGGTAAGAGTGAAAATACAAAGGCTTGAAGGAGAGATCTGGGGAGATTCTTAAAGCAAGAGAGTTATAAGCACAAAGAATACCCAACCTAACCCCTGTGTCTGGAGCAGATTCCTGAGTAGAAAGATCACTTATCACTCCTGATAGAGCGAACCAACAACGAATATAAGTAAGATCTTAGGTTAGACAAGTGGCAGGACATGATTCGTAAGATTTTGGAGGGTATCATTTTCCAGGAAAGTAGTAGCACATTGGTTGGTTTATCCAGTCAGTATTAAAAATTATACTTAAGGGGATAATTTTAGTGCATAAAGAGTTACACAAGCATGATGTCCTCAGTTTGAATTGCAAGCATCCACTTAAAAAGTCAGGCATGGTGGTGTTCATGTATAATACTAGTGCTGCTCCCATTAGAAATAGGAGACTCCTAGGGATTCAACTAGAGAACTAGACAAGTTTATCAGTAAGCCCCAGGTTCAGTTGGAGATCCCTTCTTGTAAAATTTGGTGAAGAACAATGAAACAAGACAACCATCTGTCTCTGCTATCCACCCACACAGCAACACACATGAACACGTACCCTCATAGTCAGGTAGTCATAGATTCATGTGACACACACACACACACACACACACACACACACACACATTCATCCTCAAAACTGATTGCTTAAAGCACCATTCATTGGCTTAGAGTCACACACATTTGGTTAACTGGTGATCAGCAGGTTTAAGTTGAGATCAGAAGAGCTCTGTTCTAAGAAAAAGATCAGATCCATTTCAGTTCTGCTTGTCCGTTTCTCTGCTTTTCTCTGGAGCTACCCAGTTAAGCTTTTCACAAAGCAGTGCTAGAGATACAAGACAAGCAGGTCACATCTGCAAAGATGGATGAGTCTTCAGGTAGTACTTTACCAGCATCCCATTTTACAAAACCAAAGAACAGGGACAATGCATTATACGTCCGGGTTAGATGTTAGTCATATTTCAAAAGAAATGGTTCTAAGTACTAACTTGACTATTACAGGTCGTAACTAAATCCACCACAGAGAATTGAGCAGAGGAATTAGGTGATTAATCTTCTTCGTAATGGAATTAGTTTATCAGTTTAAAAAATATGCAGAGAGGAAGCAATACGTGAAGGTGTGTCGAAGAAGTGAAGAGGATGGCGGCTTTGATCAGAATGAGAGCAGTGCAGATGAACAGGCATGCTTGCCTTTGACTTACATCTGCAAACTACAGCATGTTGACGGTCAGAGACAACCTGCACCGGGAAATATGAAAGCAAAGAACGTTCTCTTCAGGACTACTCCAATATGAGGGGCTGGACTGAACTGGAGTGTAACAAAAAGTGAAAGGATCGTTAAATCCCGTGGTAAACTCTCGAAAAGTCCAGAGGGCGTGGGAGAAGGTTGAGCCGTGTGTAAGTGGTGTTCGATAACTGGTCCCCATCAACGTTCATCTCCTACCCTCCTTCAAAAGAACGATGATGACAGAGAACTGAACTCACATGTATTCATTACTACTCACAGGTAGTAAGTGCATGTGTGCAGCCTGTCACACAGCGCACACTCGCTGTTTTTATTCCTTGAACAATTTTTATGTATTTGTGCGTGTGTGTGTGTGTGTGTGTGTGTGTGTAACTACAGCATATATGTCAAGGTACAGCATATGTGTCAAGGCCAGAGCATAAATTTTGTAGAGTCAAGTCTTCACATGAGTTCTGAGAACCAAACTCAGGTCGCCAGGCTTGTGTGGCACTATTGGTGAAATTATTAAGGCCACTCCACGTAGTTAAAAGATTTATTTAATGGTGTAACTTACAAATTAAGGGATAGGTAGGTCGCGGGGTCTAGGGAAGGTGTATCGCAGTCCAGCGGTGTTCTCTGGAGCTCTGCTTGGCCCACCTCCACCGTTCAGGGTCCCGGAACAGAGAGAGCACTGGCCCATCCAGATCTCGGGTCTCCAGGCGCCTCCCTTGGCCCCGCCTTGTAGGCGTGACAGTTGCTGAAGTCTCAATGGGGGTTGGAACTTCCAGATCAAAGCTGGAATGGCTACCCACTACATGGCACCTTATCAATAAAGTCAACAGATTCTCCTGAAGAGTCTGAGACCAACTCTTTTTTTTTTTTTTTTTTTTTTTTTTTAAGATTTATTTCTTTATTTTATGTATATGAGTGTTTAAGCTGCTTGTGTGCCTTTATGCCAGAAGAGGGCATCAGATCCCACTGTAGACGGCTGTAAGCCCCTATGTGGTTGCTAGGAATTGAACTCAGGACCTCTGAAAGAGCAGTTAGTGCTTTTAACCACTGAGCCATCTCTCCAGTCCCTAGGACCAACTCTTAAGAGAAAGAGGAGTCAAGAATATCTTCCAAGACTTTAGTTTGAGCAACCGATGAGAAGGTCTGCCATTTACTGATTTGAAAATCCTGGGCAGTACTGTTATACAGGAATTGGTAAATGCAATAAAAGTATTAAATGTTATGAGAGTTCAGAAAAAGAATTAAATTAGGTAGTGCAATTTTCCTGCCTTCCTTACTAAAATATATATTGTGGACCATATTTTTAGAGCTCCAAGTAGGATATTATCAGACTTTAATTTCAATTCTTTCTGCTCAGTCTCAAATTAGATAGCAGTAGTTATAGGAAAGGGGTCAGATGATATGTCAGGAAAACACATTAGTTTAAAATTTAATTTAAGAGAACAAAATACTATGAGGAAAAGCTTGGTTGTTAACTCTAATATGAATTTATTTGTGCAAATAAGTAGCCACTTCAGAAGACAAGATTTTGCTTGAAAAAATGTGGCTACAAAAGCATGGATTGGTTTCCCAGAGTATCCTTTGTTCTCAAAATAATCCCTGACACATGGGATGTATTCCCTAAGTCTCTATGAAATTTCAGGCTTATACTCCATTGGTAGTATTGAGTATATGTGAATTATTTGACCTGTCACACATGAATTCTGCTAACCTGTAGTTTGCCAACTGACAGATCAATATGTTAAAATTCTCACCCTGAGGTTTGCATTAGCATTTTTAGATAAAAACTTAGACAGGAGGGCAAATTTCCTCAGCCCTTTGGTAATAATTGCAACACAGTTATGGTACTATTAATGACTGCATCAAAAATAATTACAAAATAATTGGGACTTTAACTTCTTTAGTATCAAACTATTTACACATGCACTATGGTGAATATTTTTCTAAGTCTTATATATATAATATGCTTGAGAAAATATTGATTTTATTTAATGCCATGCCTAACGGTTAGTATATTTTTCCTTTCTTCCCTCTTTTTCTCAAAAGTGAAATTTGTGTCTATGAACTGAGAAGCAAACACAGTAATAAAACAACAAATCTTTAATTCAAGATTATAAAGATAGAATATTATGGAAAATGATTGCTTATTTTCCAATCACCCTGATGCACAAATTCTTAGGAGATACATGGTTAAAATATTTGTTTTCAAAAAAGGAAGAAGGCTGTCTGTAAACCTGTTGCAATGGTATATTTGAGAGGCATTGTGTTGTGGTAGAATCCTCCATTGTGTGAGACTGTTAGACATATTACTTTCACTTATGAGAAGAAATTTATATGGAAAGAGAAAGAAAGTGCAAATACATGCAATATAGGTCTGCTAGTATCTAATGTTGTTACTGTCTTCCACAAATTCATACACTGCAGTCCTCTCTCCTGTGGTACTAGGAGGTGGGCCCTTTGGCAAGTGGATTAATTTTGACAGAGAAGATCTGATGGAAAAATGTCAGAGACAGAAATTCCTGACCTTCTCTATCAGGTGACATTGCAATGCTAGTTCTAAGCTCCTTTATTAGCTGGGCTATCTCACAAGTCCCGCATCTTTTGATTTGAGACAAGACTTTATTAACAATACATAGCCTAAGTTGTTATCAATCTACAATCTACTTATCTGCAAGTAAGGGCCAACATGGTTGGCAAGAGGAATGCTTTAGAAAGTCAGATATTAATTTCTCTTATGATACTTGTGTAATTTATATTACACTTTCTTTTCAACAAATTGTTCGTGAACCACTTTTGTACTCTAAATTTTAGTTTGATAACTTCTTAGAACTCTTTTCCATTAATTTCTGACTTTTCTTTTCTTCAGTGGTGAATCTTCCAATCCTTCAGCCTATTTGTTAAGTGGTTAATGGTTTGTAAACAAACATTTAAAAGCTCATTAAGGAATCCAAAGTCCTTGTAAAAAGTTATTCCCTAGGTTGGTCCAATTTTTGCAAATTAAATGTGGGCAGGCTCTAGAATTAGCATCTCATACCACTGGCATTTGTACAATGCTCTTCCAAGCGCCTAACAATACGGGAACTTCTGAAACACAATCTACTTTAACTCCGTGGGCTTAAGTAGTTCATTACCGATCAAAGACTGATTTGTGAACCGGGAAGGCTATGATAAGTCTGCTTATTTATTTTAAAATATAAATTTAGTTGAAGTCTGAAACTGATTGCCTACAAAATTTAGAATCTTACATAGTAGTTTTATGACATATTACAGTATTGTAGAACTTTCCACAAATTTAAGAGGTTTGATAATGAAATATTATTTGTGATAAGAGATCAAATTCTTTTGTAACTAATAAGACTGTAATAGCTGAGACTAAGGATATCAAAATAATGAACATAAAACATGCAAAATCATTTTTATTCTGTTTATTATATTATAGTAATTGTTGGCCTACCCAGATACTGTATGTTTATGGTGGTTCCATGGTGGAAAATGTGCAATGGGAACTTAACTCATCTTAGCAGAACAGAAAGCAGACACCTCTTCCTTTGAGGTTCATTTTGCTAAGGGTTCCTCAACCTTTTGATGAGGGTTCCTCAACATATAGGCCTATAGAGGACATTTTACACACTAATCACAGAATTTGTTTTAATTTTTTTCTCCTCAATCAAATTAAGTCCTTGTATTAGGTAAGACTGCATGTTGATATTTAACTGTTGAATGCATCAAGACAATTTATAAAATTAAGAGTTTCTAAGTTGTTACTGGAGATTGTTTTAGAAAGCAAAGCGAGATTAAGATGTCTTTCCAAGCAAGTTTGTTCATACCCCAAATAATGTGCCATAATAGAAATAAACATTGACTTACATTGTTCTTTTATCACCAGAGAAAGCTTTAGCAAGGATGCTTCAACTTTCATTAAATAACAAACTGGCCTTACCCAAAAGAGATGTTCCTTTTAAAAGGAAAATAAGGTATCTGGGATATAGCTCAGATGGTACAATGCTTGCTTGGCATGCTTGAATATTTGGTTCAGAGGCATGCCTGAGCTGAAGGTAGGAGGATCAGAAGCTGGAGGTCACTCTAAGCTTAGCTATGAAGTAAGTATGACACTAGACTAGTTTACATATAAGCCTCTCTCTCTCTCTCTCCCTCTCTCTCTCTCTCTCTCTCTCTCTCTCTCTCTCTCTCTCTCTCTCTCTCTCTCTCAGACACACACACACACACACACACACACACACACACACACACACACACACACACACAAGAACAAGAGTTTAGTGACTCAGTGGAAGTACACACAAATGATCAAATTATATTAACGTATAGTTTTGCTTCACATATTTCAGTGGCCTTGATTATAAATTACATTAAAACTGTATAAATTGATTGTGTACTTATGTGTTTATTTTCCTGTTTAAACATTTTACTTATTTATTTATTAAATGGGAGGCCCAGATTATATTAACTATGATATCTTACATGAAATATTAAAGTTTTATAAAATATGTATACTGTTCTCAGTAATATTTGACTGATATATAGTCAATATACAAATGAGCACACCATGTCAAGCTTTTTAGAAGAGGAAAATCCATCAACCAAAAACTCATCCAGTAGCCCAAAACCATTTTTACAATCTTTGTTGTTGTTGTTGTTTTTTGAGACAGAATTTCTCTGTGTAACTCTAGCTGTCATGGAACTCACTTTGTAGACCAAGTTGGCCTTGAACTCATAGAGATGTTTCTACCTCTGCCTCCTGAGTTCTTGGATTAAAGGCATGTGCCACCACTTGGCCCTGTTTTTGCAACTTTGAAACACACTTAAAAAATTAAATAACATTGTGTATGTATGTGGGGTGTGTGTGTGTGTGTGTGTGTGTGTGTGTGTGTGTGTGTGTGTCTATATCTGTGGTATCTGTGGGCACCCATATGTCACAGCATAAGTGTCAAGATCAGAAGACAAATTTTGGGAGTTCGTTCTTTCTTTCCACTGTATGGATCCTAGGGATTGACATCAGGTTGCCAGGCTTGATAACAAACACACCTACCTGCCGAGCCTTCATGCTGGCTCTAAAAGCATTTTTTATTAGTTTTATATAGAGATAGTTAGAAGCTACCTGAAAATAAATTAAGTTTATAAATTCTCAATGAAAATTATTTTGGCTTTTATATTCAGCACTGATGCAAAAAGTAATCAGTTAATTACTGAAAACTGAGATGCACACACACAAGCATATAACATGTTACAGATGACATCAGTTCACAGTCCTGTGTCATTAATGACTTCTCTAATGCTGGATTATTTGATACATATTAATATTTATATACTATTTCCTAAGAACACTTCTTTTGAAATGCTTCTGTTTTGAAATTATTTTGTTTGTTTGCTTACTTCATTTGCAATGTAATTTTTACTACATTAAGTCCATCATAAGTTGCATAAGGGTTAGATAAATCAATTCTATTTATCCAAATGTAGCTATGTGTGTATACAGATGTATTTTAGGAGACATATTTCAGAGACAGATGAACAAATATCATGTTGATAACCAAGTGAAACAGATACAAAGATACATATTAAATCCATGTAGTGGCCTCTCATAAAGGGGGCCCAATTTGAGGGAATTGTAAAAATAGACAATAACTTATGTGTTATAACTAGGTACAACGATAGCTATTATCATAATTAGGTATATTCTTTTCTAAATTTAATTTTAATTATTATTATTGACTTTTAATTTGATCACAGAGAGCACTATCACATGGTTTACTATTAGAACTGATACACAATTTTTAAAATGACCGAGAGTTGAGATCCAAGTTACTTTATTAGTATACAGTTGAGATGAAAGTCATCAGAAAATGAATGCAAATTTCTATGATCCTAACCCTCTATTTTAAAGAAATATCACTCCATCTACATCTATAGGTAAAACCCTTTTCTGTGGTAAGAAGGTGAACAACTTCAATGACCTTTATGTCCTAAATTTAGGGCCTAAAACAAATTAATTTATGTAACATAATCTACCCAAACCATCTCAAAGGATCCGTTCACTTAGGAGTCTTTACAGGACAGCACTGATGCTAAGGTTCAATCATTTCTACATATTCCTTTAGAAATGGCATGTACTTTCCTTCCATTGCTTTCCAGGAGAAGAGGGTCCTCCCATATCAGTGCAGTCAGACCACATTTTAAAGGCCAACGTGAGAACCGCACTGTTATCTTGGTGGCAAGTTGTTAGTGATTAGGTGTGCAGGGAGTAATGTTGAGCCATGAAGAGTTCTGCACTGCCAAACCCTGACAGTACCTACTCTGAGAACCAGGATAATTTTAAATATTTCTTAGTTTCCAAAAGCTAATCTGTCTGGCCTCAAGAAACACATATCAAGTTGATTTCATTTTGCCAGAAAGTTTTTTTCTTTTTTCTTTTTAAATTAAGAATTGTTTTTCATTCATTTTACATACCAATCAAAGATCCCCCTCTTCTCTCCTCTCACATCCCCAGCCTCCCTCTCCCAACACACTCCTCACTCCTCCCGACAAGAAGGGATTGATTCTGTTCCTACCGCCAGGGGGCCCTCCGAGCAGATCAGGCTACACAACTCTAGCTCAGTCCCATGCAGGCTCCACAGCTGTTGATCCAACTTTCATGAGTTCCCACTAGTTTGGTTTGGTCGTCTCTGCAGGTTTCCCCATCATGATCCTGATACACTTGCTCATAGAATCCCTCTTCTCTCTCTTTGACTGGACAACTGGAGCTCTGCCTGGTGTTTGACTGTGGATCTCTGCATCTGCTTCCGTCAGTCACCGGAGAAAAGCTCTGTGATGACAGTTAGGGTATTCACCTATCTGATCACTGGGGTAACCCAGTTCAGTTCAGGAACCCTCTCCACTATTTCTAGTAGTCTAAGCTGGGGTCATCCTTGGGGATTCCTGGGAACTTCCCTAGCACTCGGTTTCCCTCTATCCCCATGATGTCTCCTGCTACCATGGTATCTCTTTCATTGCTTTCCCAGTCCATCCCTGTTCCAGCTTGAGCATCCCATTCCCTTATGTTCTCATCCCTATCCCCTACCCTCCACTGCCCACCACTCATCCCCAGTTTATGCATGGATCTCCCTGGGAAGGGGAAAATAGATGAGATCTCCATGAGAGAGTTGATTTTTTAACTGGCATAACTGTTAACAATAATGTTAATAACAATATGTGATGAGGATTGAACCTGTGGCCTGATACATGTTAGACAAGTGCTTTACAGCTGAGCTACTCCCTCAGCTGAAATACAAACAATCTAAATACAATATTAATATTTATTTTCCCAGTAATTAGGAACTACCATATTAGATTTGAAGTTTAAATTCGAGTGGATTAAGATAGTATGACTCCTCTCTAGATTATAGGGTAGACCAATTGGGCCACTGAAGAAAATAACTTGAGCCCTCTTGTTCCACTGAATGTTTGTAAACACAGAGAAAATGCCAGAACTAACCTTGTGAAATCATCTGGAAGCATTCTTTCTGATTCCCTGGAGCTCTTAAGTCACATACCCATGAAATGGCAAGTGGCCCCAAAACACTGTTTAAGAATACTGAGGCTGGCATGGCCCCATTTACTGTCCCTTAAGAGCACTCTTGCCCAGAAACAACTTCATCCAAGCGTTTATTTATTAAACAATTTGGCATTCGCTACAGGAGGTTGTCTTTTGTTGCTTTTAGCCCTTCTGGTTAAAATTTTAAGCCTAATTTACTACTATCAAGTTCTATGTTTGATTAACCTTCTTACCAAAGAAAAAGGAAATTCATAGTATAGTATGTTTTCTTAATTGAGCAACAGAGAAGCCTACCAGAGATCTCAATGAAGAAGTGGTGGGTTGGGAGATAGACTGGTCTCTTTTCTGTGTTACCTCAAGTGTGGCAATGTAAGAGTGCTAAATGTCCAATCAGGTGCCAGGGCATCAGGCTAACATGTTATGCAAAAATAACAACAACAAAAGTCTAAGTCATCATTCTCTGTCTCCCTCTCTCTGTCTCCCTCCCTCTCTCTGTCTCTCTGTCTCTCTCTGTCTCTGTCTCTGTCTCTGTCTCTCTCCCCTTCTCTCTCTCTGAATTTGTTCTGGGAAAGGTTTCAACAAAAAATAAGCTAATATTTTACTCTGAAAATGCACGCTGTTTGCATTTGGTGTACAACTCTGCTCACACTAGAAACATGTTTCTTTAGAATATTCTTCACCTCATCAAACACTGTGTGATGTTAACATCTTAACATCTTTGTTGTGTGTGTTCATCATATACTAATTACAGACAGTGGGAATTCAATACATTGAATGGTCTTGTCAATATAATTCTTAGTTTGTGTAAGGAATTAAAGCTTTCCCCCTAAGGCCTCATGTGAGAGGGTGAATGTAATATGTATATGTGTGTCCATACGTAGTGTTCACACAATTTCTTTTTCTTATAGGGATTTCATCATTTTGATAATGACATTTTCTAAATAGGAAATTATGTAAGAAATTTAGACATGCATTCACTCTTACCATAGGTAGAATTACTAGTAGACAACTATTTGAACTGTATTTGACCTATAAAAAGTGAGACTGGAGAAATATTTCAAGGGTAGAACAATCGACTAGCATGCATGAGGCTCTGGGATCAGATCTTG